>NC_091282.1:1062583436-1062888615 GCF_032444005.1 Ranitomeya imitator | reverse complement strand
TACAAACTAATTTCTCTGCATTTTACACTGTCATGCCTTCTGCCAATCTTACTGTATATGCTACCTTTATACAGAGGCGTATCTAGGAGATGGGCAGCTGGGGCTTGTGCACTGGGCGCAGCCAGCAGGGGGGCACAGTCAGGCCACCTAATACGGTGGTCTGAAGCATCTCCCCCAGCGGCTACATTCAGTATCCCCCTGGACTGGGAGTAATAGGCCTAAAAGCCACCATCTGCTGTCATTGTTCTCACTTCAATACATCTCTCACCATTCACCCATGCTTGTGCTGTACACCGGCTGAGCAGGGGGGAATGATGAGAGTTGTCTTCAGCATTAGTCACCGAGAACAGTGCTTACTGTACTGCTGCTTCCTTGGTGCCCGCTATGTGGTACTGATGCGGCACAAGGGCAGCACACGGTTGCCACACGTGTTCCACATGTATTACACACATGGACACTGACATCCATTTTGACGTTAGCGTGTGCGCAATGGGAACATTTCTAATGGCGCTCACACTGACGTCCATTAGGTGAAGTGAGTTAATTGACTGTGAACTCCCAGGACCTTTCTAAAGGCTTTGAAAGTTCTCACACTCGCAGTGACATCTGACAGGTCATACGAGTTCATCGCAAGACACTGGGCAGCGGTAGCAGATGGAGGAGTCTGTGTCCTTCTTTCAATTAAATGACTTTTTTCTGTGTGTGTTTTTGTACAATATGACTATGGGGTTAGTAATGGGGACATTTTATAGATGCCTCTCCATTACTAACATTGGTGCTCAATGTAAACTGATAATACAAAGGTGACATCAACTCCCCCAACTATCATCCCACTTGCCACCGCTACAGGGCAAGTAGGAAGAGTGAGGCAAAGTGCCAGAATTGGTGCATCGTAGAGATGCACCTTTTCTGGGGTGGCTGAGAGTTGGTAGTTTTAGCCTGGGGGGTAGTATCCATGGCCCCTTCCTAGGCTATTCATATCAACCCACAGATGTCTGCCTAGGCTGTGCTGGGGTCTAAGGGGAAACGTTTCTCCTTATGGAGAGTGACATACCAGCTCTGGCTTGTCAAGGTAAGGAGGCTTATTTGCCGTGCAATGCTCCTCTGGGAAATATAATATGCACATTGTCTCTTCAGAGAAAAAGAGGACTTAAACTCTATAGCGCCACCTTTGGGAAGTAGCGATCCTACAAGTCACAATCAACCCTTTAATGAGTCGTGCAATATGACTTAGGATAAAAGCCAAATCAGTATGTCAATTCGCTGACACGGTGTTTCGGGCTGTTGGCCCTTGTCAGTGCGAAGCATGAGAACTAATTTGGCTAGATGAGAGGCTCTGGACTTCGCAATGACGAGGGCCAACAGCCCAAAACACTGTGTCTGCGAATTAAGATACTGATTTGGCTATTATCCTAAGTCATATTGCACGACTCATTAAAGGGTTGATTGTGACTTGTAGGATCGCTACTTCCAACAGGTGGCGGTATAGAGTTTAAGTCCTCTTTTTCTCTCAAGAGGCAATTTGCATATTAGGCTGTGCTCGTAATTAATTATAGGGGGACCCTACATAATTTTTAGATGTCCCCATTGTAATAGCCAGTTAAAGCTAAGTGTTCAGCTGTGAGCTGAAATTAATAGCCTGGGAAGCTCCATTGCTATTACCCCCTTCCCAGGCTATAAACATCTGCCCTCAGCCATCGGCTTTTCCTCTGCTCTTTAAGAAAATTTTGCAGGAGCCCACACCATTTTATTTCCAGAAAAATAATCTTTTAATAACTAAATAAGTGTACAGTAAGCTGCACATGCACTGTACTTAATGTAAATGTCACTGATCTATATAACTATCCATTCTATGTGCATATACTGTAAGTACTAAGTCTATTTTATTCTGTCGGGTCCCACTGTGATTTTACTGTACGCAGATGCTGAATTGTCGGCTTTATATATTTCTATCTATTTATCTATCTTCTACTTTAAAATACTGTACTTTAATGGCAATGCAGTTATTTTCCCGCACTTTTACAGACTTTTTCAGATTTTAAGGAAAATACTCATGTTTACAATCACAAATCTGAATGTGCAATATTTGTGCTGAATTTGTTTTTGGTGACTGTTTTCTGAACATATTCGCTCATTTCTAGTGGTGATCAGATGACCAGACTGAAGGCCAGCAACAGCAGTATGCCAGTCACACTTTGGACAAGCCATCACGCTTATGCACACACTTGAGGGCCGGGGTACTCTTTTCCTGTTCCCACTAAAGAGATAAGGAGAGGGGAACTGTTGCAGAGCCCTTCCCAGGTGCCAATAGCAGGGTGGCTGATGGCTAGGCACCCTGACAACAGTTGGCTCAAACGCATGAATAAACTATACTGGTAAGGGATAAACAAACTTAACAAACAAGCTTTGAAAGTCAGGCAGCATAAAACAGGACATAGGAACCATACACCAGAGCCACAGACAAACCAAAGAAACACTCACCAAAGAACTACCAACCATACCATTGAAGCACAACTGAATTATCAGTGGTGAACAAGAAGATATGATGGGTTTAAACATCCCTCTCATGGACCACCTGACACTGCTGAGGTAACCCCCAATCTCCACCCACTTCCCAGAGAGATAGTGGGAGGACCTCAGACCCCTAGGACCCCTGAATAACATCAGCTCTGGGAGCGACGTCATTCTGCCTCCTAGCTGCACCACGCCCTGAAGCAGGTTTCCTGGAATGGAGTACATGGGCAAGGAGCGGTCCCTTGCTGGTCCTGCCTTTTGGAGGAAACACCCCACCCCTTGCAACCAGAGGGTGGATGAAGGCAACCTGCTAATGAGACAGAGTAGCATTTATTTATAAGTTTGCCAGAAGTATTTTTCTTCAGTGGGTCAAGAGATATAAGCCATTTCTCATATGAGCATGGACACTGACTCTTGAATTGATATTTGCTGCAACTTATTGTGCTGCTACCCTTGGAAGACAGGGAAACATAATAATTGAACAATAGAAGTTTGCTAATATGTTGATTACCCATCGTATTAGTCCATGAAGCTTGTTGACCTTCAATCAATGAAGGACAAACTATGCATAAAATTGAATAATCGAACAAATGAGAAATTACCTCATCTCACCTTCCCACTGATCAATGGATGGTGGCATTTAGGACATCTGTGAACTAAAAATAGTATCTTCCTCTATTCCCAGAGAAACTCTACATGAGAGTAGTCAATGCACCATGGCTTCAAATAGAGGAATATAAATTTGAAAGATTCTACAGAATAACAGCTTAAGGGACCATGGCCCAAGCTGGAGGAATATAGATCTATTCCATTGACCATCACTGAACCCTCAAAGATATTTAGAGAATTCAGGTTGGGACAATTCGGTTGCCTGGTCCCATGGAGACATTCGGAGAAGCAAGGTTTGGACATTTAGATGTTTGTAGAAGTCAGGTTGGGACAATCGGTTAACCTGACCACATACCTCAATGGACTGTCATCTTCCTATGCTTATTGTTACCGCCTGTCTGTGGGTGCCTGATAAGAGCGGGGTGCCCCTGGTGGCTATAGTCGACCCAGAAAGCCACAAAGTAGCAGCTGCTCTAATCCCAGAGAGCAGAAGGGTGAGACTCAAATTTACACCATCTTGTGTATTTGCGGAGACTGTTCTATATGTTATTGTCTGTTGATGGTTCAATAAAGAATTGTCACACTGTTTTACCCTCACCCTGTGTTGTCGGGAGTTGTATTCTGTCCACAGGCTTCAGTGGGAAGAGCACTAGTCCATGCGGATTTCATAAAGACAGCCATGACAGCAGACAAGAACACACACTGACCGTTGTGTCTCCTCATTCTCTGAAGGCGACACACCACCCCTTGCAACCAGAGAGTGGTGAGAAGCAGCCTGCCTGTCAGCCCAGAAGCATGAAGGGCACACTTGCACTCAAGGACACAAGAAAGCTGAGTCCCCTTGTTCTCCGGAGTTCCGCCCCAATGCCCACAGGTATCCAAGATACCACAACCCTCCCGATAAGACTACCACCACCTTCCTAGCTGCCTAACAATAGTGTACTGTAAAATTGGACAAAAATTCCAAGCATGTTGAAATTGCAAAAAAAAACTATTTCCCAATTTTTTGTGTGTTTTCTATTTACCATATTCATTATATGGTAAAATTGACCCATCAACATGAATATCCAGGTCAGTACAAGTATGAAGATACCAAATATGTATAGTTTTTTTATAAAAATTTAAGTGGTGCAAAAAAAATTGCAAAGTTGAATGAAAATCCTTTTTTAGGGGACTTGAAGATGCGTTTTTCTGATCACTTGTGCCATAGAAGTTATTATGCATATGTATAGTGAAAACCACAATCTCATATGAATATCAGCCATGAACTGGCTTTCACAGAAGGATTATATTGACAGGCACAGGAATCTTCAGCAGACCCTAGTCTGCTATGACAACCCATCCACACCCTGTGATCATGTTACAGGCGCACTGATTGGAGCATGGAAAGAATTGCACCCCTGTCATCACATGTTACATGCCGCTGTCAGAGATTGACAGTGGGATTTAACAGGTTAATAGCCACAGGCAGCGCTGCACTCCATCACTCCGTCCATCATGTGTGGGGAAAGATATGAGCTCAGTGTGCGAGCCTACATTAAAGTCAAAGTCAGAAAGTTTACATCATATGTTGTGAAAGGGTTAATAAACTAAATATTGCTGCAGTCATAGAATAAAACTGTGTAGCATATGATAACTCCTGTGCAAAATGCCTCCCCAGTTGTTCCTTCATAAGAATGAGAGAAAGCCTCACAGTTTCAGAAGCATTAATCTACTTTTGCACACTTGGAGCTGTTTGAAAAGTATAAAAAAAGGGATAGAAAACTGCTTCAAAAATAGACAGTGCAACGTCACCATAAAAACAGCAAACTTTACTAAAGAATAAGTGAAAATGTGGAAAATATGTTTTCTTGACTTTTCAAAATTTAGGTTGATCTAAATTCTGCGTGGAGGATTAGAAAAGTGCTGTGCATACAAGTAACCCCCTCAAACATGATACAGCTTAACAAATTTCTTACAATCGATTCCAGAGGCTTTCAGAGAATTATGCTGAAGGTTATTTCTTTAACCCCTTAACCCTCAAGGGTGGTTTGAACGTTAATGACCAGGCCAATTTTTCCAATTCTGACCACTGTCCCTTTATGAGGTTATAACTCTGGAATGTTATAACAGGTCCTGGTGATCCTGACAATGTTTTCTCATGATATATTTTACTTCATGATAGTGATAACATTTCTTTGATATTACCTGCGTTTATTTGTGGAAAAAACGGAAATTTGGTGAAAATTTAGAAAATTTTGCAATTTTCCCACTTTTAATTTTTATGCCCTTAAATCACAGAGATATGTCACACAAAATACTTAATAAGTAACATTTCCCACATGTCTACTTTACATCAGCACAATTTTGGAACCAAAATTTTTTTTGTTAGGGAGTTATAAGGGTTAAAAGTTGACCACCAATTTCTCATTTTTACAACACCATTTTTTTTAAGGACCACATCACATTTGAAGTCACTTTGTGGGGTCTATATGATAGAAAATACCCAAGTGTGACACCATTCTAAAAACTGCACATCTTAAAGGGAACCTGTCACCTGGATTTGGCGGGACTGGTTTTGGGTCATATGGGCGGAGTTTTCGGGTGTTTGATTCACCCTTTCCTTACCTGCTGGCTGCATGCTGGCTGCAATATTGGATTGAAGTTCATTCTCTGTCCTACGTAGTACATACCTGCACAAAGTAATCTTACCTTGCACAGGCGTGTACTATGGAGGACAGAGAATGAACTTCTATCCAATATTTCGGCCAGCATGCAGCCAGCAGGTAAGGAAAGGGTGAATCAAACACCGGAAAACTCCGCCCATATGACCCAAAACTGGTCCCGCCAAATTCAGGTGACAGGTTCCCTTTAAGGTGCTCAAAACCACATTCAAGAAGTTTATTAACCCTTCAGGTGTTTCACAGGAATTTTTGAAATGTTTAAAAAAATTAACATTTAACTTTTTTTCACAATAAAAATTAATTCAGCTTCAATTTGTTTTATTTTACCAAGGGTAACAGGAGAAATTGGACCCCAAAAGTTGTTGTAAAATTTGTCCTGAGTACGTTTATACCCCATATGTGGTGATAAACCACTCTTTGGGCGCATGGCAGAACTCGGAAGGGAAGGAGTGCCGTTTGACTTTTCAATGCAAAATTGAATTAAATTGAGATGGGATGCCATGTTGCGTTTGGAGAGCCCTGATGTGCCTAAACATTGAAACCCCCCACAAATGACACCATTTTAGAAAGTAGACACCTAAGGAACTTATCTAGATGTGTGGTGAGCACTTTGACCCACCAAGTGCTTCACAGAAGTTTATAATGTAGAGCTGCAAAAATAAGAAATCATATTTTTTCACAAAAATGATCTTTTCGCCCCCAATTTTTTATTTTCCCAAGGGTAACAGAAGAAATTGGACCACAAAAAATTGTTTTGCAGTTTGTCCTGAGTACGCGGATACTCCATATTCCTCCTCCATCCCATACTCCTGTTTGGGCGCATGTCAGAGCTCGGAAGGGAAGGAGCGCCATTTGACTTTTCAATGCAAAATTGACTGGAATTGAGCTACGACACCTTGTCGCGTTTGGAGAGCCCCTGTTGTGCCTAAACATTGAAACCTCCCACAAGTGACACTATTTTGGAGAGAAGACCCCCTAAGGAACTTATCTAGGTGTGTTGTCAGAACTTTGAACCCCCAAGTGTTTCACTACAGTTTATAACGCAGAGCCGTGAAAATAAAAAATATTTTTTTTCCACAAAAATTATTTATTAGCCCCCAGTTTTGTATTTTCCCAAGGATAACAGGAGAAATTGGACCCCACAAGTTGTTGTCCAATTTGACCTGAGTATGCTGATAACCCATATGTGAGGGGGACCACCATTTGAGTGCATGGCAGAGCTCGGATGGGAAGGAGCACCATTTGCAATGCAGACTTAGATGGATTGATCTGCAGGTGTGTTGCATTTGCAGAGCCCCTGATGTACCTAAACAGTAGAAACCCCCACAAGTGGCCCCATATTGGAAACTAGACCCCCAAGTAACTTATCTAGATGTGTTATGAGAACTTTAATCCCCAAAGTGTTTCACTACAGTTTATAACGCAGAGCCGTGAAAATAAAAAATAATTTTTTTCCACAAAAATTTATATTTTAGCCCCCAGTTTTGTATTTTTCCAAGGGTAACAAGAGAAATTGGACCCCAAAAGTTGTTATACAATTTGTCATGATTACGCTGATACCCCATATGTGGGGGGTAACCACCGTTTGGGTAAATGGCAGAGCTTGGAAGGGAAGGAGCGCCGTTTGGAATGCAGACTTAGATGGAATGGTCTGCAGGCATCACAGGCGTTTGCAGAGCCCCTTATGTACATAAACAGTAGAAACCCCCCACAAGTGACCCCATATTGGAAAAGAGACCCCTCAAGGAACTTATTTAGATGTGTTGTGAGAACTTTGAACCCCCAAGTATTTCACTACAGTTTATAACGTAGAGCCGTGAAAATAAAAAATCCTTTTATTGTCCACAAAAATTATTTTTTAGCCCCGATTTTGTATTTTCCCAAGGGTAAAAGGAGAAATTAGACCACAAAAGTTGTTGTCCAAATTGTCCTGAGTACATTGATACCCCATATGTTGGGGTAAACCCCTGTTTGGGTGCATGGGAGAGCTCGGAAGGGAAGGAGCACTGTTTTACTTTTTCAACGCAGAATTGGCTGGATTTGAGATCGGACGCCATGTCACATTTGGAGAGCCCCTGATATGCCTAAACAGTGGAAAGCCCCAATTTTAACTGAAACCCTAACCCAAACACACCCCCAACCCTAATCCCAACCCTAACCATAACCCTAGCCACACCCCTAACCCGAACATGCCTCTAACCCTAATCCCAACCACACCCCTAACCCCAACACACCCCTACCCCAACACACCCCTAACCCTAATCTTAACCATAACCACACCCCCTAACTCCAACACACCCCTAACCCTAATCCCAACCATAACCCTAACCACACCCCTAACCCTAATCCCAACCGTAAATGTAATCCAAACCCTAACTTTAGCCCCAACCCTAGCCCTAACTTCAGCACCAAATCTAACCCTAACTTTAGCCCCAACCCTAACCCTAACTTTAGCCCCAACCCTAACTGTAGGCCTAACCCTAACTTTAGCCTCAACCTTAACCCTAACCCTAATGGGAAAATGGAAATAAATACATTTTTTTAATTTTATTATTTTTCCCTAACTAAGGGGGCGATGAAAGGTGGTTTGATATTCTTTTATAGCGGGTTTTTATTGGATTTTTATGATTGGCAGCTGTCACACACTAAAAGACGCTTTTTATTGCAAAAAATAGTTTTTGTGTCTTCACATTTTGAGAGCTATAATTTTTCCATATTTTCATCCACAGAGTCATGTGAGGTCTTGTTTTTGGCGGGACGAGTTGACGTTTTTATTGGTACCAATTTTTATGAGGTAGAATGACCAAAAACTGGGATTTCATGAATTTATTTGGGGGGGGGTGTTTATACCGTTCCATGTTTGGTAAAATTGATAAAGCAGTTTTATTCTTCGAGTCAGTACGATTACAGCGATACCTCATTTATATCATTTTTTATGTTTTGGCGCTTTTATATGATAAAAACTATTTTATATAAAAATAATTATTTTTGCATCGCTTTATTCTGAGGACTATAACTTTTTTATTTTATCGCTGATGATGCTGTATGGTGGCTCGGTTTTTGCGGGACAAGATGACGTTTTCAGCGGTACCATGTTTATTTATATCCGTTGTTTTGATTGCATGTTATTCCAGTTTGTGTTTGGCAGTATGATAATAAAGCATTGTTTTTGCCTCGTTTTTTTTTTTACGTTGTTCACTGAAGGGGTTAACTAGTGGGAAAATTTTATAGATCAGGCCGTTACGGATGTGGCGATACTAAATATGTGTACTTTTATTGTTTTTTTTATTTAGATAAATAAATGTATTTATTGGAACAATATATATTTTTTCTCTATTTAGGAATTTATTTATTTTTTATACATGCAAATATATATTTTTTTACTTTATAACATTGCCCCAGGGGAGGACATCACTATATATTATCAGATCAGTGATCTGACACTTTGCAGTGCACTGTATCAGATCAGTGATCTGACAGGCACTGCAGGAGGCTTGCTGGTGCCTGCTCTGAGCAGGCGATTGCAAGCCACCTCCCTGCCGGACCCGGAAGGTGCGCCGCGACCATTTTGGATCCAGGGCCTGCAGGGAGGAGGAGGTAGGAGACAACACGATCACATCACGTTGTTCCAAGGGTCTCAGGGAAGCACGCAGGGAGCCACCTCCCTGCGCGATGCTTCCCTATGCCGCCGGAATGCTGTGATCATGTTTGATTGCAGTGTTCCGGGGGTTAATGTGCCGGGAGCGGTCCGTGACTGCCCCTGGCACATAGGGCCAGAAGTCAGCTGTAATAATCAGCTGACATCCGACGGCCATCGGCTGCACTCCCCCCGTGAGCGCAGCTGATCGACTATGACGTACTATCCCATCACTGGGAATTAAGTCCCAGGTCACCTCGACGGGACAGTGCGTCATATGGGATTAAGGGGTTAAAGAGTGGAATGATGGAATATAAAATCAAAAGTTTACTTTTTTTATGGCTTTTGACTCAGTCTTGAGCTATGGCAACTTGATGGATGAATATGTGTACGAAGATCAATCTTGTGCAAGCCTAGATAGGTCCACCAGGTTTTCTACACCGTTATCTTGCTGCTCTTCCTCTATGTCTAGTTATTATTATTATTATTTATTTACACAGCACCATTGATTCCATGGTGCCGTACATGAGAAGGAGTTACATACAAATTACAGATATCACTTACAGTAAGCAAACTAACAATTACAGACTAATACAGAGGGGCGAGGACCCTGCCCTTGCGGGCTTACATTCTACAGGATGGTGGGGAAGGGGACAATAGGTTGAGGGTTGCAGGAGCTCCGTTGTTGGTGAGGCGGTAGCTTCAGCAGTGGTGAGGAGGCAGCGGGGTCAGTGCAGGCTGTAGGCTTTCCTTAAGAGGTGGGTTTTCAGGTTCCATCTGAAGGATCCGAATGTGGTTGATAGTCTGACGTGTTGGGGCAAAAGAATTCCAGATGATGGAGGATATTCGGGAAAAGTCTTGCAGGCTTTTGGTGAGGAGCGAATAAGTGTGGAGGTTTTGGGAGGACCGGAGATTACGTGAGGGAAGATTAGTTCAGAGATATATGGAAGAGTCAGGTTATGGATGGCTTTGTAGGTTAGTATTAGTAATTTGAACTGGATACGCTGAAGGAATGGAAGTCAATGAGGAAGATTTGCAGAGGGGGGAGCAGAGGAGTAGCGAGGATAGAGATGTATTAGACGGGCAGCAGAGTTAAGGATGGACTGGAGAGGTGCAAGGGTGTTAGCAGGGAGGCCACAGAAAAGGATGTTGCAGTAGTCAAGGCGGGAGATGATGAGGACATGCACAAGCATTTTATTAGATTGACGGTTGAGGAAAGGACGGATTCTGGAGATATTTTTGAGCTGGAGGCGACAGGAGGTGGAAAGAGCTTGGATGTGCGGTTTGAAGGACAGAGCAGAGTCAAGGGTTACTCCAAGGCAGCGGACTTCAGGGACGGGGGAAAGCGTGATATCGCTAATTTCTATAGATAGGTCAGGTAAGGAAGATCTATGAGATGGAGGAAAGATGATGAGTTCAGATTTGTCCACATTGAGTTTGAGGAAGCGAGAGGAGAAGAAGGAGGATATGGCTGATAGACACTCCGGGATTCTGGACAGCAGAGAGGTGACGTCTGGGCCAGAAAGGTAGATCTGGGTGTCATCAGCATAAAGGTGGTACTGGAATCCATGAGACTTTATGAGTTGTCCCAGACCAAGTTTATAGATTGAGAAGAGTAGGGGTCCTAGAACAGAGCCTTGGGGGACTCCAACAGAGAGAGGGTGGGATGAGGAGGTAGTGTGGGGATGGGAGACTGTGAATGTGCAGTTGGAAAGGTATGAGGAGATCCAGTATAGGGAGAGGTCTTTGATGCCAAAGGAGGAGAGGATCTGTAGTAGGAGGCAGTGGTCAACTGTGTCGAAAGCAGAGGACAGGTCTAGAAGGAGGAGTACAGAGTATTGTCTGTTAGCTTTGGCTGTGAGTAGGTCATTAGTAATTTTGGTCAAGGCTGTCTCAGTTGAGTGATGGGACGGAAACCAGATTGTAGATTGTCAAAGAGCAAGTTAGATGAGAGGTGGGAGGAAAGTTCAGCGTGGACGTGCTGCTCCTGGAATTTGGAAGCGAATGCGAGCAGCGATATTGGGCGATAGCTGGACATAGCTGTTGGATAGAGGGTTGGCTTTTTAGTATAATAATTACTGGTTAACTTTCTGCTTACCTTATTTTGGAATTTGACCTATGGGCATATACACATCCCAATTTTGTGGATCCTGATTTATATAATTTTTGCCACATGTGTGTTATACCATTTGTTGACTCAGCTCTATACTTTTTTTTTGCAGGGGTCCCACAATTGCTCACCCACCCATTTTAATAAATTTCTGTCTGCATTTCTGGGATTACATGCACTTATTGTTCTCTTAAATTGTAATTAATAAAGATTATGATGTTTTAATATATTGGATGGATTATTTCCACCCTCGCCCTTTTTTCTTTTTTCGTTTTTTCTATTGCATAAAGTGCCTTCTTTGGGACACAATTATTTTGCTAGGTTTACAGATTTTGTGTAGCCTAAATTCATGATTAGCATAGTCAATCCCAGCTGGAAGAGGACATATCACATGGGAACAACTTCTGTGCCAACATGATCATGAGGATGTACAATTACATCCTATTGTGGTAAGGTCACCACAATTGGGACATAATGATAAGTCAAAATGTGAGAAGGTTAACATTTTATGGCCCTCACTTCCATTTGAAATCCAATATTCTTTTTCCGTGTTCTTATCATTGTTTTTACTGTTGTAAATGCTGATCCTTTTATTTCCGATGCTGATTATAGCTACACAATAACCATAATAACATTATAACACCTGTCCTTTAAAGAGCTTGATCTTTGAGAACTCAGTTTTTGTCAGCTTAAGTCTATGGGAAAATAAGAAATAAGCTTGATTGATTTTTATGATGCAAGCCTAATTAATGAAAATGAGAATTTGTCAACAAGATGTTTGACAATACTTCAGAGAGAAACTGTCATGAATTCTATTGAGTTAATTAACATGCAACTATGTAATCATTATATCATGGGGAACATCAACACTAATGGACTTTTCCTGCATTTAATGTTGGTTTTATGTTCCTGATGGAAACATAAATTCAATGATGCCTTCTTTTTCAAATCTGCTACAAAGGAATCAGATGAGATTTATTTTAAGTGCTTGTATTTGAAGGCATTTTGTTCTAAGTAACATTCAACAGAACGCATGTGTTACAGCAGTATTGCCAGCTATTACATTTGGCTGAACTAATAAATACAATATCACTTTCTGCAGACGGCATTTCAACTCAATGTAAATATAATTTTAACTGTGTTCAAGATCATTCAAATGTAATGTTCATAAAATATAAAATTCTTTCTACAAACAGTTTCACATTTAAAACATGAATAAAATGTATTTTCGGGGTTGTCGTTCCTGAAAGCAACAAAACTATTTGAAAGATCACAAATTTAAAAGGTTTGCAAAAAAGAAAATATGCAATGGAATTGAATTGTTCTGGCTTCAAACACACATTAAAAGTTAAAGCCCAAGGAAGTGGAGGTTATTACTTCTGAACATTTCATTTCAATAAGTACTCAAGTGCAAGTATAACAATTTTATTGAATTTTAAATAAATTATATGAATATAATTCAATAATGGAATGCGTGCTTACAGGTAATAAACCGTCAATGGACCTTACAAAGTGAGCATTGCTTTTCCAAAATATTCTATATTATTTGTATTTGTGAATTGTTATTCCTCTGAACAAATTTCCCCAAGAGATCTAAAAACTAATTTACCAATATTTACATCAATTTGCCAAAAAATATATTATGTCCAGGGAAACCAGGGATTCAAGCTTCAGGAGGCTAATTTGCATATTCCAGGTGCCTTCTGGGAGAAGCGAAGTCTCCCTAAGCTAGAAGATCGTTGGGTACAGCCGGGACCAGCTGCTTCGAAAGCATCACCAAACCAGGGATTCAAGCTTCAGGAGGCTAATTTGCATATTCCAGGTGCCTTCTGGGAGAAGCGAAGTCTCCCTAAGCTAGAAGATCGTTGGGTACAGCCGGGACCAGCTGCTTCGAAAGCATCACCAAACCGCGTGCCTTACGGCGCGCGAATTTTTGCCTGTAGGACATTATTGCAAGAGAGCTTGGCTGAGTAGATTACACAAGAAGGAAAACACACAGCAAGTCAGCAGGATCTAGGAGCAACATGGCAGATGTGACAACCTACATGGTGAGCTGCAGCATGTGCTACATGTTCACAGATCGACCAGAAGAAGAATCCAATTTCACCTGTCAGAAGTGTAGACTAGTGGCCCTTTTAGAAGAAAAGGTGCGGGGTCTGGAAGAAAGAATAGCAACTTTGAAACTCATCAAAGAGAATGAAGACTTTCTAGACAGAACAGAAGCATCTCTACTGGTCACAGAAGGTGCAAAAAGTGTCAGAGAACCTCCAAAAGCAGATGAGTGGAAGCATGTGACCAAAAGAAGCAAGAAGACCATGGAGAAATCACCAACCACACAACTGAAGAACCGATATCAAATCTTTGTAGAGGATGAAGATGGCACACCTAAGAATGAAGCAATACCAGCAAGCAAAAAAGAAAAGGGCACACAGCAACAAGTGACAGCAAAAAGTACAGCCAAGAAGCAACGAAGAGTGGTGGTGGTGGGAGACTCACTACTGAGAGGCACAGAAGCAGCCATCTGCAGACCGGACATAACTGCAAGAGAAGTATGCTGCCTTCCAGGTGCGATGATCAAGGATGTGACCGATAGGATACCAAAGCTCTTCAGCTCCAAGGACGTCCACCCATTTCTTCTGATACATGTTGGCACCAATAACACGGCAAGGAAGGACCTACCGACAATCTGCAAGGACTTTGAAGAGTTGGGGAAGAAAGTAAAGGAACTGGATGCTCAGGTTGTTTTTTCTTCTATCCTTCCAGTAGATGGGCATGGCACCAGGAGATGGAACAGGATCCTTGATGCAAACAACTGGCTAAGACGATGGTGCAGACAACAAGGATTCGGATTCCTGGACCACGGTGTGAATTACTTGTACGATGGACTCCTCGCCAGAGACGGACTACACCTCAACAAACCTGGGAAACACACATTCGCCAGAAGACTCGCTACACTCATCAGGAGGGCGTTAAACTAGAAGAAGAGGGGATGGGAAGAAAAACATTAGACTCGAACAAAGACGACCCAGGAAAACATACTCAGAAGGGAGGTAAGAACATTTCTAAAACAATCCACAGTGAGGAGATTGGAACAAAACAAAATCCTCTAAACTGCATGCTCGCAAACGCCAGAAGCCTGACAAACAAGATGGAAGAACTAGAAGCAGAAATATCTACAGGTAACTTTGACATAGTGGGAATAACCGAGACATGGTTAGATGAAAGCTATGACTGGGCAGTTAACTTACAGGGTTACAGTCTGTTTAGAAAGGATCGTAAAAATCGGAGAGGAGGAGGGGTTTGTCTCTATGTAAAGTCTTGTCTAAAGTCCACTTTAAGGGAGGATATTAGCGAAGGGAATGAGGATATCGAGTCCATATGGGTTGAAATTCATGGAGGGAAAAATGGTAACAAAATTCTCATTGGGGTCTGTTACAAACCCCCAAATATAACAGAAAGCATGGAAAGTCTACTTCTAAAGCAGATAGATGAAGCTGCAACCCATAATGAGGTCCTGGTTATGGGGGACTTTAACTACCCGGATATTAACTGGGAAAGTGAAACCTGTGAAACCCATAAAGGCAACAGGTTTCTGCTAATAACCAAGAAAAATTATCTTTCACAATTGGTGCAGAATCCAACCAGAGGAGCAGCACTTTTAGACCTAATACTATCTAATAGACCTGACAGAATAACAAATCTGCAGGTGGTTGGGCATTTAGGAAATAGCGACCACAATATTGTGCAGTTTCACCTGTCTTTCACTAGGGGGACATGTCAGGGAGTCACAAAAACATTGAACTTTAGGAAGGCAAAGTTTGAACAGCTTAGAGATGCCCTTAATCTGGTAGACTGGGACAATATCCTCAGAAATGAGAATACAGATAATAAATGGGAAATGTTTAAGAACATCCTAAATAGGCAGTGTAAGCGGTTTATACCTTGTGGGAATAAAAGGACTAGAAATAGGAAAAACCCAATGTGGCTAAACAAAGAAGTAAGACAGGCAATTAACAGTAAAAAGAAAGCATTTGCACTACTAAAGCAGGATGGCACCATTGAAGCTCTAAAAAACTATAGGGAGAAAAATACTTTATCTAAAAAACTAATTAAAGCTGCCAAAAAGGAAACAGAGAAGCACATTGCTAAGGAGAGTAAAACTAATCCCAAACTGTTCTTCAACTATATCAATAGTAAAAGAATAAAAACTGAAAATGTAGGCCCCTTAAAAAATAGTGAGGAAAGAATGGTTGTAGATGACGAGGAAAAAGCTAACATATTAAACACCTTCTTCTCCACGGTATTCACGGTGGAAAATGAAATGCTAGGTGAAATCCCAAGAAACAATGAAAACCCTATATTAAGAGTCACCAATCTAACCCAAGAAGAGGTGCGAAACCGGCTAAATAAGATTAAAATAGATAAATCTCCGGGTCCGGATGGCATACACCCACGAGTACTAAGAGAACTAAGTAATGTAATAGATAAACCATTATTTCTTATTTTTAGTGACTCTATAGCGACAGGGTCTGTTCCGCAGGACTGGCGCATAGCAAATGTGGTGCCAATATTCAAAAAGGGCTCTAAAAGTGAACCTGGAAATTATAGGCCAGTAAGTCTAACCTCTATTGTTGGTAAAATATTTGAAGGGTTTCTGAGGGATGTTATTCTGGATTATCTCAATGAGAATAACTGTTTAACTCCATATCAGCATGGGTTTATGAGAAATCGCTCCTGTCAAACCAATCTAATCAGTTTTTATGAAGAGGTAAGCTATAGGCTGGACCACGGTGAGTCATTGGACGTGGTATATCTCGATTTTTCCAAAGCGTTTGATACCGTGCCGCACAAGAGGTTGGTACACAAAATGAGAATGCTTGGTCTGGGGGAAAATGTGTGTAAATGGGTTAGTAACTGGCTTAGTGATAGAAAGCAGAGGGTGGTTATAAATGGTATAGTCTCTAACTGGGTCGCTGTGACCAGTGGGGTACCGCAGGGGTCAGTATTGGGACCTGTTCTCTTCAACATATTCATTAATGATCTGGTAGAAGGTTTACACAGTAAAATATCGATATTTGCAGATGATACAAAACTATGTAAAGCAGTTAATACAAGAGAAGATAGTATTGTGCTACAGATGGATCTGGATAAGTTGGAAACTTGGGCTGAAAGGTGGCAGATGAGGTTTAACAATGATAAATGTAAGGTTATACACATGGGAAGAGGGAATCAATATCACCATTACACACTGAACGGGAAACCACTGGGTAAATCTGACAGGGAGAAGGACTTGGGGATCCTAGTTAATGATAAACTTACCTGGAGCAGCCAGTGCCAGGCAGCAGCTGCCAAGGCAAACAGGATCATGGGGTGCATTAAAAGAGGTCTGGATACACATGATGAGAGCATTATACTGCCTCTGTACAAATCCCTAGTTAGACCGCACATGGAGTACTGTGTCCAGTTTTGGGCACCGGTGCTCAGGAAGGATATAATGGAACTAGAGAGAGTACAAAGGAGGGCAACAAAATTAATAAAGGGGATGGGAGAACTACAATACCCAGATAGATTAGCGAAATTAGGATTATTTAGTCTAGAAAAAAGACGACTGAGGGGCGATCTAATAACCATGTATAAGTATATAAGGGGACAATACAAATATCTCGCTGAGGATCTGTTTATACCAAGGAAGGTGACGGGCACAAGGGGGCATTCTTTGCGTCTGGAGGAGAGAAGGTTTTTCCACCAACATAGAAGAGGATTCTTTACTGTTAGGGCAGTGAGAATCTGGAATTGCTTGCCTGAGGAGGTGGTGATGGCGAACTCAGTCGAGGGGTTCAAGAGAGGCCTGGATGTCTTCCTGGAGCAGAACAATATTGTATCATACAATTATTAGGTTCTGTAGAAGGACGTAGATCTGGGGATTTATTATGATGGAATATAGGCTGAACTGGATGGACAAATGTCTTTTTTCGGCCTTACTAACTATGTTACTATGTTACTATGTATGTCTAATGAGGAATGCAATTGATTTCATAAAGTAATAAACACAAGCTATTTCTAAACTAACATGTAAGGATATGATCCTTTAGAGGGAATATTCTAGCAGGTTTTTGCTAAGTAATCTGAAGACAGCTTGATATAAAAGTTAAAACAGTGAGTGCAGTGATGTGTTACTTATCAAGTTGTATACTACTGTATACTTATAATTAAGGTTTTATCACCAGGACATTATTACTGCTCACATTACAGCAACTACAGCAAAGTGTGTCCTACCACGCCCCTTCCTCTGATAAGCAGCTCACTGTCAATAGACAATGTACATAGAGAGCCTGGCATAGGCAGGGTTAGCTCTCTGAGCTTTGCTTCATTCTACATCTAAGAACTCTCATTGTGCCCCAACTTCTGCACCCAGCAAACTAAGTAATACATCTTTGGAAACATGGTCTCTTTTCCTACATTATGCTGCTCTCAGATGAGGTAGCAAAAACCTGGTGACATATTCCCTTTAACTCAATGATTGGCTGCATAGTTGACACTGTTGCCATGCATTGCTGGGGTCCTGAGTTCAAATCCCACCAAGGATAACATCTAAAAGGAGTTTGCTTGCTATCTCCATGATTGTGTGGGTTTCCTCCAGGTACCCCAGTTTCATCTCACAGTCTACTGACATACTAATGGGGAATTTAGATTGTAAGCCCCATTTGGGACAGTGATAATAAGATCTGTAAAGTGCTATTTATACATATGCTGATAATTTCGCAGAAGTTGTTCCCATAGCTTTGTAGGCTTTGTGTTTGAAAATGTCATCAGTTTCTGCATCATGGCAGCACTTCACACAATATCTATGTCAAGAGGTGGGTATACTATAAACTATGGATCTATCGAGTCAACAGATATGCCACAAAATATACTTTTATTTTTTTTTTCAATAAATTCGGTGCACATTTAGGCTATGTGCACACGTCCGGAAATTTTCACATTTTTTTTGTGTTGTTTCGCTATAAAAACGCAATAAAACCGCAAAAAAAAAAACACATACATTAAGCATCCTATTTATTAGAATGCAAATTTTTGTGCACATGCTGGCGGAATCACAAAAGCGCAGTATTTTCATTCTTTGGGCGGAATCGCGGGGATTCCGCACACATAGGAATGCATTGATCCGCTTACTTCCCGCATGTGGCTATGCCCACCATGTGAGAAGTAAGCGGATCATGTGCAGTTGGTACCCAGGGAGGAGGAGAGGACCATATAATTGTTTAAAAAATAAATAAATAAATAAATCGTGATATTCTCACCTTCCGGTGTCCCTCGCAGTGTTCCTGCTCCTCGCGATGCTCCCGTTCCCAATAACGCATTGCTAGATTGACCTGTGATAACGTGTGGTCTCGCGAGATGGCTATGTCATCTGGAGTCATTGCCGCAAAGCATTACTGGGACCGGAGCATCGCGGGGAACGGGAACACTGCCGGGGACGCCAAAAGGTGAGAATATCATGATTTTTTATTTTTTTACTATTTTTAACATTAGATCTTTTTACTATTGATGCAGCATAGGTAGCATCAATAGTAAAAAGTTGATCACATTGTCAAACACTATGCTTGACAAGTGTGACCAACCTGTTAATCAGTTTTCCAAGTGATGCTACAGATCACTTGAAAAACGCTAGCATTCTGCAACCTAATTACGCTTGCAAAATGCTAGGGTTTAGCTGGAAAATGCATGCCAATTCCGCATGCGTTTTTCCCACGGCAGGGAGTTTCGGAATTGCCGCGGAAATTAATTTACTATAGATTGTTGTTCCTTCTGATAACCCTTGTCCACTTACCCTTTAATGACATATGAATGTTATGGTGAGACATAGCCTTGCAATAAAAGTCCGTAATCCATAGAGTTTGACATTGCTTGGATTTTCTTAGAGACACTTTAGCTCACATTTTGTACAATGTGCACTATACCTGGCATTGTTACTGGCCACCACTATGGCTGGTAATATTTTATGATTTGGGGAGAATAATACAGTATGTTTAGCACTATTGTATATGAACTGCATTGTTCTACATATACAGTGCCTTGAAAAGCTATTCATACCTAGTGAACCTTTTTGCTTTACATAAACAAACTTGAACTGCATTTTTTTAGATTTTATGTGACAAACGAACACAATATTGCAATTATTTGTGAAGTGTAAAAGAAATGAATCATGGTTTTTACAATATTTTAAAACATAAAGCTGAAAATAATGATATGCATTTGTATTCATCTCCCCCCCCCCCCCCCCAGTAAGTACTTTGCAGGAGCAAGTTTTTACTTCAATTACTGCTGCAAGTCTTTATGGGTATGTCTCTACCAGCTTTGCACATCTAGTTATGCCAACTCTTCATTGGAAACTAGCTCTAACTCAGTGACATTGGATGCTGAGCGTTTGTGAACATAAATTGTTATGTCTTGCCACAGATTTTCAATGGAATATAGGTCTATACTTTCACAGGGCCATTCACACACTTGCTTTGATCTACTCCACTTCATTCTAGTTCAGGCAGTATGCTTATGGCCATTTTCCTGCTGTAAGGTAACCCTTTTGCAGCCTATAACAGATTTTCATACAGGATTGTCATGTATTCAGTTCCATCCATCTTCGAATTAACTCTGACCAGCTTCTCTGTCCCTGCTGAAGAAAAGCATCCCTATTGCATGAGGCTGCTTCCATCATGTTTAACAGTGGGGATGGTGTTTTCAGAGTGATATGCAGTGTTAGTTTTCCACCACACATAGCATTTTGCATTAAGCCCAAAAGGTTCAACTTTAGTCTCCTCTGACTACAGCGCCTTGTTCTACATGCCATGTAGGGGACACCGCAATAGCTATGAATAATTTTTAAAATACTGTAACTGACATGACTACAATAATGGCATTACTCTGTGACTGATGATTGATCAGCTTAATGTAGCTTTTGAAACTCAAATATTGGTTGTGAGCTGACCCTTACTTCCCAGTCTCCCATTTTTACCATAAAAATAATTATGTTTTCTTTTCATTTTTAGTGAACAGAGACGCAAACTCAGACTTTCTGCCTAGATAAATAAAAAAAAGCTTCTTTGTTGCTTTTTTGGCACCTACGAGTTAAATACTTCTTTTAGATCTTTAAAACTTTTGTAGCTTAAAGTGTATCTCTGTAAGACATAGAGTAACATGACAGATGGTGTTAAAGCAGGCAGACTACTAACTACTGGGTACTAGATTGTTGGAACAGTGACTCTTCACAGTAGAAGTAAAATATGTTCAGTACGTGGGATAAAAGCAGTTCAATCTTTATTCAGAAATCCATTAAAACAACTTTACTGGTAGATGGTTAAAAAAAAGTACAACTGCTAATGCAGTCATTTTCAGCTAATTTTTATAGGAAAAATATATCTGTAGTATTCCACTAACGTTTTTTCGGGGGTCAGCAGAGTTCATTAGATATTCTACTTTGAATGCCTTCAGAATGCTAGCTTGCGTTATCACCAGCAGCATGACCCTGGAATAACATTTTCACATGCCGACTCTACTATACTGTCATCTCTATTTGTTCCTTTCAATAAAATGATTCTACTAGTACAATAGATGTCCATCCTGTGGCTTTTCACAATGACAAGAACTTTTATTCTGCTGTGGATGGGTCTGGAATCTAAAGTCATGGCCAAAAGTATTGACACCCCTGCAATTCTGTCAGATAATACTCATTTTCTTCCTGAAAATGATTGCAAACACAAATTATTTGGTATTATTATCTTCATTTAATTTGTCTTAAATGAAAAAACACAAAAAGAATTGTCCTAAAGCCAAATTGGATATAATTCCACACCAAACATAAAAAAGGGGGTGGACAAAAGTATTGGCACTGTTGGAAAAATCATGTGATGCTTCTCTAATTTGTGTAATTAACAGCACCTGTAACTTACCTGTGGCACCTAACAGGTGTTGGCAATAACTAAATCACACTTGCAGCCAGTTGACATGGATTAAAGTTGACTCAACCTCTGTCCTGTGTCCTGTGTGTACCACAATGAGCATGGAGAAAAGAAAGAAGACCAAAGAACTGTCTGAGGACTTGAGAAACCAAATTGTGAGGAAGCATGAGCAATCTCAAGACTACAAGTCCATCTCCAAAGACCTGAATGTTCCTGTGCCTACCGTGCACAATGTCATCAAGAAGTTTAAAGCCCATGGCACTGTGGCTAACCTCCCTAGATGTGGACGGAAAAGAAAAATTGACAAGAGATTTCAACGCAAGATTTGTGCGGATGTTGGATAATGAACCTCGACTAACATCCAAACAAGTTCAAGCTGCCCTGCAGTCCGAGGGTACAACAGTGTCAACCCGTACTATCCGTCGGCGTCTGAATGAAAAGGGACTGTATGGTAGGAGACCCAGGAAGACCCCACTTCTTACCCGGAGATATAAAAAAGCCAGGCTGGAGTTTGCCAAAACTTACCTGAAAAAGCCTAAAATGTTTTGGAAGAATGTTCTCTGGTCAGATGAGACAAAAGTAGAGCTTTTTGGGCAAAGGTATCAACATAGTTTACAGGAGAAAAAAAGAAAAGAGGCATTCAAAGAAAAGAACATGGTCCCTACAGTCAAACATGGCGGAGGTTCCCTGATGTTTTGGGGTTGCTTTGCTGCCTCTGGCACTGGACTGCTTGACAGTGTGCATGGCATTATGAAGTCTGAAGACTACCAACAAATTTTGCAGCATAATGTAGGGCCCAGTGTGAGAAAGCTGGGTCTCCCTCAGAGGTCATGGGTCTTCCAGCAGGACAATGACCCAAAACACACTTCAAAAAGCAGTAGAAAATGGTTTGAGAGAAAGCACTGGAGACTTCTATGGTGGCCAGCAATGAGTCCAGACCTGAATCCCATAGAACACCTGTGGAGAGATCTAAAAATGGCAGTTTGGAGAAGGCACCCTTCAAATATCAGGGATCTGGAGCAGTTTGCCAAAGAAGAATGGTCTAAAATTCCAGCAGAGCATTGTAAGAAACTCATTGATGGTTACCGAAAGCGGTTGGTCGCAGTTATTTTGGCTAAAGGTTGTGCAACCAAGTATTAGGCTGAGGGTGCCAATACTTTTGTCTGGCCCATTTTTGGAGTTTTGTGTGAAATGATCAATGTTTTGCTTTTTGCTTCATTCTCTTTTGTGTTTTTTCATTTAAGAAAAATTAAATGAAGATAATAATACCAAAGAATTTGTGATTGCAATCATGTTCAGGAAGAAACTGAGTATTATCTGACAGAATTGCAGGGGTGTCAATACTTTTGGCCATGACTGTATGACCATTTCCATTGCTGATGCCTTTTTAACAGTCTGCAAAGTCTCAACGCCACCACTTTCAATAGTTTAGGACTCATCACCTACAAAAATATATTTAGTCACAGTTTATAACACTTTTCTTTACGAATCATCGCTATGCTCTGGCACTGCAGTTATCTGATATTTCTAGTGTTTTGTCTAGTTTGATGTCATCTCTACTTTGCTGATTAAATTCATATATGAAGATTTATTGGGTGAAGTTTGATAATTTTTTACCTATATGGGTTTTTGTAATGAGTAATTAAACTGTATATGCTTCCTTTTTAAAAACTGCAATTTACTGGGACAGGCATGCTTTTAGCCCAGAATCCATTGATCTTTATGTCTAATAGGATCAGACAAAACTGCTGACCTTCTCATGAGTGACCGGCAACTGACTACTGTGTTTGCAGATAAAATGGAGACGGTCAATCGGTGTAAATCCAAATACAGACATCTGTGTTGCACGTATGTGTTATGTCCGTCTTTTTTCAAGGATTCATCACATACCATGGTGCTGTTCACATGTCCATGATCTTATGTTCATGCAAAACACACAGAGACATGTTTGTTTTTTCTGACAGCATGGATAAAAAGGGTCAATGTATTTTGCCATGGGTCCATGAAAAACACATACAGCAGACGGACGTGCTTTTTAACATTGCAAGGTATAGGAAAAGCTTTGTAATTTATTTATTTTTTTCTCCATCTGTAAAAAATACTGATGACACACTGATGATAAAAAACAGACACACGGATGACACACTGATTTTAAAAACAGACACACAAATGTCACACTCATGCACAATACGGATGACATCGGTATCATTTTTTTCACGTATGTGTTTAAACATGGATGCGTGAACAAGGTCTTAAGAGAGTTATTGGGAGGCAAGGAGAGAATTCTCCTTATGATCACTGATAAATATACGCTAGGTCTGCTGAATTTATTTTTATTAATCAAAATCCGCCCTTGTAATTTGCTGCCCTCACAAAGCACCACATTCAGCTTTAAAAAACAACAACAATAATTTGATCCAACAACTCCCCTGCTGATGTTTCTCTGGTTCTCCTCTTGTCTTTGTGTAGTGATGATGTGTTGTCGCAACAGACAATTCCTTACTTTATCACTAAGGTGTTGCTGTGCCTGATGTAACTGGTGTGGCCAGTAATAGGCAACTAACAAATACTCTCCAGCGACCAATCAACCATCATCAAAGAGCAGCATGGGATTTGAAACATCAGTCCATTTTTTTGATCCATATACAATGTTTTTTTTTAATATTATGAGCTAGAAAACACCTTAGTCTATGCCTGAACATTGTGCATTTAGTGATAATTTTATGGCTGGATTTCTAAACCAAAAGACTCAATCTGCGCATGTGCCACCCAGGACATTGATGGCTCTATTTCATTGAAGACCAGCCAGGAACTCAATCTGTGCACACACCATCCATGGAAAATGCAGTGATCTACAAATCAAAGGTCGTAGGCAGGTGCAGGAGACGGGGAATCACAGACAGGAATAAGAAGACACAGTGCTCAGAAAATTGCAAATGGTGATCAAAAAAGAATAACAAAGCAGATTTTTTTCACCAAAGTTATCAATGTAATTAGTATTACAGCACCATTACAGAAATGCCTTTACTTACTTTACAAAATCCTTTAAGAACTTAAACATCTTAAATTAATTTTTGCCAGTTCTATCACAAAAAATATTATTCTGGGGAAGCAGAAACTTGCTGCACCATGATGAGGGCTTTTGTCTTATAAATGTCAAAAGTACTGCCATTATACCTATTTTTATTTCATATTTATTCAGTCATATAAAACCAGAGATAAAATGCATACTTTTACATACAGAATTTCTCAAGCTTTCATAGATCCTCCTAGAGTCACTTCTTTTCCATTAGTACGTCCATGGTAAGCATTATAATGCACACACGTTTTTACATTGTGTGTTCTAAGCCTTACATATCATCTTAAGATAGCTCTTCATATCTTTAGAGAGTCAACATTGGATAGCCCATAAGTTTTAGCTGTTGGATCAGAAAGCAGAACTGTTATACTTTGAGTACCCTCGAAGATAAGTGACTGCTGTACACTAATATAATGTCAGTCACCGTGCTCCACTACACTTCAATAAATAAATTAAACGAGTGTATAAAATAGCATGTAGGTATGTAATGATCGCATCAAAGAGAACAGATTGTGAAAAATTACACAAAATGAAATATGATTGCCATAATTTATCTCCCAACTAATTTTACGCAAAGTTATATATTGTATCCTCAAATTGGAAACCAAATGCCCTGCTTTGAATATATCTATATGTACAGTGGTGATCAAAAGTTTTGCATTTTTTTAAAGTGTGATTACTTCTGTCTGGTTGTTGTGATGCCATTTTCCTGGTGATGAATTGATTGAAAGTGCATGAAGCTGTTGTCATCATGCAAGACCTTAATTTGCTTTAGAATATAGATATGGTCATTTAATGAAAGAAAATTGACTGCAAAAAGTTTTGGTGAAACGTGTGCCGAAACGCGCGTTGGAGAGGATGCCATCCAGGAGACTGAGACCTTGTTACTTTGTAAGTTATACGCCACTGTGGATCGATGTATCTATACCCTTACATGGTTTCTTCCTTCTCCTTCAGTATACATCTATTTGAGTTGCTGATGTGCTTTGACTTCTTATTATGAAGTATATACACCCCATATAACCATTGACCTATGGTGACACCCACTGGTGTTTGGCTGCACTAACACCCTATGCATTTCACACTATGCACTTTTTTAGCCACATACTCCCACATATATGCTTTGTGGCTTATATTTTTCATTCACCTTCATGTTTTACCTAATTTGTTATCTTTATTTTGCACATCGCCAATATTTTCACTATTAAACAGACAATTGATGCTTTATCGAACTCTTGCACCTTAACATCCAGTCCTATTGCTGGGTGTGCGTCCCTGTTTTTAACAAATTTATTGTATTACCCGCATTGTTGTTGCTTTTTCCTTATATTTTTACCTGGTTATATATTAATAAACTGTGATTGATTTTTTAATACATTTTGGACTGTAAGGTCAGTTTCTCTCCTTCCTTTTGTTTCTGCCAAAGTTTTGCATCTACTATTTATTTATCACAACATTGAATGTAATTCATTATTACAATGTCAGAACTTAGTATTTTGCAGCATAACCTTTTGCTCTGATTACTGCACTGCACCAACAGGGCATTGAAGCCACTAAGGTATTCAAGACATCCTGGTTTATTTTGATCTCTTCCATTTGCAAATCTGAAAACAATTCATGGGCATTGTTATGGATGCTGGCCCCAACTTGCCACCCTAACTCATCCCAAGGGGTTTAAATCAGGTGATTGTCTTGGCAATTGCAACTGTTCAATATTTTTCATTGCCAACCAACTTTTGACTAAATTCAATGGGGGCTTAGGATCACTGTCTTGCTGGAATTTCCAACTTCTGCATTACATTCTTCAGTAGATCCTTGTATTTGGTAGCATTCATGTTTCCATCAATTCTATGCAGAGTGCAAATGGCAGATGCAGAAAAGCAGCCCCGAACCATGACCTTGCTACCACCATGTTTCACTGTGGATGACTGATACCTTACATCATTAGGTTTTCCAATTGGGCGGTATATATAGTGCTTGCTATCACTACCAAACAGATTGAATTTGGTTAGCTACTGGAATTACTGCGATTGCCCGGCCACATCGCGTTATCAGGTCTTATATAACAATATAAGACCCGATGACACGATGGTCGGCTCACTCTCCTCTGGAAGCAGTTCAGGTAGAGTTGAATAGTATTTAGATAGTGATGAGCAAATACAATGCAAATCAACGGGAAAGCCAATTTTTTTTTCTGCTGGACCCAACAAACAGGTCTGGGGGCATGGGAAAAAAGATTAAATGGATGGGAAAGAGCTAGAAGTAAATGGGAACAGCATGGAGAAGATACCTGCATGCCTTTCTGACTCACATATGATATCTGGGAATAATGTTGTCAGACTATTGCACTGGTTTTACCAAACCAAACAATTTTTTTAAAAAGGAAAAAATGCTAAGAAACATTTTTTTCCTTCATAATTACATGTATACAATGCAAAAAAAAAGTACCTCCCCTTTAGCATAAGTTCACACGGAGGATTTTTGACTTTAGTTTTTCCTTTTGTGAACGCTCTCATTCCTACATTTGGGAGGTCCCTCCCTCATTCCAAATTGTTTGCTAGATAGTGGAATACATATTCCCCATCACTTTACAATGCCAACTAAAACATGCCTATTTAAATTTTTTCCTTCGTCTTTAACCACCACAACGTCCACTGCCATGTCATTATGCAGCCCTCGCTTCACATTTTCAAGGGGCCAGCAGCAGCCATGAAACCTGAGTTTGGGAAGGGCCCTCAGGTGGCCCTCTATCATACATTTGGGAGAGCTCTCACTCCTATATTTGGAAGGTCCCTCCCTTATTCCAAATAGCTAGATAGTGGAATACATATTCCTCATAACTTTACAATGCCAGCTAAAACATGCCCATTTGAATTTTTGGGCACCACCGTGCTGTGAAACTTACGTTTCGTGAGCTCCACATTTCATTTTGTCCACCGATTCCCAATGGACCTACTGTGATAGCAGGTGAAGCCACTGTAAGGTGAATATAATACAGGAGTTGGGGGAGCTGTATGCTTATTTTCAGTAAATTGAATTCTACCAGACACCAAAAGCATTAGAATTAAATTCTGAATACAGTGTATGCAAGCAATGGCCTGTATTGTGGTCAGTCTATCAGACCAGAAACCCATGTCAGGAACATATACAAGCATCATTTTACTTGGAAGCAGCCTTCTCAAGGGCAAGAGACAAGAGTACCATTGACCAATCTGCACAAGCCTATGCGCTTTTTCTGAAAACTATCTAACTATGCAGAATGTATCTTTTGCATGGTTTTGATTAACAACGGAGTAATTACAGGATATGTCCCAGAGAGTGATGAGGTCTGTGGAGTGTATTACTCAGGTGACAGTGCTACAGAGCTCAGGTAAACATCTTAGCATAGCCATGTTCCAAAATGTGTAAGGCTGCGGCCTAAATAGGTCTGTGGATTGTATTAACTCAGTCTCTTAGACGTGCTTATAATGTACAGAAACTGGGCAATACCCAACCATCATTTTTGGACTCAAATTTAAAAAATGTAAGGGAAGCGACAGTTTAATAAAGAGACACAAGTCTCTTTTAGGAGCCAGGAAAAGCCAGCAATGGTCTTTATCCAGCTCCGGACAATGTAAAGTTGTAAAGAATATGTATGCCCTACCTAACTAACAATTTGGAAAGAGACATATATGCTGACAAGGAACAACTGGGCGCTGCGCTGGGACAACAAAATGGACGTGGTTGCTGACTGTTGTGTCTGTGCAACTGCAGATTGTGAGCAAGAGGCATCAGTGCCTCCTTCCTGGACAGCAGCTTGGGAAGGACATATCAAAAGGGAAGGCCAGTGGTTCCACCCTCAGACACAGATTTTGCACCCAGGTATTCTGCTACCTACTGGGATGCTGCATATGTGAGCAGTATATGGCATATGATAACAGACGTATTATGTTGAATTTTACTTTATAAAGGGATGTGTGGGTAACATTTTTTAACTAGCAGCATGTAAATAGTGACATTTGCTGATCTCTGAGTGCTTTGCGCCAGTCGCACAACTGCTAGATAAATATACACTAATTATGTAACCAATATCATTTTTTTTATATAACATTTAAGACAAAAGCCAACAGCAGATTAAGGAAAAATTTTGCCACTGGTAAATTGTTGACGTTTGCATATCTCTGCAGGGTTTGCGCCAGTTGCACAATTGCTAGAGAAAGATACACTATTTATTTAACCTATAGAAAATGCAAAATTTTTTATATCACCATTATGACACACACCAACAGCAGATTAAGGAAAATTAAATTATTGCCACTGGTAAATTATGACATTTGCTTATCTTTGCAGGTTTTGCAGAAAACACACAACTGCTAGATAAAGATATGCTCTTTATTTAACCAATATATTTTTTTTATTTTTTATATCGCCTTTATGAGACATGCCAAAAGCAGATTCAGGGAAATTATTGTTAAATAGTGGCATTTGCATAGATCAGCAGGTTTCTTGTCAGTCGCACAAGTGCTAGATAAATATTAGCTATTACAAGAATAGGGGAGGAATATTATTTAGCAATTAGCGTTTATAAATGATGTTGAATATTATTTAGCAGTAAAATGAAAATATTATATGCTGGTACGCAGGAATATTATGTAGCTCAAAAAAAGTTTGTTTAGTGTATGCCGGTACTAAACTATCTGACTACCTCTGCCTAATCCCACAGTCTGTTCCTAAACTATAAAACACAATGCAAACTAGTAGAGTAACACCCAAGTTCCTGCCTTTCACTATCCCTCCTATTAAATCTCTGACTAATCCCTACGCTATCTCCACCTATCAAAGAACTGATCTTCACCCTCAGTAGCTCTTAATAAGAGCTTTTTGCAATCACAAACTCTCCATATATGCAGCTTTCACTCTCCCTATGCTCAGACTACGCTCTCACAATGCTGTTTTCGAATGCAATGGGCGTAAGATGGCACTGGCTGGGATCAAATATCGCCTATGATGCTGTAAGGCCAGCTAATCACAGTAAAACCACACCAAGGATGGCGCCGGCATTACTGTTATTGGCAAGCAAGCCCAGCATGTTCATTGGCTGCAAATAAAGCACCAAACATGGTGGGCCTCGAATTCGCCTCGAATATACCGAGGCGAATAGAAAATTTCTTGCCGAGTAATGAATAGCTCGAGTAGCGTACTATTCATAGCGTACTATTCCACAACCTGTCTCCTCCATACATCTGTGACCTCATCTCCAGGTACTTACCTAAAGCAACCTCCGATCGTCACAAGATCTCCTTCTCTACTCCCCTCTTATCTCCTCTTCCCACAATCGTATACAAGACTTCTCTTGCGTATCACCCCTACTCTGGAACCCTCTACCACAACACATCAGACTCTCGCCTACCATCGAAACCTTCAAAAAGAACCTTAAGACCCACCTCTTCCGACAAGCCTACAACCTGCAGTAACCACCGATTTACCAAACCGCTGCATGACCAGCTCTATCCTCACCTTCTGTATTCTCACCCATGCCTTGTAGAATGTGAGCCTTCGCGGGCAGGGTCCTCACTTCTCCTGTACCAGTTTTGACTTGTATTGTTTAAGATTATTGTACTTGTTTTTATTATGTATACCCCTCCTCACATGTATAGCGCCATGGAATAAATGGCGCTATAACAATAAATAATAATAATAATACTACTACTAATAATAAATATATTCGCTCATCACTACATTTAGTAAATAAATGAAAAATTGACATGGGGTGCCCTCTATTTTTGATAACCAGAAAAATGTAAAGAAGATAGCTGCAGGCTTATATTAGCAGTCTGGGAAGGCCCCTCATTATCAGCCCCTCTTTCATCCTTAAAATAACAGCCTGCAGCTGCCCCAAAATTGGCGCATCCATTAGATGGTGCTATCTTGTCATGGAAATGAGCTGTGTGTATTTCCAGAGCTTTAGGTCCCCAGGCTTAGCTTTTGATTTGCTTGCATGGTGTGATGTAATTTGTGCAGTGTGTGGTGCATAGGTGACGTTTTGCCTGCCCAGCTAATGATAAACCAAGCCTAAGATCCTGGAGGGCAAGGAAATTCAGGCAGCTCCTGTGCATTGTGTTGTAGCTGTTTTTGTTCTGATCTAAAGCCATATTATGAGATCACCAGTTAGGTCAAATTAAGAGACTAGGCTCTCCAAATAACAAGCGGCCTGAGAAAACAAATGCTCACTTGTTGTGAGCAAAACAATTCTATTTATTCTTTTGTGAGAAGTTCATCTTATATCATTTACAGGGAACCAGGTAGTAAACTTTCACTGGCGAGGAAGAGAAAATCTGGCCATATTTTAAAGAGAGAGGAAATGACCAGGTCAGGAGCAGCTGTGAGATGGAGCTGCATTTTTCTAACCAGCAGAGACATTGTTGTTAACCTCTTTTACACCAAAGGAAACAAAATTCATTTTATATGGAACACAAAATGCACAAAGCTAAACAGAAGACCAGCGATTAACAACACGTGATGATTAACCCCAGATCTCCTAGGAGGACACAACACACTTGTGAGACATATTATGAGACTACAAGACTTGTTAATGCTGCACAAAATATAGGACTTAGAAAAATATTAAACCTTCTATATCAATGGCTAGAGAGTAGTGATGAGCGAGAGTGCTTGTTATTCGAGTTTTTTGAGCATGCTTGGGTGTTCTCCAAGTATCTTAGGCGTGCTTGTAAATTCTGTTTGTGTCCCCACAGCTGCATGATTTGCAGCGGTTAGACAACCTGAACACATGCAGGGATTGCCTGTTTGTTAGGGATTCTCCATATGTATTCAGGCTGTCTAGCAGGTGCAAATCATGCAGCTGCGAGGACTCAAGCATAATCTACGAGCACGCCCAAGATACTCGTAGAACACCAGAGCATGCGCAGAAATCTCGGGTAATGAGCACACTCGCTCATCACTACCAGAGAGCACTGAACTAGACTGTGGACCGTGAATCTCAGGTTATAAATATTTTTTTCTTTGATACGTGTGATTTTTAATCAATGCCAAGAACAATTCTAACATGCAAAAAACTAAACGATTCTGTGACTTTAAATGAAAAGCGTGAGAGGTCAGAAAACAAGAACAAGAAGCTACAGAAAATATTCTTTTATTCCACAAACACCAGCCTTCTCCATTTCCTTAATGTGACTATTAAAGTGCCATAAAATATAATATAATCTCAAATTAATCAACATTAGAATCACACAGGCGCCACTTGCAGTATTTGCCACATATTAATATAAAACACTTCCAATAAAGTGAAAGCTTCAACTTATAAAATAATGAAAATCAAAAACACAGATGTTAAAACTAGAGCTGAGCAAAAAGGCCCTGGTTCAGTAAGCATATGGGTAGTACATTACTGCCAGGCTAAAGCACTGCAAATCTCCTGCCTACCTGCCGCCATTCCCAGCACCTCTTCTGATTGGTAGGTCTAGCTCAATGTCATCATTGTGGCGCCATCCACACCTGATGTTGCATCAGACTTACTAATTAGAACAAGCGCCAGGGGTGCTGGCAGGTTGCAGGAGGCTCGCAGGGCTTTGGTCTGGCAGCCGCAGTCTACCAATACAGATGCTCAAGCAGGGTCCTGTGATACTTTATGCTCAACTCTAGTTAAAATATTCAAAATAAATGTCATTCAAATGGATCACTAAAAACACTAAAATAAGGAATCGCTAAATAATATTAGTCCACTCCCCTTCTGTCTCCTTTTTTCAGAAAAACACTGGGCTATTGTATTACTTGCAGCATGGTATCAATTAGGCATTATATAACCTTGATGATAAGGCTGACTCAAAATATTATTCAGGCAAATAAAATAACCACTAAACATATTACTCAAAATCACTGGAATCTCTAATCAAGTACAATGCATTATTTGTTGAACAGTGGCATATATAATAAAAATAATCAATGTTAGATTTTATATCTTCTTACCAAAGTTACAAATTAAGTGATAAATAACAGACTATTTTCTGAACACATTGCGGTATTTCATGTACTCCGTTATTTCATGTAATTCTTTCTTTTACTCACTTGATGTCACTAAAGTTCTCCGGCTAACAATAGCATCAGCCAGAAGGCTCGAAATAAAGAAATGATTGGGATTACACTGGGATTTTAGGGTTTTATTTGCATTTATTAAAATGAAGAGAAATTTTTTCAACCATATGAGTGAAGATTATTTTTTTAAGAACTTTTCAAAATAATTTAATTTTCACACTACACCTTACATATAGAGTGATTTTTGTTTAAGCTTAAAAATCATCAATTAAATACTTCATCATAAGCGTCTATAAATTAAATCTTACTCTCTGAATAGCCAGTATAGCATAATGTGTGTGTCTATGTGCGTGCGTATCAGCCTTTACCAAATTCTTGGGATTGTATAGGTTTTTTTTAATGTTTTAGGTCTATTTAGCTATTATTTTTAAATTTATTTTAAGTTTTTTTTAATCTTATTATTTTAGTTTCTGTTAACATATTGCCCTCAAGATGTGAAAAGTTTTTGATTTACTTAAGGTTTACATGCTTCTATGGGAGCCTCAGTTTTAGAAGAAATCAGTTCTGATATAATGTGACAACAAACAAAGCATCTATGAGTATTGCTACATTGTTACATATGAATGTGGTAAGAGTGAGCTAAGGCTTCAGCCTTTTCTTGTGGGTTTCTGTCTATGATGACTGCCATTCTCTTCGCATCTCTTATTCTAGAGTGGCACAAAAGCTGTACAATAAGACACTTGATGACTCCGTAAAAAAAACCCCTCTGTTATAGATAAAAAACTAACATCGCCTTAGTCTTAGTGTTATATCTATCGTATAGAAATATGAGCCCGATGCAGCAGTATTTTATGTTATTAACTAAACTATGTATTCCATATGGATAAAGGTAGCTAGTTAATTAGAAACGCATTTTGTAGATTTTAATGTAACAGTGAACCTGTCACTCAATTCCTGTTGCCCAAACTACAGCAGCATGAATAAGATCCGGTCTGTTAGATTGCAGTCACATACATTTCTCTTTGAAACATGTTGTGTAGAAATTATAGTTTGAAGATCTGTCAATCTGTTATAGTTTGAAGATCTGTCAATCATCTGGAGCATTAGGTGATTGAAAGGGATTTCTGTAAGTACCATGTAGGAGAAACCTACAGTCACCTGGAGCTCTAGGTGATTGACAGGTCTCTTTAAGTACACACATGGGCTAGACCTGTCAATCATCTGGAGCGCTAGGGAATTGAAAGGTCTCTCTCTAAATACACACATGGGAGAGACATGTCAATGATCTGGTGTTCTAGGTGATTGACAGGTCTCTCTCTAAGTACACTCATGGGAGAGACCTGTCAATTACCTGGAGCTCTGGATTGTTGACAGGTCTTTCTCTAAATACACTCAGGAGAGAACTGTCAAAATCTGGAGCTCTAGGTGATTGACAAGTCTCTTTCTGCGTACACATATGGGAGAGACCTGTCAATGATCTAGAGCTCTAGTTGGTTGACAGGTTTCTCTCTATGCACCCACATAGGAGAGACCTGTATATTACTTAGAGCTCTAGGAGGTCTCTCACTATGTACACATATAGGAGAGACCTGTCAATCATCTGGAGTTCTAGGTGATTGACAGGTCTCTCTCTAAGTACTTACATGGGAGAGATCTGTCAATGATCTGGAGCTCTTGGTAAATGATAGGTCTCGTTCTAAGTATACACATAGGAGAGATTTGCCAATGATATGGAGCTCTAGGTGGCTCACAGGTCTCTAAGTACACACATGGAAGTGACCTGTCAGTCACCTAGAGCTCTAGGTGGTTGACAGTTCTTATATACACACATGGGAGAGAACTGTCAATGATCTGAAGCTCTGGTCTCTTTCTATGTATACACATGGGAGAGACCTGTCAATCCCCTGGAGCTCTAGGTAGTTGAAAGGTCACTCTCTAAATACACACATGGGAGAGACCTGTCAATAACCTTGAGTTCTACGTGATTGACATGTCTCTCTCTAAGTACATACAGTTAGGTCCATATATATTTGGACAGAGACAACATTTTTCTAATTTTTGTTATAGACATTACCACAATGAATTTTAAACAAAACAATTCAGATGCAGTTGAAGATCAGACTTTCAGCTTTCATTTGAGGGTATCCACATTAAAATTGGATGAAGGGTTTAGGAGTTTCAGCTCCTTAACATGTGCCACCCTGTTTTTAAAGGGACCAAAAGTAATTGGACAATTGACTCCAAAGCTATTTGATGGACAGATGTGGGCAATTCCTTTGCAATGTCACTCTCAATTAAGCAGATAAAAGGCCTGGAGTTGATTTGAGGTATGGTGCTTGCATTTGGAAGGTTTTGCTGTGAAGTAAACAAGCGGTCAAAGGAGCTCTTCATGCAGGTGAAACAAGCCATCCTTACACTGCGAAAACAGAAAAAACCCTTCCGAGAAATTGCTACAATATTAGGAGTGGCAAAATCTACAGTTTGGTACATCCTGAGAAAGAAAGAAAGCACTGGTGAACTCATCAATGCAAATAGACCTGGGCGCCCATGGAAGACAACAGTGTTGGATGATCGCAGAATTATCTCCATGGTGAAGAGAAACCCCTTCACAACAGCCAACCAAGTGAACAACACTCTCCAGGAGGTAGGCGTATCAATATCTAAATCTACCATAAAGAGAAGACTGCATGAAAGTAAATACAGAGGGTTCACTGCACGGTGCAAGCCACTCTAAAGCACCAAGAATAAAAACGCTAGACTGGACTTTGCTAAATAGCATCTAAAAAAGCCAGCACAGTTCTGGAAGAACATTCTTTGGACAGATGAAGCCAAGACCAACCTCTATATGTATGGCGAAGGCGTGGTACAGCTCATGATCCAAAGCATACCACATCATCTGTAAAACACGGCGGAGGCAGTGTGATGGCTTGGGCATGCATGGCTGCCAGTGGCACTGGGTCACTAGTGTTTATTGATGATGTGGCACAGGACAGAAGCAGCCGAATGAATTCTGAGGTATTCAGAGCCGCCATAGTGTGTGCTCAGATCCAGCCAAATGCAGCCAAACTGATTGGTCGTCGTTTCATACTACAGATGGACAATGACCCAAAACATAAAGCCAAAGCAACCCAGGAGTTTATTAAAGCAAAGAAGTGGAATATTTTTGAATGGCCAAGTCAGTCATCTGATCTCAACCCAATTGAGCATGCATTTCACTTGTTAAAGACTAAACTTCAGACAGAAAGGCCCACAAACAAACAGCAACTGAAAACCACCGCAGTGAAGGCCTGGCAGAGCATCAAAAAGGAGGAAACACAGCATCTGGTGATGTCCATGAGTTCAAGACTTCAGGCAGTCATTGCCAACAAAGGATATTCAACCAAGTACTAAAAATGAACATTTTATTTAAAATTATTGAATCTGTCCAATTACTTTTGGTCCCTTTAAAAACAGGGTGGCACATGTTAAGGAGCTGAAACTCCTAAACCATTCATTCAATTTTAATGTGGATACCCTCAAATGAAAGCTGAAAGTCTGAACTTCAACTGCACTGAAATTGTTTTGTTTAAAATTCATTGTGGTAATGTCTATAACCAAAATTAGAAAAATGTTGTCTCTGTCCAAATATATATGGACCTAACTGTACATAGGAGAGACATGTCAATGATCTGAAGCTCTAAGTAAATGAAAGGTCTCTCTCTAAGTACACACATGGGGGAGACCTGTAAATGATGTGGAGCACTAGGTGGTTGACAGGTCTCTCAATAAATACACACATGGGAGAAATCTGTCAATGATGTGGAGCTCTTGGTGGTTGACAGGTCTCTCTTTAAGTACACACATGGGAGAGACTTGTCAATGATGTGGAGCTCTAGGTGGTTGACAGGTCGCTCTAAATAAACACATGGGAGTAACCTGGCAATGGCCTGGAGCTCTAGATGATTGACTGGTCTCTCTCTAAGTACACACATTGGAGAGACCTGTCAATGATCTAGAGCTCTAGATGATTGAAAGATCTTTAATTAAACACAGGGGAGAAATCTTTTAATCACCTCTCTCTAACGGTACCTTCACACTGAGCAACTTTACAACGAGAACGACAACGATCTGTGATGTTGCAGCGTCCTGGATAGCGATCTCGTTGTGTTTTGACACACAGCAGCGATCAGAATCCCGCTGTGACATTGCTGGTTGTAGCTAGAAGTCCGGAACTTTATTTGGTCGTCAGGTCGGCGTGATTCATCATGTTTGACAGCAAAAGCAATGATGCCAGCAATGTTTTAACATGGAGCTAACAACTGGCGAGAACGATAAGTACATCACTGGATCGCTCCTGCATCGTTCTGGTGTTGCCGTGTTTGACGTTTTCTAGCGACCTAAACAGCGACACTGCAGCGATCGGCTCGTTGTCTATATCGCTGCAGCGTCGCTTAGTGTAACGGTACCTTAAGTTCACATACAGTAAAGAAAAAAAGAGAAATAGTCAGCTCACCTGATAACAGACTTCTCCACATGCATTCCTGCTGAGCAGCCGGTCATGCAAAATGAAAAATAATAGTAATACAGCAGGAATCAGGTACTTCTATAAAAAATTCAGTATTTATTAATCAATCATTAAAAGCATAGATACCACTGTGTACCACAAAAAGAAACTGTTCTTGCACATTACAGCATCATACACATGGAGCAGCGTTTCTATCAATGCGTTTTGACTGAAGTCTTAAGGTACCTTCACACTGAACAATATCGCTAGCGATCCGTGCCGTTGCAGCGTCCTGGCTAGCGATATCGTTCAGTTTGACAGGCAGCAGCGATCAGGATCCTGCTGTGCCATCGTTGGTCGGCGCAGAAAGTCCAGCACTTTATTTCGTCGCTGGACTCCCGCAGACATCGCTGAATCGGCGTGTGTGACGCCGATTCATCGATGTCTTCACTGGTAACCAGGGTAAATATCGGGGTACTAAGCGCAGGGCCGCGCTTAGTAACCCGATATTTACCCTGGTTACCAGTGTAAATGTAAAAAAAAAAAAAAAACACTACATACTTACATTCCGGTGTCTGTCCTCTCCGGCGCTCTGCTTCTCTGCACTGTGTAAGCGAAGCGGCCGGAAAGCACAGCGGTGACGTCACCGCTGTGCTTTCCGGCCGCTGCGCTTACACAGTGCAGAGAAGCTGTGCTCTGCTTTCCGGCCAGCGCTTAGTGCAGAAAAGCAGAGCGCCGGAGAGGACAGACGCTGGAATGTAAGTATGTAGTGTTTGTTTTTTTTTACGTTTACGCTGGTAACCAGGGTAAACATCTGGTTACTAAGCGCGGCCCTGCGCTTAGTAACCCAATGTTTACCCTGGTTACCAGGGGACTTCGCATAGTTGGTTGCTGGAGAGCTGTCTGTGTGACAGCTCTCCAGCGACCACACAGCGACGCTGCAGTGATCGGGATCGTTGTCTAGATCGCTGCAGCGTCGCTAAATGTGACGGTACCTTTAGTCATGGCATGTATAAGGGAGCACTGAGTGTTTTTGAGTTACATAGTCTCCCATATTAATTATCCCAGCTGGTTTCACTAACAAAATGACCTCATGGGTAACCATAGCAGTAGCCGCCCAGAGAAAGAAAAAAAAAAGGAAAAAGATTTAAACAAAAGGACACACACAAGAAAATATAGCTAAAAACCACCACACTAGTGCAAAATACAAATACAACAAAAACCATAACAAGTAAGATTAGAGGATTATGACCTGTATGTTTATACTGTAGGATCAAATCCTGTCTGTAGTTCAGATTGTGCAGTGTTCTTGTATCGAGTGTGAAGATCCAGAAAGACTTTCTGTTCACAAGTTTTCTTCTGTGATCTCCACCTCTGTGTGGTCTGTAGACTAAAGGTACCTTCACACTGAGCAACTTCTGAACGATAACGATAGCGATCCGTGATGTTGCAGCGTCCTGGATAGCGATCTCGTTGTGTTTGACACGCAGCAGCGATCAGGATCCTGCTGTGACATCGCTGGTCGGAGCTAGATGGCCAGAACTTTATTTTGTCGCTGGATCACCCGCTGTCATCGCTGGATCGGCGTGTGTGACGCCGATCCAGCGATGTGTTCACTTGTAACCAGGGTAAACATCGGGTTAGTAAGCGCAGGGCCGCGCTTAGTAACCCGATATTTACCCTGGTTACCATTGTAAAAGTAAAAAAAAAAGAACACAACATACTAACATTCAGGTGTCTGTCACTTCTCCTGCCGTCAGCTTCCCGCACTGACTGTGAGCGCCGGCCGTAAAGCACAGCGGTGACATCACCGCTGTGCTGTGTTTTACGGCCGGCGCTGACAGTCAGTGCGGGAAGGTGACGGCGGGGGACGTGACAGACACTGGAATGTAAGTATGTAGTGTTTTTTTTTTTACATTTACAATGGTAACCAGTGTAAACATCGGGTTACTAAGCGCGGCCCTGCGCTTAGTAACCCGATGTTTACCCTGGTTACCCGGGGACTTCGGCGTCGTTGGTCGCTGGAGAGCTGTCTGTGTGACAGCTCCCCAGTGACCACACAACGACTTACCAACGACCACGGCCAGGTCGTATCGCTGGTCGTGATTGTTGGTAAATCGTTTAGTGTAATGGTACCTTTATTCTATGCCTGAAACATTCATTAGTAAAAGACAGAGACACAACAGCTGCCGATCATGCACGCGTCATGGCAGGTATGTGTAGACACAACATCATTGGCACTATAAGGAAACGGCAATGGATGACCCCTATTGTTGTTCAAACACCTATAAAACACATGGCATCAGAAAAAAAATTTGATTGATTTTGATTTTAAAGAGGCTATCCATACAGCCAGAACAAGATGTATTTAGAAATCCATTCATATAATTATTATAGAGGAAAAGTCACTATGCTGCTGACTTTTATCGCAAAGCTAACATTTACAATTTACACCTACAAGAATAATCAGCAGATGCTGGAATATAAAAATAACAAAGTACAGCTGTTATCTCAGTGCTCATCTGGGAGGAGGGCCATAGGGACTAAAGCAAGAAATCCACCTGAGATCCCTTAAGGTCTCCTTACATTTAGCGTTCTGAAGGATGAGAACAACACCAGATTTACATTAAATTTACAAATATATATTTTCTTGTGATTGCAGCTCTGCACTGTAGTAATACCGAGATTAGTAAAAAAAAACACTCAGCTATATATTCTACATGTATATAATTAAAACAAGATATATTCTTTAAAAAGTTTTAATATAGTTCACATAAAAAGTTTAACTTTAAGGAAGGCTATAAATTTTTTGCTCAAAGGGTATGCCCATCTCTAAGATCCTATCCCAATAGGTAGTAAGTACAATAATAATATTAGCAAATACCCCAATTTGAAATGTAGTATAGTTCTTCTGATTTGTGATGTAATTTACCCATGTGCAGGCATTGCAGTAGCAGGCAGCCAATAACATTATGCGTATTTTCATGGATGTATGAATGTAATAAAAGACTAATGACGAATTTACCGAAAATAGTGAATGATACAATTAGCAGACATTACTGTCTTCACAGGAAATGCATTTTATGGAAAACATTTGGAAGGAAAAAACTTTCTAGTATTAGAGCTTAAAATATGGTTAGGTTGTGCTAGTTTATTAACAGCAAGGTAGTATTGGTGCTAAATTAAAATTTAACCTTTAATAGTAATGACTAAAACCAATTATTGACAAGAACAACAGACCAGACACTACACTACAAACAACAAAATACACCCAACATTGAACACACAACTTCTATGGGTATCTCAAAATTCCAGTATTGCTCAAATGCGTTCATAAGTCATAATCTCTTAGCCAATAGACTCATACAACTAGAGCGATATCATAGTATAGCAGTGACCTTTGGCATTATGCAGCTACTCTCTATATCGTGTAAATGAAGAGCATAGCTATACTATATAAATACCACATATTGCATAGTAGCCATAATTTATCAATCAAAAAAAGGACATCTGCTTAAGATAATAGAACAGTCTCACCCAGTTTCATATACATCGATTCTTCCTGGTCTCTAGGACAGTTCCAAAAGATGATTGTGTTGATCCAGAGGTGGGGGATGGGTACACATCAATCACCATGAATTTCAAAACCCACCATTAGGATTCTCAAACATCAGATATTATCCCTGTGGCCTCCCAACGCGTTTCATTTCTCAAATCATCAGGGGAGGAAAAGAAATAGAAATAAATAAATTGCCAGGTTGGAGAGAGAAGATGTTTTCCTCACAAGGAATAAACAACCTTCTTGTTCATGATCATCTTGCGGTCTGCCGCCACTCTTGTCTCAGCGATTTATAATGATTTACCAATTCAGGGATACTCCCTATGACCCTGAACGCTAAAGAAACCACCTCTATTATTTCCGGGGTAAATCTCCTCATTGCACTTTATCTTTCATGTGCATATCGGCGGAAGAGCGCTTAGAGATTCAAAAAAGGGGGTCCGCCCATATACTCCAATGTCATAAACACGCCCACCTACTGCGTCATCCAAAGGACACCATCGGGCCTAATAGAGGGCGGTTGTTGTGAATTCTGTGGCCAAGCTCCCTCCTGTGGTCGTGAGTGGTACTGCGGCTGGTTCTGTCTATAAGCTTCCTTTGGTGGATGAGAGTGGTACTGCGGCTTCTGAGTTTCCTTCCTCAGGTGATGAGGTTAAGTCGTTAGGTGCTGCTCTATTTAACTCCACCTGGTGCTTTGATCCTGGCCTCCAGTCAATGTTCTAGTATTGGTCTTGCTTCCTCCTGGATCGTTCCTGTGGCCTCTCTATCCTGCATAAGCTAAGTTCTGCTTGTGTTATTTTTGTTTGCTATATTTTCTGTCCAGCTTGCTATATTGATTTTTTCTTGCTTGCTGGAAGCTCTGAGACGCAGAGGGAGCACCTCTGTACCGTTAGTCGGTGCGGAGGGTCTTTTTGCCCCTCTGCGTGGTTGTTTGTAGGTTTTTGTGTTGACCGCAAAGCTATCTTTCCTATCCTCGGTCTATTCAGTAAGTCGGGCCTCACTTTGCTAAATCTATTTCATCTCTGTGTTTGTATTTCATCTTTACTCAGTCATTATATGTGGGGGGCTGCCTTTTCCTTTGGGGAATTTCTCTGAGGCAAGGTAGGCTTATTTTTTCTATCTTCAGGGCTAGTTAGTTTCTCAGGCTGTGCCGAGTTGCATAGGGAGCGTTAGGCGCAATCCACGGCTACCTCTAGTGTGGTGTGTTAGGATTAGGGATTGCGGTCAGCAGAGTTTCCACGTCTCAGAGCTTGTCCTATGTTTTTGGTAAATGTCAGGTCACCTTGTGTGCTCTGAACTTCAAGGTCCTTTGTGGTTCTGAATTACCTGTTCATAACAGTACTGGAGGCCCAAAGTACTAATGCTTCTCAATAGAGGGAAAAGAGAAGTTCTGAGACCATTTTTTTTTCTTTGCACTATGATCTGTCTTTCTTTTCCCCTTTACATCAGGGTGGTTCAGAACACAGGTGTGGACATGGATATTCAGGGTCTGTCCTCTTTGATGGATAATCTCACTATAAGAGTACAGAACATTCAAGATTTAGTGGTTCAGAATCCTATGTTAGAACCTAAAATTCCTATTCCTGAATTATTTTCTGGAGATAGAGCTAAGTTTTTGAATTTTAAAAATAATTGTAAACTGTTTCTGGCTTTGAAACCCCGCTCCTCTGGTGACCCAGTTCAACAAGTTAAAATCATTATTTCTTTATTACGTGGCGACCCTCAAGACTGGGCATTTTCCCTTGCGCCAGGAGATCCTGCATTATGTAATATTGATGCGTTTTTTCTGGCGCTCGGATTGCTGTACGACGAACCTAATTCAGTGGATCAGGCAGAGAAAAATTTGCTGGCACTGTGTCAGGGTCAGGATGAGATAGAGATTTACTGTCAGAAGTTTAGAAAGTGGTCCGTGCTCACTCAGTGGAATGAATGTGCGCTGGCAGCTATTTTCAGAAAGGGTCTCTCTGAAGCCCTTAAGGATGTCATGGTGGGATTTCCTATGCCTGCTGGTCTGAATGAGTCTATGTCTTTGGCCATTCAGATCGGTCGACGCTTGCGCGAGCGTAAATCTGTGCACCATTTGGCGGTATTATCTGAGCATAAACCTGAGCCTATGCAGTGCGATAGGACTTTGACCAGAGCTGAAAGGCAAGAACACAGACGTCAGAATGGGCTGTGTTTCTACTGTGGTGATTCCACTCATGCTATCTCCGATTGTCCTAAGCGCACTAAGCGGTTCGCTAGGTCTGCCACCATTGGTACGGTACAGTCGAAATTTCTTTTGTCTGTTACTTTGATCTGCTCTTTGTCTTCCTATTCTGTCATGGCATTTGTGGATTCAGGCGCTGCCCTGAATTTGATGGACTTGGAGTTTGCTAGGCGCTGTGGGCTTGTCTTGGAGCCCTTGCAGTGTCCTATTCCATTGAGAGGAATTGATGCTACGCCTTTGGCCAAGAATAAGACTCAGTATTGGACCCAGCTGACCATGTGCATGGCTCCTGCGCACCAGGAGGATATTCGCTTTCTGGTGTTGCATAATCTGCATGATGTGGTCGTGTTGGGGTTGCCATGGCTACAAGTCCATAACCCAGTATTAGATTGGAAATCAATGTCTGTGTCCAGCTGGGGTTGTCAGGGGGTACATGGTGATGTTCCATTTCTGTCTATCTCATCATCCACCCCTTCTGAGGTCCCAGAGTTCTTTTCTGATTACCGGGATGTATTCGATGAGCCCAAGTCCAATGCCCTACCTCCGCATAGGGATTGTGATTGTGCTATCGATTTGATTCCTGGTAGTAAGTTTCCTAAGGGTCGACTGTTTAATTTATCTGTACCTGAGCACGCCGCTATGCAGAGTTACGTGAAGGAGTCTTTGGAGAAGGGTCATATTCGCCCGTCATCGTCGCTATTGGGAGCGGGTTTCTGTTTTGTGGCCAAGAAGGATGGTTCGCCTAGACCTTGTATTGATTACCGCCTTCTAAATAAAATTACGGTCAAATTTCAGTACCCCTTGCCGCTGCTGTCTGATTTGTTTGCTCGGATTAAGGGGGCTAGTTGGTTCACCAAGATAGATCTTCGTGGTGCGTATAATCTTGTGCGTATCAAACGGGGCGATGAATGGAAAACAGCATTTAATACGCCCGAAGGCCATTTTGAGTACCTGGTTATGCCATTCGGACTTTCTAATGCTCCATCAGTGTTTCAGTCCTTTATGCATGACATCTTCCGAGAGTACCTGGATAAATTCCTGATTGTATACTTGGATGATATTTTGGTCTTCTCGGATGATTGGGAGTCTCATGTGAAGCAGGTCAGAATGGTGTTCCAGGTCCTGCGTGCTAATTCTTTGTTTGTGAAGGGGTCAAAGTGTCTCTTTGGTGTTCAGAAGATTTCATTTTTGGGGTTCATTTTTTCTCCTTCTACTATCGAGATGGACCCTGTTAAAGTTCAGGCCATTTATGATTGGACTCAGCCAACATCTCTGAAGAGTCTGCAGAAGTTCCTGGGCTTTGCTAATTTTTATCGTCGCTTCATCGCTAATTTTTCTAGCATTGCTAAACCGTTGACTGATTTGACCAAGAAGGGTGCTGATGTGGTCAATTGGTCTTCTGCTGCTGTGGATGCTTTTCAGGAGTTGAAGCGTCGCTTTTCTTCTGCCCCTGTGTTGTGCCAACCAGATGTTTCGCTTCCGTTCCAGGTCGAGGTTGATGCTTCCGAAATTGGAGCAGGGGCTGTTTTGTCGCAGAGAAGTTCTGATTGCTCGGTGATGAAACCATGCGCCTTCTTTTAAAGGAAATTTTCGCCTGCTGAGCGAAATTATGATGTTGGCAATCGAGAGCTGCTAGCCATGAAGTGGGCATTCGAGGAGTGGCGTCATTGGCTTGAAGGAGCTAAGCATCGCGTGGTGGTCTTGACTGATCACAAAACCTTGACTTATCTCGAGTCTGCCAAACGGTTGAATCCTAGACAGGCTCGTTGGTCGCTGTTTTTCTCCCGTTTTGACTTTGTGGTTTCGTACCTTCCGGGCTCTAAAGGAGAGGTTTCACATGTACCCATTCAGATGGAGACGTTTATTCTCAGAGAGGTAGGTCAAGCGTAGGGCCTCGTATAAGAGAGATGCCTTATCGTGGCTACGAGGTACACATAAAATTGGCCATTTTTATGCGCTAAAAGCTCTCATTTTTCATAATTTCAGTGCAGTAATGCAGTTCAAATTTTGTGTTTTCAAGTTTGCATGTTTTGGCGCTGCAGTGTGCTGCCCTATTTACTTAAATATATACGAGTAGGCGACTCTGGGTTCAGCACCTGTTCACACTGTGTCTATGTTTGGATGTGCAGATCAGGTTTTTTGAAATTTTTTGAAATGCCAAACGGTTGAATCCTAGACAGGCTCGTTGGTCGCTGTTTTTCTCCCGTTTTGACTTTGTGGTTTCGTACCTTACGGGCTCTAAAAATGTGAAGGCTGATGCCCTGTCTAGGAGTTTTGTGCCCGATTCTCCGGGTTTGTCTGAGCCGGCGGGTATTCTCAAAGAGAGGGTAATTTTGTCTGCCATCTCCCCTGATTTGCGGCGGGTGCTGCAAAAATTTCAGGCTAATAGACCTGACCGTTGCCCAGCGGAGAAACTGTTTGTCCCTGATAGGTGGACGAATAAAGTTATCTCTGAGGTTCATTGTTCGGTGTTGGCTGGTCATCCTGGAATCTTTGTTACCAGAGATTTGGTGGCTAGATCCATTTGGTGGCCATCTCTGTCGCGGGATGTGCGTTCTTTTGTGCAGTCCTGTGGGATTTGTGCTCGGGCTAAGCCCTGCTGTTCTCGTGCCAGTGGGTTGCTTTTGCCCTTGCCGGTCCCAAAGAGGCCTTGGACACATATCTCTATGGATTTTATTTCGGATCTCCCCATCTCTCAAAGAATGTCGGTCATTTGGGTGGTTTGTGATCGCTTCTCTAAGATGGTCCATTTGGTGCCCTTGTCTAAATTGCCTTCCTCCTCTGATTTGGTGCCATTGTTTTTTCAGCATGTGGTTCGTTTACATGGCATTCCAGAGAACATCGTTTCTGACAGAGGTTCCCAGTTTGTTTCGAGGTTTTGGCGAGCCTTTTGTGCTAGGATGGGCATTGATTTGTCTTTTTCCTCGGCTTTCCATCCTCAGACAAATGGCCAGACTGAACGAACCAATCAGACCTTGGAAACATATCTGAGATGTTTTGTTTCTGCTGATCAGGATGATTGGGTGTCCTTTTTGCCTTTGGCTGAGTTCGCCCTTAATAATCGGGCCAGCTCGGCTACTTTGGTTTCGCCATTTTTCTGCAATTCTGGGTTCCACCCTCGTTTCTCTTCAGGGCAGGTTGAGTCTTCGGACTGTCCTGGTGTGGATACTGTGGTGGATAGGTTACAGCAGATTTGGACTCATGTAGTGGACAATTTGACTTTGTCCCAGGAGAAGGCTCAACGTTTTGTTAACCAAGGCGCTGTGTGGGTCCCCGACTTCGTGTTGGGGATTTGGTTTGGTTGTCATCTCGTTATATTCCTATGAAGGTTTCCTCTCCTAAATTTAAGCCTCGTTTCATTGGTCCATGTAGGATTTCTGAGGTTCTTAATCCTGTGTCTTTTCGTTTGACTCTTCCGGCTTCGTTTTCCATCCATAACGTGTTCCATAGGTCATTGTTGCGGAGATACGTGGCACCTGTGGTTCCATCTATTGATCCTCCTGCTCCGGTTTTGGTTGAAGGGGAATTGGAGTATATTGTGGAGAAGATTTTGGATTCTCGTGTTTCGAGACGGAAACTCCAGTGTCTGGTTAAGTGGAAAGGTTATGGTCAGGAAGATAATTCCTGGGTCTTTGCCTCTGATGTCCATGCTGCCAATCTGTTTCGTGCCTTTCATGTGGCTCATCCTGGTCGGCCTGGGTGCTCTGGTGAGGGTTCGGTGACCCCTCCTCAAGGGGGGGTACTGTTGTGAATTCTGTGGCCAAGCTCCCTCCTGTGGTCGTGAGTGGTACTGCGGCTGGTTCTGTCTATAAGCTTCCTTTGGTGGATGAGAGTGGTACTGCGGCTTCTGAGTTTCCTTCCTCAGGTGATGAGGTTAAGTCGTTAGGTGCTGCTCTATTTAACTCCACCTGGTGCTTTGATCCTGGCCTCCAGTCAATGTTCTAGTATTGGTCTTGCTTCCTCCTGGATCGTTCCTGTGGCCTCTCTATCCTGCATAAGCTAAGTTCTGCTTGTGTTATTTTTGTTTGCTATATTTTCTGTCCAGCTTGCTATATTGTTTTTTTCTTGCTTGCTGGAAGCTCTGAGACGCAGAGGGAGCACCTCCGTACCGTTAGTCGGTTCGGAGGGTCTTTTTGCCCCTCTGCGTGGTTGTTTGTAGGTTTTTGTGTTGACCGCAAAGCTATCTTTCCTATCCTCGGTCTATTCAGTAAGTCGGGCCTCACTTTGCTAAATCTATTTCATCTCTGTGTTTGTATTTCATCTTTACTCACAGTCATTATATGTGGGGGGGCTGCCTTTTCCTTTGGGGAATTTCTCTGAGGCAAGGTAGGCTTATTTTTTCTATCTTCAGAGCTAGTTAGTTTCTCAGGCTGTGCCGAGTTGCATAGGGAGCGTTAGGCGCAATCCACGGCTACCTCTATTGTGGTGTGTTAGGATTAGGGATTGCGGTCAGCAGAGTTTCCACGTCTCAGAGCTTGTCCTATGTTTTTGGTAAATGTCAGGTCACCTTGTGTGCTCTGAACTTCAAGGTCCATTGTGGTTCTGAATTACCTGTTCATAACAGGCGGTCTCCATCCCTCTGCATTCCAGACAAAAATGAAGTCCGTCATTTCTGGTGTGCTGTCCACCTGGCAAACTCGTCCCTGCCGGGGGCACACTAGACAACTTTGCGTCCCACACCGAAAATGGGTCCGTCGCTTCCGGTATATGAACCATCACATCCGGAGGTGGTATTTCTTATTATTTCCTTCGGGAAACCAGACCCACGGAACTATTATAGCGTAAGTCCCCGTACATATTCAAAAACATTGAGCAACATTATTGTTCAAACCATATTACCCACCTAATGTTGACCAATAAGGTGGATATCAGGTTTGTGTATTGAATTTCACAAACGATATCTTTAGATCAATAAAAATATCACAGACGGAAAACATGGATCCCAAACTCAGGAAAGATAGAGAGTAAACGAAAGAGGGGTAAGTGCAATTACTAGAAAACCCCAATTCTCTCTATCTGTTACCTACCTAACAGCAGGGGTTGGCACCCTACATATACGAGATTGTGCCCCCACTCCATGATGACTGGCCCTGAAATACCCCTATATCACCCTGGTCTTAAAGTGAGGAAAAAAGAAAAGGCGAATAGGGTATAATAATAAGTTGGAGGCATAGAAACAAAGCTTGCATATAGAAGAAAAAGGTGTGAACCAGGGGTGCCAGCAGCTATATGCCTATTATTTTTACTAAAAAACACCCTGCCTGAACAGTAGAGGTTGGCACCCTATAAAGAAAATGACAGTGGCGCCCCCACTCCGCGATGGCTGGCCCTAGGCGTCCCTATCTTGGGCCATGTGGTTATAAAAAACAACTAAAGGTGAGGGTCTCATTGAGACCTGTTGGTGTCTGTGTCCTCAGGGATGAATCCACCTTGCTTTACACTGTAGCACCCTCTGGTCCCAGTCTCCTCCCCTTTTTGACCTCTCAATTTTATCAATACCCATAAATCTCAACTGAGAATAATTTCCATTATGAATGGTATTGATATGTCTAGATAGCGGAGTGTCTCTCTTTAGCTCAATATCTCTAAGGTGTTCACTTACTCTTCTACGTAATTCTCTGATAGTCTTTCCCACGTACTCTAAACCACAAATGCAATCTGCTTTATAGATCACTCACCTCGTTCTACAGTTTATGAAGTGTCTTATCTCAAACTTTTTCATTGCAACATAGCTTTCAAAAAATTTCTCTTTTGTGATTACTGGGCAGACCACACACCCACTACATGTAAAGCACCCTTTTATCTCTTATGTCAACCAGATCTCCTTTTTTGGTGGTACATAATGGCTAGACACTAACCTGTCTTTCAAAGATCTTCCCTTTTGTAAAGTAATCTTTGGGTGGGGTCCCACTAAATCCCCGATGTCCTCATCCATACTCAGGATTGGCCAGTGTTTCTTTAAAATTGATCGTACCTGATTGGCTCCGTTGTTATAGGTGATAATAAATCGACAGGTTTGGGGCTCCGACTGGGGTACCGAAAGGTCTCAAGAGTTGTGTCTAATCAAGTTTTTTCGTCTCATTAAATACTTTCTTTAGGACCTCTCGTGGGTAACCCCTGTGTTGGAAACGTTTTCGCAAGTCATCTGCCTGATCCAAAAAATCAGCCTCGTTTTTGTCAATGACAGAGTTACTCAGACCTTCACTCAAAATTAATTTAAGCCATTTCAAAAAGTCAGGTAAGGGATTCAAAATCTGTTTTTCATAACTATTTTTATCTTTAAAGATGTTACAGCACATCTCTTGATAGATTTTCTGATCCATCACCACAATATTGTCTCCATTATCTGAGGGCTTTACTGTGAGATTCTTATAAATTTTTTGCTTTCCAATTTCTTAAAATCTCTTGACACCATTTCTAAAAATACGTCAATCATCGATTGGTCACCCTGTACAGGGGGCATTCTCTTACTTTTTTATTTTAATTTTGTGAATGGGCCTTCTCCTGTGGCTCCAGGGACCAGATCTGATAGATCATATAATAGTCTTACGTCTGAAAGAAGGGAGTCAGGGATATCCATATTCTGACAAAGCCGTTTATCCTCCCTAATAAAGTGTTTTCGCCACTTAAGTTTCCTTACAAAAAAGTGAAGATCTTTTAGGCTATCAAAAACTTGGAAGTCAGCTGTTGAAACAAAATTTAAACCTTTATTGAGAATTTTAGTTTCACTCTCGCTCAAAACCTTCGAGGATAGATTAATAATCTGAGATTCCTCTATGGGCTTTGACTGCTGTGATTCATTCGATTCCTCAAGGGGTACCCTTGGTCTAAAAAAAACGTACCTCAGTTGGTCTCTCGTTTGGTCGCCCTCTCTGACCACCGCGACCCCGTTGTCTTTTTCTCCCAGACTTATGACGTGATTCAACATCTGATAGGTCGGTGTCTGTTGAGGAGATATCTGTCTCAAAATTCCGTGGTGTACTTCTATTGGTGGGAAGCTGATAAGCCTTTTTATCTCTAAAATCTTGTAAATCTCTCACAAAGTTCCAATTTTTTCATTCCTTTAAATTATATTGGTATGTCTCTACTGTATTTTGGAGAGTCAGTTCTTTAGCTGCGAAATCTGTCTCCCTGGAAAACTTTTTGGTTATCTCAATTTGTTCTCTAAGTCTATTGTTTGCACCCAAAAGAGTTTTCTTTTCTTCCTCTAAGAGGATATGCATAAATCTAAGGGAGCTAGCAGTAGTTTCTTTCTCCAATTGTTCATTAAAGGAAGAATATCTATACCTAAACCCCGGTTGTAAAGTGATCCCCAAATGTCACTGAACTATACCGGCTTTTGTGTTATTCTCCCGGCTTTGAACCTCCCACCAGCTAGAGATTTGCGTTTTGTATGCTTTTGTTAGTTCTTTAAAAGCGTTGCTGTACGAGGGAGTATATTTTGGTTGAATATAATTTTTTTCAGAGAAGACCTTCTGGGCCTCTGAGATCCATGCATCCGTGTCTATGGTCTTTGCCAGAAAACCAGCCATACCCTTTTAAATAGTAATAATCTCAAAAAATATCTACCAATCCCAAACGTTTATTAACAGCAATGTAATATTGGTGCTAAATTAAAATTTAACCGTTAATAGTAATAGGTTGTAATAGGTTGTCACATTAAAGAATGCTCTTAACATAGCCTTAACTGTCAATTAATATTTATGTCTATTATATGTAATTAACCAATGTATGGGTTTTATTGAAACGTTAAAGAGGTCATCTCTTATAGATAACTTTATTAGGGCATATGAATATCATAGATCCGCTCCCACGCTGGCTAACAGACCATATATCACAATCCGTAAAGGAGGAATACATTCGGTTTAACGGCTTGATACTTCTCCAGTAATTAGTTATATCATGTGGATAACAAATAGGGATCTTTAGGCTAAATTCTCACTAGGCATTTTTGCTGCTTTTTTTTCTGTAGCAAATCTGGCGCTCTTGGCAGAAAAGAAACAGCATCAAAATCACGTTTTGATGTATTTTTGGTGCGGTTCTCGCTACGTTTTTTGATGCGTTTTTTAGGATCCAAAAGTTCAGCTTTGCTTCCACCATAGATGCATGAACACAGGTCACTAATGTAAGACAACTGCTCATGAAAAAATACACACACAATTGTAACAGCTGAGGGTGGTGAATTGATCTGGAATAATTTACCTAAGACACTGTCAGTGAATTGAGTTTGTAGGACACTGTTTAACTTTCACACTTTAGTCAGCCATTGAGTTGCTCAGGCATTGTTCAATATCACACTTTGATCAGCCACAGGCATTGCTTAATCTCTACATTTTGTCTGCTAATGTTTACTTTTATGCATCACTAATTTGTTTAAACTGTATAAATCCAAACTGTCATCTTTAGATAACTAAGACAAGATGGTAAACCTGAAAAATCACAAAATTAATTTGTTTCATATACTGCTGTACTTACTTTTTTCATTAAAAATGCTGCAAAATCCTGATACCTGCATTTTTGTCAGCATTTGCACCTTGCAAAAAGTTCAGCTTTTGTCTCATCAGTCCACAGAACTTGCCAAAAGTTTTGGGGATCATCAAGATGTTTTCTGGTAAAACTGAGATGAGTCTTTATGTTCTTATTGCTCAGCAGTGGTTTTTGTCTTTGAACTCTGCCATGCAGACCATTTTTGCCCAGTTTTTTTCTTATGGTGGAGTCATGAACACTAATCTTAACTGAGGCAAGGAAGGCCTGCAATTATTTTGTTGTTGTTGTGGGTTTTTGGGATCTCTTGGAGAACCTCACTGCATTCTTGGGGTAATTTTGGTTGGCCAGCCGCTCCTGGGAATGTTCACCTCTGTTCCATGTTTTCGCCATTTGTGGATAATGGCTCTCGCTGTGGTTTGCTGGAGTCCCAAAGCTTGAGAAATGGCTTTATAACTAGGGATGAACAAATAGCTTTGGATAACTACTTATCCGAATAGCTATACTGCTTACCGAATAGCTGCATCGGGAGCCCGGATACCTTGAGCGCTCCCGATAATCAGCTGTTTGGCGAGCCCAAAAAATGTGATCTATTCGCTCATGATGAGAAAAAGGAGATGTGTCCAGCTTCTTTGAATCCAAAAATGTACTAGAAAATGCTTGTAAAGTAGTATTGCCTGATAAGGGATTGGAAAATGTGGAAGTGAAAATATTCCTTCCATGCACACCTTCCAATTGTAAATCCAAAAATAGAAGTAGAAGAATTAAGGTACCGGATGAATTCTGGTATGGCGGATACATCACCAAACCAAATGATCAATGTGTCATCAATGTATCTGCCATTACAGATACACACAGAGCTCAGTTGTCTCTTATTTCATTTTTGGATTTACAATTGGAAGGTGTGCATGGAAGGAATATTTTCACATCCACATTTTCTAATCCCTTATTAAGTACTTCCTGCCACTCATGTGATGCTTAAACAAATTGTCTTTTTACTTCACCATCTAATTGCAATGAAATACAGAAAGCTGTAAATTTGATGAATGTGTTTTTGCTGAATGTCATAAGCTAGTTTCATATTTGTAGTCGGGAGGGCTGCGGATGGCCTTGAAGCCCTGTCTACGCTCTGCCTACTTCTCCATGCGTCCTGCGTTGCCCTGCATTCCTATCTTTAACATTGGGTACGCAGGGACATGCGCTGTATGCGGATGAGTCCGAATGCGGCGATTTGACGTGTGCAGCGACCGCACAGAAATGCAAAATGCATGTCCCTGCGTACCCAATGTTAAACAAAGGTACGTAGGGCAAAGCAGGATGCATGGAGAAGTAGGCAGAGCATAGGCAGAGCTTCCAGGAGGAAGATGGGAGGAAGTACGCTGCCATCCGCAGCCCTCCTGACCGCAAATGTGAAACAAGCCTTAGTGCATTTATATAATGTCAAAATAAGAGATTTATTAAGCATCACAAGTGCTCGAAGGTTCTTGATTGATCTATCTAGGGTGAGGTCCATGTTCACCACCAATGGAAAAATAAAAAAGTTATGGTTTATTTAAATGAACATTTAAAAAAAGAATAATATTATTTATTAAACACAAATATTATTTTATTCAAACTTACCTGTACAAAATATTAGCATGTCATTATACTTCATGGTGAAAAATGTAAAACTAAATTTAAAAATGTAAGTTAATCAATAAATGACAGTGCATGTACCCCAGTATGACACTACTGAAAATTAGAACTAATCAACAAGTCCTCAGGTAGAAAAATTTTTATTTTATATGTGGTGGAATACAATGATGAAAGCATTAAAAAAATCAAACAATACCATGCTCTTTAAGGGATATACACATCTTAGTCATTTATGATATATCCACAGTGTATGCCATAGATTCCTGATAAATTTGGGTTGAACCTTTGTGGAGACCAGGCTTCATCTTGAGATGCTGTGAGAGGAGAGGAGGCTGTGGCATTTGATGGGGCCCTACTCTCAAGATACTTGCAGGTCCTTGAATTAGGACCTACACCTCTCAGACATTCATATCATAGTCTATGAATATGCTACCATTGAGTAATATATGAATATACTTTTAAGACTCAAAATAGTCTGGTTCCTAAGGAGTTAATGTCAGATATACATGCAATATTGCAATGTGCATACACTGCAGAATCACTATAACAGTTTAATATTAACACCTTCCTGACATTGGCCGTACTAGTACTGCTCTGCAGAAACTACGTTCCCACAAACAGCAGTACTAGTATGGCGCACGGATCGCACGGCCTCACGCTGAGCGCCAAAGTGATCAGGTGTGAGTGTCAGGTGTATATGACAGCTGACACCCCGCAACAATGCCTTCGATCAGTGCTAGAACCAATCTCAGGCATTTAACACCTCTGATGATGCTGTCAGTAGTAGCATCCACATAGAGGGGCATCCCTCCCTGCACACTTCCATCAGGACAACATGATGTGATTGCGTTGTCATGATGGTCTCCATGGAGATCACAGCTGCAAGATGGCCACAGGGTCCTTCAGGGAAGGTGGCGTGCCATTGCCTTTTCAGAGCAGGACCTGAGACGTCTCCTCCCTGCCTGTCAGATCCTGGTCTAAGGCCCTGCAGTGCAGATAATTTGCAGAACATCAGATCAGCGATCTGATGTTATACAATAATGTCCCATACTGGGAAAATGTAAAAAAGTTTAAAAAAAAATTTAAAAAATTAAAAATATATTTTTTTAAATCCTCAAATAAAGAATAAAAAGAAACAAATGTTTCCTATAAATACATTTATTTACGTAAGTAAAAAACTAAACAATAAAAGTACACATATCACCACGTCCATAATGACCTGTTCTGTAAAACTGTCCCACTAGTTAACCCTTTCAGTGAACACCGTAAAAAAAATAAAAAACTACACAAAAACAATGCTTTAGCATCATATAGCAAAACAAAAAGTGCAGTAAAACGCGATCAAAAAGACAATTGTAAATAAAAATGCTATAGCTAAAAATGTCATCTTGTCCCGCAAAAATCAAGCCATCATACAGCTCTATTAGCAGAAATATAAAAATGTTATAACTCTCAGAATAAAGCTATGCAAAAATAATATTTTTTTCTATAAAATAGTTTTTATTGTGTAAAAGTACCAAAACATAAAAACTATATAAATTTAGTATCGCTGTAATAGTACTGACCTGAAGAATAAAGCTGCCTCATCAATTTAACCCCACATAGGATGGTCTATAAAGAACAAAAAACAAAAAGCAATTCCTTAAATGATGATTTTTGTTCATTCTGTCTCACAAAAATTGGAATAGAAAGCGATCAAAACATGCCATGTGCCTAAACATGGTACCAATAAAAACATCAGCTCGTCCCACAAAAAACAAGCCATAACTTGACTCTGTCAAACGAAATATGGAAAAATTATAGCTCTCAAAATATGGTGATGCAAAAACTAGTTTTTGCAATAAAAAGCGTTTTTTAGTGTGTGACCACAGCCAAACATAAATACACGCTATAAATATGGTATTGCTGCAATCGCATAGACCCGAAGAATAAAGTTGCCTAATCACTTATACCGCATGAAGAACAGCATGAAAAAATAAATAAAGCCAATAGTTTACATGCTGTTGATTTTTTCATTCTGCCTCCCAAAGATCGTAGTATGACTTGGCGCACATTTATCCTGCGCTCTATGCTGAGTGCTTACACTGGGGTTTCCATGTAAATCTCTGAAATACGTGATTCAGACAGAACCCCCAGCAGAAATGTCCCTATAATGAGGCAGATGGAGGCACTGTGGGCACAATAGGACTTGTGATCCGGTGGTGTCCGTCTTTTAGGATTGCATAAAAGTGCCGTCGGCCACAGTTTTGTGCACTTCTGAAAAGGACACCTCTGAGAAGAGGCCAGACGGAGTCCAGATAAACTCTACTGCCTCATTATATTAAATGGATCCATCTGGGGTTTCATTTGTCACGTCACTCGGAGATTTAGATGGAAACCTGGATGTAAGTGCTCAGTGTAGAGCGCCGGATGAATGTGATCATAAATGCTATGTAAAATGTTCCCAATAAAAGCTTCAACTCAATCAACAAAAAAGCAAGCCTTCACTCAGGTCCATCATCTGTTAACAGAAATATTGGGGGTTCCATGTTACTGGTAGCACAAGGGTTCTGGAAAAGAGAAATGGCTCCTCGCCCCCCAAAAGAAATTCAGCAAATTTTCTGCTCCCAAATCCAAATGCCCCCTCATTTCTGAGCCCCAGTGTGCCTAAACCACATTTAGAGCACACATGTTTGGCAATTCTGCAGTTACGACAGGTCTCCTAATTTAAAGGTGTGTGTCTCCAGAAACAGGAGCTGGGCATAATGTACTGGTGACTACATACGGCAGTTTGCAATTTTCACTCAGCAACATCCACTGCTGCTTGTTTCTGGAAAACACCCATGGAATCAAAATCATCACTACATCTGTAGATAAATTCCCAAAGGGTTATAATTTCCAAAGTGGAGTCACTTGAGGGGAGATTCTGCTTTTCTAGCACTTAAGGGCTCTTTATATGGAATCTGCAAGCTATTCTAGGAAAATCTGCATTCCAGGAGGCAAATCGCGTTCCGTCCCTCCTGAGTCACTCTGTATGGCTTAATAGTACTGTACAGCCACATATGGGGAATTGCCATGTTCAGTAGAAATTGTGGTAAAAATTGTGATGCCATTTCTACCCAGTTCCCAGTATGAAAAAATAAAACTTGGGGTTAAGACACAATCTTGGTGGTAAAAATGTAAATTATGTTATCTTAACTGTTCAATGGTTTAAAAGTCTGTGACACACCTGTGGTGTCAATATACTCACTGCACCCCTAGATGAATTCATTGAGAGGTTCAGTTTGTTAAATGGGGTCACATATGGGGGGTTCTGCTGTGTTGGCACCTCAAGGGCTCTGCCAATGTAACATGGCACCTTCAAACAAGTGCAGCAAAATCTGCACTGTAATATGGCATTTCTTCCCTCTTGAGCTTTGCACTGTGCCCCAAAAGTAGTTTTTGACGACATATCGCTGAACTCAAGAGAAATTGCGCAACAAATTTTGGGGTCCATTTTCTCCTGTTACCCTTATGAAAATACAACATTTGGAGCTAAAAAAGCTTTTGTGGGAAAAATGTGATTTTTTTTAATTTCACTGCTTAACATTATAAACTTCTGTGAAGCACCTTGGGGTTCAAGGTGTTCAATACTTCGAGATAAGTTCCCAAAGGGGTCTCGTTTCCAATATGGTGTCCCTTGTGAGGGGTTTCTACTGTTTAGACACATCGGGGGCTCTCCAAACGTGACATGGCATCCGCTAATTATTCCAGCAAATTTTGCATTCAAAAAGTCAAATGGCGCTATTTCCCTTCCAAGCCCTGCGGTGCGCCCAAACAGTTTTTTGACCTCCACATTTTGGGTATTTGTACACTCAGGAGAAATTGCTCAGCAAATTGTATTGTCCATTTTCTCCTGTTACGCTTGTGAAAGCAAAAAAATTAGATCTAAAGGAAATTTTTTGCGAAAGAAAAGTAATTGTTTATTTCTTTCCTTCCACGTTCCAAAAATTCTTGTGAGGCACCTGAAGGGTTAATAAACTTCTTGAATGTGGTTTAAAGTACCTTGAGGGGTGCAGTTTTTAGATTGATGTCACTTTTGGGTATTTTCTGTCATACAGATCCCTTAAAGTCACTTCAAATATGAGGATGTCCCTAAAAAATGGTTTTGCTAATTTTGTTGTAAAAACGAGAAATCGCAGGGCAACTTTTATAACATCCTGACAAAAATATGTTTCAAAAATTGTGCTGATGTAAAGTAGACATGTGGAAAATGTTATTTATTAACTATTGTGTGCGATATGACTCTCTCTGATTTAAGGGCAAAAAAATTAATAAACAATTTTTTTTACAACGTTCCGGAGTGGCCATGGGTGCTAAATTCTCACAATCTTTGGCAAATCTTGTAATGTCCTTTTGGGAATATAATTATTTGCTTTCAGATTCAAATATTTACAGGTCACAGATTGTATGTATGGTAGATACATCGACAATACACTCATCACATGGGAGGGCAATGTATCTACCATACCTGATTTTGTACAGTATACAATACTAATGACTTTAATCTCAAAATCAATTTTGTCAATGATCCAACTTGTATTTCTTTTTTGGATCACAATTTGCAGGGTAAATCTGGTGAATTAATTTCAGCAAAAACATTTTCCAAACCATTTGCTGGAAACACAATATTACATGCTTCCAGTAGCCACCCAAGACACACCATTAAATCTATACCGGTTAGTGAATTTGTCCGCATTAAGCGCAATTGTAGTGATGCTCATAAATTGGCAGATGAATTTGCCCATTGTTCACAAAAATTAAGAAGATGAAATTATCCAGATTGGACATTGATATTTTTCTCAGTTTTTCCTAAATGGACGGTGCAAATGACAGTCAGTATAATAAAAGTCATCACCTGTTAGAGTATACATCGAATTTTATTGAAGAAACCTCTCAATGATAACAGTAAAATCTCCAAAATGAATAAAAACACAAAATGCACTGTTCCAAATTATTAGGCACAATAGAATTTCTAAAAATTTGATATGTTTTAAAGAACTGAAAATGCTCATTTGTAGAATTTGCAGCATTAGGAGGTCAGTCACTGAACACAAAAAGCTATTTAACTCCCAAACATCCTAACAGGCCAAGTTACATGTTAACTTAGGAACTCTTCTTTGATATCACCTTCACAATTCTTGCATCCATTGAACTTGTGAGTTTTTGGAGAGTTTCTGCTTGTATTTCTTTGCATGAAGTAAGAATAGCCTCCCAGAGCTGCTGTTTTGGTGTGAACTGCCTCCCACCTTCATAGATCTTGTGCTAGATAATACTCCAAAGGTTCTCTATAGGGTTGAGGTTAGGAGAAGATGGTGGCCACACCATGAGTTTATCTCCTTTTATGCCCATAGAAGCCAATGACTCAGAGGTATTCTTTGCAGCATGAGACGGTGCATTGTCATGCATGAAGATGATTTTGCTACTGAAGGCACGTTTCTGCTTTTAATACTATGGAAGAAAGTTGTCAGTCAGAAACTCCATATACTTTGCAGAGGTCATTTTCACACCATCAGGAACCTTAAAGGGCCCTACCAGCTGTTTTCCCATTATTCCGGCCAAAACAGGACACCTCCACCTCCTTGCTTATGTCGCAGTCTTGTTGGAACATGGTGGCCATCCACCAACCATCAACTACTCCATCCATCTTGACCATCCATGGTTGTTCGACACTCGTCAGTAAACAAGACTGTTTGAAAATTAGTCTTCATGTGTGTCTGGGCCCACTGCAACCGTTTCTGCTTGTAAGCACTGTTTAGGGGTGGCCGAGTAGTAGGTTTATGCACCACAGCAATCCTTTGAGGGATCCAACACCTTGAAGTTCGAGGGACTCTAGAGGTACCAGCAGCTTTAAATATCCGTTTGCTGCTTTGTAAAGGTATTTTGGCAGCTGCTCTCTTAATCCAATGAATTTGTCTGGCAGAAACCTTCCTCATTATGCCTTTATCTGCATGAACTCTGTCTGTGCTCTGTTTCAGTCACAAATCTCTTCACATTATGATGACCACTCTTAAGTTTTCATGAAATATCTAATGTTTTCATACCTTGTCCAAGGCATTGCACTATTTAACGGTTTTCAGCAGCAGAGAGAACCTTTTTATTTCAAATATTGCTTGAAACCTGAGGTCTGCTTAATAATGTGGAACATCATTTTTAAGTTGTTTTCCTTTAATTAGAATCACTTCGAAAACTAATTAACACATGTGTTTAAGATTGATTTCAGTGATCCATTGAGCCCTGAGACACAATACCATCCACAAATTTATTTGAAAAACAAAACAATTAAATCTTTAAGACACTTAAATCCAATTTGCATAATAATTTGGAACATGGTGTAGATATGTGACATTACTGCAATATAAAACAAATGTATTAGATATACCATACTGTGCAAAAGTTTTAGGCAGGTATGGAAAAAATGCTGAAAGTAAAAATACTTTAAAAAAATAGAAGTGTTTATTATACATTTTTATCAATTGACAAAGTTTAAAGTGAGTGAAAGTAGAAATCTGAAACAACTAAATATTTGGTGTGAGCACGATTTACATTCAAAACAGCTACAATTCTTCTAGGTACACTTGCACAAAGTCAGGGATTTTGCAAAATTATAGTATGGTGTATGGGTAACCAATTATGCCGAAGAAGTGATAATGATTAGTGATGATCGAGCACTGAAATGCTCGATACTTGAATCGAGCACGTCGGACAGGCTCAAGTGGAGTAACAAGTATAATGGATGTCAATGGGAAACTCGAGAACTTTTCCCTAACAGCCTAAAAGGAGGGCTGGAGTAGAAGGAAAATAGCTGAAATGGATGGAAACAGCACTCAAATGAAATGGGAACAAAATGGAGAAGACGTTTGGATGAATCTCTGACTCCCAGGTTGCTGACGGAAACAATGTTGTCAGAATATTATTTCAAATTTAAGGACTGACAATAAACATACAAAACCAAAGATAAAAAGGATTTTACGGGAAAAATGTTAGGAAACATTTTTTCCTGTATAATGACTTGTATGTAAGGTAAAATTTAAAATGGAAAAAAAAAAATTAAAAACAGCCTCCTCCACCCCTTAAATGGACTCTATCGCCTGAATTTGGAGGGAACAATTTTCAGCCATAGAGGTGGGGTTTTCGGGTGTTTGATTCACCCTTTACTTACCCGCTGGCTGCATGCTGGCTGCAATATTGGATTGAAGTTCATCCTCTGTCCTCCATAGTACACGCCTGCGCAAGGCAGCCACCGTGACATCAGGGGGATATCATGGTGGCTGACCCCGTCCGTGGCCCTGGGACGTCTGTGTAAAAGGAAAAGGTCTTTAAAGGAATAGAGTTTATGTTCATGACGCCACCTGTGGTATTCGGTCAGGGTGACCGACACTGCTTTAAGGGGTCCGCTGGGGTGATATTATGGCAGCTAGATGGTATACCTTCCCACAGGTGAAGTATGTCCACAGGGCTTCCTGGTGTGTAGACGGTGGATGGTGAGGGGTGCAGAGAAGAACGAGGACACAAGGTTGCAGTCTCTTTACCTTTACTGAAGACTTCAGCATCCACAGTCCAGGACACCAGATCACAGTGCAGGCAAAGTACGGCCGGTTTGGAGGCAAGTCCAGAGTTCCCTTGTCCAGGTGGAAATCAGTAGCCTTCCCTTGCGCTGCGGTGGTGTAGTCTCTTACTGCCTATGGCTTCACAGAAGTGTCTCACAGATGTGGCGTTTCGTTCTCTCTGTCCCCCATATAGGATAGGACAAAACCCGTATGACTGGTGACTTGAGCCTATTTATAGGGTCTCTTAGATAACCCGGCTCTGTGGGTGTCACCGTGCCTCCTGGGTGTAGGTGCGGACAGGTAACCTGCAATTAGCTGTCCTTCCGGTCTCTGAAATAAAGCGTAGAGGTCCTTACTCTCTCGGTTTCCAGCTACCGGGATTTGCGCCTCAGAAGGAGACAGCTTGAGCGGGGCTGGTCCCCTTCTGGTATCCTCTCTTTTGTTTCAACACCCTTCACACTCGCTGCAATATAGTTCTGCCTTTCAATGTCTCTTTCTGAGAGCTGCAGCTCTGAGGGCATGCACAGCTCCTTTTAACCTTCCATCCTCCTCAGAATCTGGTCTGGAACTAACAGAACTACTGTCTGGAGCTCTGCCAGGAACTGAACTAACTTTCCCTACAGACTACCAGTTATATATATGGGGAGTGACCTAATTAATAGGAGCAGAAGCTCCCCCTGGTGGACTGGAGTGTGAAATGTGTTGCATGTTTGTGATACCTGGATGCAGTTATCCTTCTTTGCCTCCAAACATAGCATCACTCTCCCCAAGAGGAAAGCAATACCACTGCGATGACTAGGACCCTGGGGAACCGCATTTCTCCTTGTGGAGAGTGACATACCAGCTCTGGCTTGTCAAAATAAGGAGGCTTATTCGCTGTTCAATGCTCCACTATGGAGTTCAAGTCCTCTTTTCTCTGAAGAGGCAATTTGCATATTAAATTTCCCAGAGCTGCATTGCATTGCAAATAAGCCTCCTTATCTTTACAAGCCAGAGCTGGTATATCACTATGAACAAGGAGAAACCTTACCCCTTAGACATCAGTCCAGAGCCTCTCACCTAGCCAAATCAGTTCTCATACTTTGCACTGATGCGCAGTGCACCCGCCGAGATCTGCCGGCGGGGACCTGGCAACAATAGGAAAATTTTCCTATTGGTTCATTTTGATCACTATGATAGACACTATCACAGTGATCAAAATAAAAAAAATTGTAAATAAAACCCATCTTTATTATTATTATTATTATTATTATTATTATTATTATTTATTATTATAGCGCCATTTATTCCATGGCGCTTTACATGTGAGGAGGGGTATACATAGTAAAACGAGTACAATAATCTTTAACAATACAAGTCACAACTGGTACAGGAGGAGAGAGGACCCTGCCCGCGAGGGCTCACAATCTACAAGGGATGGGTGAGGATACAGTAGGTGAGGGTAGAGCTGGCCGTGCAGCGGTTTGGTCAATCGGTGGTTACTGCAGGTTGTAGGCTTGTCGGAAGAGGTGGGTCTTCAGGTTCTTTTTGAAGGTTTCGATGGTAGGCGAGAGTCTGATATGTTGTGGTAGAGCATTCCAAAGTAGGGGGGATGCACGAGAGAAATCTTGTATGCGATTGTGGGAAGAGGAGATAATAGGGGAGTAGAGAAGGAGATCTTGTGAGGATCGGAGGTTGCGTGCAGGAGAGTACCGGGAGACAAGGTCGCAGATGTATGGAGGAGACAGGTTGTGGATGGCTTTGTATGTCATGGTTAGGTTTTTGTACTGGAGTCTCTGGGTGATGGGGAGCCAGTGCAGGGATTGACAGAGGGGAGAGGCCGGGGAATAGCGGGGGGACAGGTGGATTAGTCAGGCAGCAGAGTTTAGAATAGATTGGAGGGGTGCAAGAGTGTTAGATGGGAGGCCACAGAGCAGGAGGTTACAGTAGTCAAGGCGGGAGATGATGAGGGCATGGACTAGGGTCTTTGCAGATTCTTGGTTTAGGAATGTGCGGATCCGTGAAATATTTTTGAGTTGGAGGCGGCAGGAAGTGGAAAGGGTTTGGATATGTGGTTTAAAGGAGAGATCAGTGTCAAGGATTACCCCAAGACAGCGGGCTTGTGGGACTGGGGAGAGTGGGCAGCCGTTTACTGTAATGGATAGGTTCGTTGGGGAGGTCGCGTGAGATGGGGGAAAGATGATGAATTCTGTTTTGTCCATGTTAAGTTTTAGAAATCTAGTGGAGAAGAAGGATGAAATAGCAGACAGACATTGAGGGATTCTGGTTAGTAGGGAGGTGATATCTGGTCCAGAGATGTAGATCTGTGTGTCATCAGCATAGAGATGATACTGAAAGCCGTGAGATTCTATGAGCTGTCCCAGGCCAAAGGTGTAGATGGAGAAGAGCAGGGGTCCTAGAACTGAACCTTGCGGGACTCCGACAGATAGGGGGCGAGGTGAGGAGGTGGTGTGTGAGTGGGAGACGCTGAATGTACGGTCAGTTAGGTATGATGAGATCCAGGATAGGGCCAATTCTGTGATTCCAAGGGATGAGAGGGTCTGCAGCAGCAGGGAATGGTCCACTGTGTCAAAGGCAGAGGACAGGTCCAGGAGGAGGAGGACAGAGAAGTGTCGCTTGCTCTTGGCGGTTAATAGGTCATTGGTGACCTTAGTTAGGGCAGTTTCAGTGGAGTGGTGTGACCGGAAGCCTGATTGAAAGCGGTCGAAGAAGGAGCAGGAAGATAGATGGGAGGACAGTTCAAGATGGACATGTTGTTCCAGTAGTTTTGAGGCAAAGGGGAGAAGTGATATAGGGCGATAGTTAGATACAGAGGATGGGTCAAGAGAGGGCTTTTTGAGGATAGGTGTGATTGAGGCATGTTTAAAGCTTGAGGGGAAAATGCCAGTTGTTAGCGATAGGTTAAAGAGATGGGTTAGGGTTGGGATGAAGACTGTGGTGAGGTTTGGGATGAAGTGGGATGGGAGTGGGTCAAGTGCACAGGTGGTGAGATGCGATCTTGAGAGTAGAGTGGAGAGTCCATCTTCTGTAATGGTGGAGAAGTTGGTTTTGGAGGTGGAGGGCTGGGTAGTTGGGAGGAAGGGTTCTGGGGGTTGTTTACTAAAATTGTCCCTGATGTTCTCAATTTTCTGCTTGAAAAATGAGGCAAAGTCTTCAGCTGAGATGAGTGGGGAGGGAGGAGGTGCTGGGGGACGGAGGAGAGAGTTGAAGGTGTTGAATAACTGTTTGGGGTTGTGAGACAGGGAGGATATGAGAGATGAGAAGTAGGTTTGTTTTGCTGTGGCGAGCGTGGTTTTGAAAGCAGTGAGGGACTGTTTGAATGCGATGAAGTGCTCGATGGAGTGGGATCTTTTCCATCTGCGCTCAGCAGCTCTGGAAGCTCGCCTCAGTTCTTTGGTCAGGCTGGTGTGCCAGGGTTGTCTGTTGATTTTGCGAGCTTTGGTATGTGTGAGAGGGGCAAGAGATTCCAAAGCTGCAGCTATTGTGGTGTTATATAGAGCGGCAGCATCATCCGCATTGTGTAGGAAGCTTATGTCTGTGAGAGGGAGGAGGGATTCAGAGAGTGAGTGAAGATCAAGGTGTTTAAGATTTCTGCGAGGGTGTGAGAGTTTGTGGGGTGGGGGTTGTAGACGAGGAGTGGAAAGGGAAGAGAATGTAAGTAGGTTGTGGTCAGAAAGAGGAAGAGGTGAGTTTGAGAGGTTAGATAGGGAGCAGAGGCGGGTGAGAATGAGGTCCAGTGTGTGACCATCTTTGTGGGTGGCTGTAGAAGACCATTGAGTAAGGCCAAAGGAGGAAGTGAGGGATAGAAGTTTAGTGGCAGCTGAGAGGGAAGTGTCAATGGGGATGTTGAAGTCACCCATGATGATAGTGGGGATGTCAGCGGCGAGGAAATGGAGTAGCCAGGTGGTGAAGTGGTCGAAGAAGGTGGTGGCTGGCCCTGGGGGACGGTAGATGACAGCCAGTTGGAGGTTGGAGGGGGAGTAGATGCGCACAGAGTGCACCTCAAAGGAAGGGAGGGTAACAGAGGGTGGCAGTGGGATTGGGGTGAAGGAGCAGTTATCTGACAGGAGAAAACCAACTCCTCCGCCATGCTTGCTGCTGGGGCGGGGTGTGTGAGAGAGGTGGAAGCCACCGTAAGAGAGTGCCGCAGGGGAGGCTGTGTCAGAAGGGGTGAGCCAGGTTTCAGTGATGCCGAGAAAGGAGAGTTTGTTATTGATAAAGAGGTCATGGATAAATGACAGTTTATTGCAGACAGAGCGTGCGTTCCATAGTGCTCCAGATAGGGAAATTGGGGGAGTGGGGGCTGGATGAATGGGTATGAGGTTACTGTGGTTGCGAGGATGTGTAGAGGATCGTGGCAGGGGATTAGAAATAAGTGTGGGGATGTGATGAGTAGGGCCAGGATTTGGGGATATGTCGCCAGCAATGAGGAGCAGCAGACAGAGCGTTAGAAGGTGTGAGCTGGATAGGTCATGATGTGGCCGTGTGTGCCTGGCGAGAAAGGATTGTATGTGGAGGAACAGTTCTGTGAAGGAGGTGAGGTGACTGGGGAGGATTGAGGAAGAAATGACTAGTTCCTTACTGGGTGGAGGGATTACAGGAGATAGGAAGAAATAAAGTAGTATGGGGGTGAATGTTAAAAGAAAACGAAACATTATAGTGGTTTTCTATTCCTTTACCTTCCAGTCAATTCCAGTCCAATTCTAGTCTAATTCATAGCAATTAAAAAACTGCAATTTAAAAATGCAATTTCTAAGATGGTCAGACACGTCTGGTCAGACTCATGGCTATGAATTTATGTGCACCTAAGGGCTCACAGCTGAGAGGGAGGATGTGGGCGTGTGTGTCCAGAGCACATGTTCACAGTTAAGCCAGGTCATAAAGAGGGGGTGGGGTAGATGGCCACTCAGGTATGCAAGCAAGAAGCAAGGGAAGTGAAATACGAATGGATAGAAAACAATGGGTAAGCAAAGCATACCAGGTGGGAATTATATGCAGTTCACATAAACACACATTGCAGGAAAGGCAGAGTAGATGGACAGCAGCATACCAGGTGGGAATTATATGCAGTTCACATAAACACACATTGCAGGAAAGGCAGAGTAGATGGACAGCAGCATACCAGGTGGGAATTATATGCAGTTCACATAAACACACATTGCAGGAAAGGCAGAGTAGATGGACAGCAGCATACCTGTGGGTAGACAAAAGAGCTTGATTAGAGGATACAGGTGGTGATGAGGATGATGAAAGTACAGCAGTGATGAATGGTCGAATGCCCCATGGAATTCTAGTCTAATTCATAGCAATTAAAAAACTGCAATTTAAAAATGCAATTTCTAAGATGGTCAGACACGTCTGGTCAGACTCATGGCTATGAATTTATCTTTATCCCCCTCTTAGATAGGGAAACATAATACAATAAAAAAATGTAAAAAAAAAATCCATTTTTCCATTAGGGTTAGAGTTGGGCTAAAGCTAGGGTTAGGGCTAGGGTTAAGGTTAGGATTTGGATTAGGGTTAAGGGTGTGTTAGGGTGAGGTTTGTGGTTACGGTTATGGCTAGGGTTGGGATTAGGGTTAGGGGTGTGTTGTGGTTAGGGTTGTGATTAGTGTTGGGACTAGGGTTAGGGGTGTGTTGTGGTTAGGGTTGTGGTTATGTTTGAGATTAGGGTTAGGGGTGTGTTGGGGTTAGGGTTGTGGTTAGGGTTGGGATTAGGGTTAGGGGTGTGTTGTGGTTAGGGTTGTGGTTAGGGTTAGGATTAGGGTTAGGCATGTGTTGGGGTTAGGGTTCGAGTTAGAATTGGGGATTTCCACTGTTTTGGTACATCAGGGGGTCTCCAAACGCGACATGGCACCAGCATTGATTACAGCCAATTTTGGGTTCAAAAAGTTAAATAGTGCTCCCTCCCTTCCGAGCCCTGCCATGCACCCAAACAGTGGCTTTCCCCCACATGTGGGGTATCGGTGTACTCAAGAGAAATTGAACAACAAATTTTGTTGTCCATTTTCTCCTGATATCCTTGTGAAAAAAAAATTGTTCCAAAGTAATTTTTTGTGAAAAAAGTGAAATGTTCTTTTTTTCCTTCCACAATGCTTTAGTTCTCGTGAAGCACCTGAAGGGTTAATAAACTTCTTAAATGTTGCTTTGCACACCTTAAGAGGTGCAGTTTTTAGAATGCTGTCTCTTTTGGTTATTTTCTGTTATATTGACCCCCCAAAGTCACTTCAAATGTGAGATGGTGCCTAAAAAAATGGTTTTGCAAATTTTGTTGGAAAAATGAGAAATCGCTGGTCAACTTATAACCCTTATAACGTCCTACCAAAAAAAAGTTTCCAAAATTGGGCTGTTGTAAAGTAGACATGTGGGAAATGTTAATTATTAAGTATTTTGTGTGACACCTCCCTCTAAATTAAGGGCATAAAAATTCAAAGCTTGAAAATTGCTAAATTTTCTAAATTTTTGCCATATTTCCATTTTTTTCATAAATAAATGCGTCATATAGAAGAAATTTTGCCACTAACATGAAGAGCAATACGTCATGAAAATCATTCTCAGAATCAGCAGGATCCGTTGAAGCGTTCCATAGTTATAACCACATAAAGTGACAGTGGTCAGAATTGTAAAAATTGGCTTGGTCATTAAGCAGAAAATTGGCTCTGTCACTAAGGGGTTAAACCCTCCCTCGACGCCTCCAATTCAAAGCTATCCCTCTACTAAATACTGGTAACAGCAGTTTTTCTACAGAAAGGAAAATATTTAGCCCTGAAAACGATTGCTGTTTTAACAGTGCAGCAGTGGTATATAAATAATCCAATAGTAATATTAAACTTTGCCTAGATGCCTCTAATCCAAAATTATCCTTCCACTGAATGCAGGTAACAGCAGATTTACTATAGAAAGGAAAATATGTAGCCATGAAAAGGACTGTTTCTTTTAGGTTGCAGCAGCAGTATACCAATGTAAGGAATATAAGGCATTTAACCCTGACTATATGCCTGCCCTAAAGTGCTCTCTTCCTCCTATAACAATTCTCCCTTAAAGGGAATCTGTCACCCCCAGGACGTATATGTCCTATTAATATGGGCATACAGGTAATAGAAAAGTTAAGCTAGTCCTACCTGTATGCCTGCTACTAATGGTCTTGTTGCTGAGAAATGCTCTATTATTTCTTTATGTTAATGTTTTATTCCAGGCTCAGGAGCATCCTGTCTTCATTGTAATACTTACTCCCTCCCATCATTGTCAGTTATGTCCCCGGAATCCCGCGCCTGCGCCCCGCACTGCTTTGGAAATACATATCTCATTTTTCCTTCTGTGCGCACTGTGTTCAGGGATCTTATGCGCAGGCGCTGGCGACCTCTGGTGTGCGCACCGATAAGTTGCTCTCCCCACTTCCTCCCTGCATAATCATCACCATATACACATGGTTCCTAGCTATGACTGTGCAGGGAGGAAGTAAGGAGAGCATATTATCAATGCGCACATCGGAGGTCACAGTGACTCATCAGTGACTTCTTAGAAGATCCCTGAGTGCAGCGCCCACAGAAGGGAAGATGCAGTATGCATTTCTGAGGGAGTGCAGGGAGCAGGCGCAGGATTCCGAGGCCGCAACTACCGATGATGGGAGGGGGTAAGTAAAACAATGAGGATAACAGGCAGGTATTTCTTCCAGGTACCAAACATCCCAGAGCCTGGAAGAAATCTTTAACATAAAGAAAGATTTCACAGGAACAAGACTATTAATATGAGGAATACAGGTAGGACTAGTGTAACATTTCTATTACCCATATGTCCATATTAATAGGTCATATATGTCACAGGGGGAGGCAGATTCACCTTGAACTGCATCCTGAAGACAGTGTGCCGAATATTGCATCACAGGGTCTTATATAAGACCCCATGATGCAATATGGCTGGCCAATCACAGTAATGCCAATAACCAACATGGGTATGGCATTACCGTGTATGGAAGGCAATCCCAGCATGTTTATTCGCTATCTAACAGGCACCAAAAATGCGGGGTGGGGAAACGAGCATGGCTCTTGAGCACCTGAGATACTCGAATGAGTAACGAGTGTGCCCGAGCACCCTGATGCTCGATCGAGCATTGAGTAGTGGCGAGGATGCTCGCTCATCACTAATAACGAACAACATCATTTTCATATATAGGTAAAACACAGGCATTAACTGAAATAGAAACAGCTGTGAAGGAGGCTTTAAACTTACTTGGTGAGGAGCAGCCAAAATCTGCTACAAATAAGGCTGTGGAAGACAGTTTCATGCCACAGCTCATACACCATGGCAAGATTGAGCACAGCAATAAGACACAAGGTAGTTCTATTGCATCAGCAAGGTCTCTCCCAGGTAAATATTTTAAAATAGACTAGGGTTTCACGATGTGCTATGTAATCTTTTTTGAAGAAATGCCCAGAAATTGGCAACATTGAAAACGTATACGAAGTGGTCGCCAAAGGAAACTTAGTGAAACAAATGAAATATACGTCATGCTTACTTTCCTTCAAAATCAGAAGATGTCCAGCAGTGCAATCAGCTCAGAATTTGCAGCAACTAGTGGAAGCCATTATAACCATTTGCTCAGAAGTGGTCTTCATGTAAAAATTGAGGCCACAAAACATGCCTTCCACATGGAAACAGAGCCAAATGACTCAACTATATGTAAAGGTGGAGAAGATGGTTAACACCCTCCTTGAAGACTCCTGTGGTTATATTTGTGTGAAGTGTATTTTACTGTATATGTTTTTGGAGCACCCGGGCAGGGCCTAGGGGTACTCGGTACCGGTCCGGTCATCATTAAAGGGGAAGTCACGGTGGCAGTGACCTGGTCCATGGCCTGCCCTTGGTGTTCAAGTAAAAGGAACAGTCTTTAAAGGGGTTTGAATAAAGTTTGTAAAATAAGAAAGGTTCATGACACCACCTATGGTATTTGGTCAGGGGTGACCGACACTGCTTAAAGGGGTCCTCTGGGGAGTGATGGCACTGCAGCAAGGATGGTATGGCTTCCCACAGGTGAAGCTGGGTCCCCAGGGCTCCCGGTCTATTTGGCAAAGATAGTGTTTTGCTAGAAATAAGCAGAGGACACAAAGTTGCAGTCTCTTTACCTGGTTTACTGGTGGTAGACAGCCACAGTCCAGGGTACCAGCAACAGGTGACAGTGGAGTCCAGGCAGCCTGAAAACAAGTAGAATTCCCCTTGCCAGGTCAGATTGGGAGCCTTCCACTATGCGCTGAATAATAGTCCCTTGCTGCCTATGGCTTCCGTCAAGGTCCTCTCTCATTCTCTGTCCTGGGACAGTACCTGCATGGTAGGCAACGTGAGCCGTTTCTTTGGGGTCTCTATCCACGGTGACTCCATGCTCTGGATGTTGCTGTACCTCAGGGTGTAATATGGGCAAGTCATTTTCAATTTCCTGTCTCCAGTTCTTCTGTGGGACATGTAGTTCCACACAGCCTCAGGCTCCCGGTGCCCGGTTTCTGCGCTTCAGCTTAGATGGAGCCCAATCACAGCTCTCCTCTAGCTCCTGACTTCTCCTGAGCTCCTTCACTGTTCCTTGTCTGCTACAGACTAAGTCCTCTGTTGTGAATTCTGTGGTCAAGCTCCCTCCTGTGGTCATGAGTGGTACTTCGGCTGGTTCTGTCCATGAGCTTCCTCTGGTGGATGTGAGTGGGGCTGCGGCTTCTGAGTTTCCTTCCTCAGGTGATGAGGTTAAGTCGTTAGGTGCTGCTCTATTTAACTCCACCTAGTTCTTTGTTCCTAGCCTCCAGTCAATGTTCCAGTATTGGTCTTGCTCTCTCCTGGATCGTTCTTGTGACCTGTCTTCCCTGCATAAGCTAAGTCTGCTTGTGTTACTTTTGTTTGCTATTTTTTCTGTCCAGCTTGCTATATTGGTTTTTCTTGCTTGCTGGAAGCTCTGGGACGCAGAGGGAGCACCTCCATGCCGTTAGTCGGTACGGAGGGTCTTTTTGCGCCCTCTGCGTGGTTGTTTGTAGGTTTTTGTGCTGACCGCAAAGATATCTTTCCTATCCTCCGTCTATTCAGTAAGTCGGGCCTCACTTTGCTAAAATCTATTTCATCTCTGTGTTTGTATTTTCATCTTTACTCACACTCATTATATGTGGGGGGCTGCCTTTTCCTTTGGGGAATTTCTCTGAGGCGAGGTAGGCTTATTTTTCTATCTTCAGGGCTAGCTAGTTTCTCAGGCTGTGCCCGAGGCGCCTAGGTCTGGTCAGGAGCGCTCCACGGCTACCTCTAGTGTGGTGTGATAGGATTAGGGATTGCGGTCAGCAGAGTTCCCACGTCTCAGAGCTCGTCCTATGTTATTAGTAACTATCAGGTCACTTGGTGTGCTCTTAACCACCAGGTCCATTGTGTTTCTGAACCACCAGTTCATAACAGTACTGGAGGCCCAAAGTACTAATGCTTCTCAATAGAGGGAAAAGAGAAGTTCTGAGACCATTTTTTTTCTCTGCACTGTGTTTTGTCTTTCTTTTCCCCTAGACATTTGGGTGGTTCAGGACACAGGTGTAGTGATGGACATTAAAGGTCTGTCTTCTTGTGTGGATCATCTCACTGCAAGAGTACAAAAAATTCAAGACATTGTGGTTCAGAAATCTATGTTAGAACCTAGAATTCCTATTCCTGATTTATTTTCTGGAGATAGAGCTAAGTTTCTGAATTTCAAAAATAATTGCAAACTGTTTATGGCTTTGAAACCCCGCTCCTCTGGTGACCCAGTTCAACAAGTTAAGATCATTATTTCTTTATTACGTGGCGACCCTCAAGACTGGGCATTTTCCCTTGCGCCAGGAGATCCTGCATTATGTGATATTGATGTATTTTTTTCTGGCGCTCGGATTGCTTTATGATGAACCTAATTCAGTGGATCAGGCAGAGAAAAATTTGCTGGCTCTGTGTCAGGGTCAGGATGAGGTAGAGATATATTGTCAGAAGTTTAGGAAGTGGTCTGTGCTCACTCAATGGAATGAATGTGCGCTGGCAGCAATTTTCAGAAAGGGTCTCTCTGAAGCCCTTAAGGATGTCATGGTGGGATTTCCTATGCCTGCTGGTCTGAATGAGTCTATGTCTTTGGCCATTCAGATCGATCGACGCTTACGTGAGCGTAAAACTGTGCACCATTTGGCGGTATTATCTGAGCATAAACCTGAACCTATGCAATGTGATAGGACTTTGACCAGAGTTGAACGGCAAGAACACAAACGTCGGAATGGGCTGTGTTTTTACTGTGGTGATTCCACTCATGCTATCTCCGATTGTCCTAAGCGCACTAAGCGGTTCGCTAGGTCTGCCACCATTGGTACAGTACAGTCGAAATTTCTTTTGTCCGTTACCTTGATCTGCTCTTTGTCATCCTATTCTGTCATGGCATTTGTGGATTCAGGCGCTGCCCTGAATTTGATGGACTTGGAGTTTGCTAGGCGCTGTGGGTTTTTCTTGGAGCCCTTGCAGTATCCTACTCCATTGAGAGGAATTGATGCTATGCCTTTGGCCAAGAATAAGCCTCAGTACTGGACCCAACTGACCATGTGCATGGCTCCTGCGCATCAGGAGGATATTCGCTTTTTGGTGTTGCATAATCTGCATGATGTGGTCGTGTTGGGGTTGCCATGGCTACAAGTCCATAACCCAGTATTGGATTGGAAATCTATGTCTGTGTCCAGCTGGGGTTGTCAGGGGGTACATGGTGAAGTTCCATTTCTGTCTATTTCATCATCCACCCCTTCTGAGGTCCCAGAGTTCTTGTCGGATTACCGGGATGTATTTGATGAATCCAAGTCCAATGTCCTACCTCCGCATAGGGATTGCGATTGTGCTATCGATTTGATTCTTGGTAGTAAGTTTCCTAAAGGTCGACTGTTTAATTTGTCTGTGCCTGAGCACGCCGCTATGTGGAGTTGCGTAAAGGAATCCTTGGAGAAGGGTCATATTCGCCCGTCGTCGTCGCCATTGGGAGCAGGGTTCTTTTTTGTGGCCAAGAAGGATGGTTCTTTGAGACCTTGTATTGATTACCGCCTTCTAAATAAAATCACGGTCAAATTTCAGTACCCCTTGCCGCTGCTGTCTGATTAGTTTGCTCGGATTAAGGGGGCTAGTTGGTTCACCAAGATAGATCTTCGTGGTGCGTATAATCTTGTGCGTATTAAACAGGGCGATGAATGGAAAACAGCATTTAATACGCCCGAGGGCCATTTTGAGTACCTGGTTATGCCATTCGGCCTTTCCAATGCTCCATCAGTATTTCAGTCCTTTATGCATGACATCTTCCGAGAGTACCTGGATAAATTCCTGATTGTATACTTGGATGATATTTTGGTCTTCTCGGATGATTGGGAGTCTCACGTCAAGCAGGTCAGAATGGTGTTCCAGGTCCTGCATGCTAATTCTTTGTTTGTGAAGGGGTCAAAGTGTCTCTTTGGTGTTCAGAAGGTTTCATTTTTGGGGTTCATTTTTTCCCCTTCTACTATCGAGATGGATCCTGTTAAAGTTCAGGCCATTTATGATTGGACTCAGCCGACATCTCTGAAGAGTCTACAAAAGTTCCTGGGCTTTGCTAATTTTTATCGTCGCTTCATCAATAACTTTTCTAGTATTGCTAAACCGTTGACTGATTTAACCAAGAAGGGTGCTGATGTGGTCAATTGGTCTTCTGCTGCTGTGGAAGCTTTTCAGGAGTTGAAGCGTCGTTTTTCTTCTGCCCCTGTATTGTGCCAGCCAGATGTTTCGCTCCCGTTCCAGGTCGAGGTTGATGCTTCTGAGATTGGAGCAGGGGCTGTTTTGTCGCAAAGAAGTTCTGATGGCTCGGTGATGAAACCGTGTGCCTTCTTTTCCAGGAAGTTTTCGCCTGCTGAGCTTAATTATGATGTTGGCAATCGAGAGTTGCTGGCCATGAAGTGGGCATTCGAGGAGTGGCGTCATTGGCTTGAAGGAGCTAAGCATCGTGTGGTGGTCTTGACTGATCACAAGAACTTGACTTATCTCGAGTCTGCCAAATGGTTGAATCCTAGACAGGCTCGTTGGTCGCTGTTTTTCTCCCGTTTTGACTTTGTGGTTTCGTACCTTCCGGGCTCTAAGAATGTGAAGGCGGATGCCCTGTCTAGGAGTTTTGTGCCCGACTCTCCGGGTTTGCCTGAACCGGCGGGTATTCTCAAAGAGGGGGTAATTTTGTCTGCCATCTCCCCTGATTTGCGGCGGGTGCTGCAAAAATTTCAGGCTAATAGACCTGACCGTTGCCCAGCGGAGAAACTGTTTGTCCCTGATAAATGGACGAGTAGAGTTATCTCTGAGGTTCATTGTTCGGTGTTGGCTGGTCATCCTGGAATCTTTGGTACCAGAGATTTGGTGGCTAGATCCTTTTGGTGGCCATCTCTGTCGTGGGATGTGCGTTCGTTTGTGCAGTCCTGTGGGATTTGTGCTTGGGCTAAGCCCTGCTGTTCTCGTGCCAGTGGGTTGCTTTTGCCCTTGCCGGTCCCGAAGAGGCCCTGGACACATATCTCTATGGATTTTATTTCGGATCTCCCTGTCTCGCAAAAGATGTCGGTCATTTGGGTGGTTTGTGATCGCTTCTCTAAGATGGTCCATTTGGTACCCTTGTCTAAATTGCCTTCCTCCTCTGATTTGGTGCCATTGTTTTTCCAGCATGTGGTTCGTTTACATGGCATTCCGGAGAACATCGTTTCGGACAGAGGTTCCCAGTTTGTTTCGAGGTTTTGGCGAGCCTTTTGTGCTAGGATGGGCATTGATTTGTCTTTTTCCTCGGCTTTCCATCCTCAGACAAATGGCCAAACTGAACGAACCAATCAGACCTTGGAAACATATCTGAGATGTTTTGTTTCTGCTGATCAGGATGATTGAGTGTCCTTTTTGCCTTTGGCTGAGTTCGCCCTTAATAATCGGGCCAGCTCGGCTACTTTTGTTTCTCCGTTTTTCTGCAATTCTGGTTTCCATCCTCGTTTTTCTTCAGGGCAGGTTGAGTCTTCGTACTGTCCTGGTGTGGATACTGTGGTGGATAGGTTGCAGCAGATTTGGACTCATGTAGTGGACAATTTGACATTGTCCCAGGAGAAGGCTCAACGTTTTGCTAACCGCAGGCGCTGTGTGGGTCCCCGACTTCGTGTTGGGGATTTGGTTTGGTTGTCGTCTCGTTATATTCCTATGAAAGTTTCCTATCCTAAGTTTAAGCCTCGTTTTATTGGTCCGTATAGGATTTCTGAGGTTCTTAATCCTGTGTATTTTCGTTTGACCCTTCCAGCTTCTTTTTCCATCCATAATGTATTCCATAGGTCATTGTTGCGGAGATACGTGGCACCTGTGGTTCCATCCGTTGATCCTCCTGCCCCGGGTTTGGTTGAGGGGGAGTTGGTGTATATAGTGGAGAAGATTTTGGATTCTCGTATTTCGAGACGGAAACTCCAGTACCTGGTTAAGTGGAAGGGTTATGGTCAGGAAGATAATTCCTGGGTCTTTGCCTCTGATGTCCATGCTGCCGATCTGGTTCGTGCCTTTCATTTGGCTCATCCTGGTCGGCCTGGGGGCTCTGGTGAGGGTTCGGTGACCCCTCCTCAAGGGGGGGTACTGTTGTGAATTCTGTGGTCAAGCTCCCTCCTGTGGTCATGAGTGGTACTTTGGCTGGTTCTGTCCATGAGCTTCCTCTGGTGGATGTGAGTGGGGCTGCGGCTTCTGAGTTTCCTTCCTCAGGTGACGAGGTTAAGTCGTTAGGTGCTGCTCTATTTAACTCCACCTAGTTCTTTGTTCCTAGCCTCCAGTCAATGTTCCAGTATTGGTCTTGCTCTCTCCTGGATCGTTCTTGTGACCTGTCTTCCCTGCATAAGCTAAGTCTGCTTGTGTTACTTTTGTTTGCTATTTTTTCTGTCCAGCTTGCTATATTGGTTTTTCTTGCTTGCTGGAAGCACTGGGACGCAGAGGGAGCACCTCCGTGCCGTTAGTTGGTACGGAGGGTCTTTTTGCGCCCTCTGCGTGGTTGTTTGTAGGTTTTTGTGCTGACCGCAAAGATATCTTTCCTATCCTCGGTCTATTCAGTAAGTCGGGCCTCACTTTGCTAAAATCTATTTCATCTCTGTGTTTGTATTTTCATCTTTACTCACAGTCATTATATGTGGGGGGCTGCCTTTTCCTTTGGGGAATTTCTCTGAGGCGAGGTAGGCTTATTTTTCTATCTTCAGGGCTAGCTAGTTTCTCAGGCTGTGCCCGAGGCGCCTAGGTCTGGTCAGGAGCGCTCCACGGCTACCTCTAGTGTGGTGTGATAGGATTAGGGATTGCGGTCAGCAGAGTTCCCACGTCTCAGAGCTCGTCCTATGTTATTAGTAACTATCAGGTCACTTGGTGTGCTCTTAACCACCAGGTCCATTGTGTTTCTGAACCACCAGTTCATAACAGTCCTCCTCCAGATCAGAATGTATATCACTCCAGGGAAGCTCCCGTGAAACCAGGTTCAGAGCCCCCCCTTCTGGCCAGGAGTCAGTATGTGTTGCATTTAGGTGTACTACCTGTCAAAGGGATCCTCCTCGTTTCCAGGCATGGCATCACACTCCCTGAGAGGAAGGCAATACCACTGTGGTACCTGAACTCCTGGGGTGCCACATTTTACCCTCATGAGCTGCAGTTTTCCTGTTTAGTCAGGAATGACATGCTTATCTCTAGGAGAGCCCACAGTGGCGGTGGAGTTGGTAGGGGTGTTCTGTAATGGAGTTCCTAAGTTTTATTTAGTCTAACTTCTGTTAGAGGAAGGAGAAGGATTCTGAGAAAGCTGTATTTGGTTGTGCGCTGAAGAAAGCCAGTAATGCGAAAAGGTAGCAAGTCTTCCTAACAGCAAACAACAGGGATGGCAGAATCTCCTCTCAGCAGGCACATTAGGGAACCAAAAGAAAAGGTGTATAGCTCAAGTAAAGTGTGAACCAGATCTGGAAGATCATAGTGAAGGATTATGGGATCAGTCAGACTGGAGCCCATCTGTAACGTGGTAGCTAGTGAGAGCTCCCTAAGGCCCCTTTCACACATCAGTTTTTTGCTATCAGTCGCAATCCGTCAAATTTAGATTTTTTTATGCCGCCAGATTTGTATTTTTCGAGTTGTATTAGTGACGGATTGCGATGGATGGCCTCACGTTTCATCCCTGGTTCGCCTGATCCATCAAAAATTGTTTGTCCGGCGGCCGGAGACAAGAGACAAAGTAACGTTTTTTGTGTATGTCAAAAAATCGGTCAGCGACAGATCTGTCGCCGTCCGTCGTTTGCTCGATTGGAAGCCTATGGGCATTGGATCCATCAAATGACTGAATCCAGCAATGGATTCCATTTTTTTAACTGAGCATGCCCCAATTTATTTAGGATCCAAAAAATTCATGGTGTAATCACAAATATGAAAACTGCAAGAAGTTTGGTACTCCAACATAGATTATATCAAAAGCCAAAGATATGAAACCATCTCATCCTGCCATTTTACCCTTCCTTGAGGTGAAATAAAGTACTCTGCAAATTTGTCATTTTTATGGATGAGGTCTCCAACACGTGCAACCAAAATATCAAAGTTTTCCGCTTTCATCCGAACATAGTTAAAAAACTTCTTAGGTTTCCTCTCAACTCCATATATAACGTAGAATACACCCCACGTGTCATTCTCAGTGCAGTGATTGGTTGGATCCAAAAATGACACAGACGTATGATGCGCTGTCTTTCTCGCTCCTTTTCAAGAACGATCGCTTCCATTGATCTCATCGATTGATTTGTCTCAAAAGTAAAATCCACAAAGATCTTCACAATGTTCGCAATCACACCTTCCATTTTTGCCACTTGCTCTACAACCTGTCAAAGATGGGGTGTAGAAACACTGTATATATAAGTTTTCAGTAGCCAATAACGTTTGAGAGCCTTCCATTGGGCATTTTTAAAAAACGGATCCATTGAAAAACGGAAGAAACGGATGAAAAATCTGATGCGACAGATCCGTTTTTTCACCAGATCCGCTAGTTTTTCCCAATCTGTTCCGTCAATCCGTCGAGCCAACGGATTGTGACTGACGGCAAAAAACTGATCTGCCTTATGTTACGGATATGCAACTCAGTACTAGGGCAGACGGGGGAAAAGCTGACCCTGAACTATAGCTAGGCTGAAATCCTATGATGGAGTGGGCGACCTATTCCTTGTGAATAGACCCACCAATGTTTCCTAGGCTAAACTCAAACGAAGACCTACAGGTAGGGAGGAAGGGTATCCCTGAATGATCTAGGGACTGGGAACAAAATCAGTTAACCTCCTAGTAGGAAAAAAGAGGAAGCTGCAGAAACGAATGGAAAACCAAAAACTAAACTGGCAGAACTAGAGATCCCAGAACTGCACAATACAAAACACAGAAAGCTAACAAGGCACCAAGCCAGAACACAAGCGGATTAGCACTGTTGTCCAGCAAGGACTGAGAGGCAGGTGCTGGGTAATAATGGGTGATACAATCACCTGACCTAGGACAAACCCAGCACCTGAGGAAAAAGACCAGCAGCCTGAAAACCACAACAAGATGGTGGATGGTTGAAACAAAATAGATTCTAACACCTTACACAGTTCATAGATTGCAGCATTGGGTATAGTGACTATCATGTTACACATTTACCAGGATAGTCTTGTATCAGGAAGATGGGGATCCTCAATTTAACCTCAGGTACCATAGAATGGTCCTACCCAAGAATAGTGCTGCCATGTGAAACCGAAACATACAGTATGTGCCTCTGACATGTTTTACAGAAGATTCTGTGTTTAAGAATTGTACCTGCTGATATCTGTATATAGTTTCAACACCTAATAAAGAATAGTTTATTTTTATAAAACTGTATGATTTGTTCTCAAAGAATGTGAAGGGTCCCCAGCTCCACTGTGACACAGTAGAGTCCACCTTGATAGTGATGTTTATTGTAAATAACTTTGGTGCACACACCCAGGGACCCTTATTTGAGGTGTTTAGGGGCGCGGATATAGTATCTGGATGCAACCCCCCTTACATATGCACAAAAGCATAGAAACTGGGCAGCATGAAATTGCAGCATGTGCTCTGGACTGATTAGTAAAAATGCAAATTATTTGGCTGTAACTGAAAGCAATTTCTTCTTAGGCTAGTTTCACATTTGCGGTAGAATCCGCAGCGTTTAATCCGCATCCGCAAGTGCAGGAAAAAATGCATAAAACACGTACAAACGTGGCGTTTTTTAGACGCATGCGGGGAACGCATGTGGTTAAAAAACATCGCGTTTGCACGTGTTTCTATGCGTTTTTTTCTGCGTTTGCATTTTTGGTGCGCAGGGTGAAAAATTTAACAGGAGAAAAATCTAGATAACCAGGCAGCGCCAATGGGACTACAGAGGGCGTGTATTATGGGATCTCTAAATATAGACCCTTGAACAGCTAAAATCTTCAGATTTTGCTCCTGTATGCTGTTTCATAATGGATCTTCGCATGGAGAGCTTTTATTTCAACCTGGATTTAAGCATCAAGCTGTTTCTTGCCTGTGTGTTTGCTTGGGAGCAAGACAGAAATTGCGAAAGATTGAGAAGGAGGCAGCGTAGGCGTTTTTGGAGACACCCCATTATTGAAATACGTGAGAGACGTGGAGCCTATCACACGCTGTATGGCGAGCTTAATGCCAACCCGGAGAAATTCCATGAATATACAAGGATGTTGCAAGACTCGTTCCGGGATTTGCTTGCTCGTGTCCAAGGAACCATACGGAGACAGGACACCCAGCTCCATAGAGCGATTCCACCAGAAGAACATCTGCTGGTTACATTAAAGTACGTTCCAAATCCAAACCAATGACAGTCCAAATTTTGGGTGTTCTGACATGTATTTTTGGGGTATTTTCCTTTCTGTCTTTAGCATAACCACACCATAAATAGAATCAATTGTAAATTTTTTTCTTACAGATTTCTGGCAACCGGAGAGAGTTTATCATCCCTCCACTTCCAATACCGGCTTGGAATTTCCACCCTGTCTGGAATAGTTGCGGACACCTCTTGGGCTTTGTGGAATGTTCTCTGGGATGAGTTTATACCCCTACTCACCTTGGAAAAATTCTGGAGTGTGTGTGATTTCCTCAACTGTTTGGGAGCGGTTGAGACTGTCGCTTCATCACCGTGGACATTGGAGCTTTTGGCCGTGGCAACGATTCCCATACTTTTAAGAACTCTGATATGGGCCGCCGTGTGTATGTCAAAAATTTTCATTTTCCACAGCCACAACCGCTCTCCAACACTCAAGGTCCATCAATGCCATTTGTTATGGTTGGGGATGAGGCCTTTCAGATGTGTGAAAACCTGTGGTTTTCACACATCTGATCCTTTTAGTGTGGTTCAAGTCTTGAACCACACTAAAAGGATCTTTACCTACAGACTGACCAGGGCCCGAAGAACAGTAGAGTGCACCTTTGGCATTCTAGTCTCAAAATGGCGCATTCTTGCATCAGACATTAATATAAAAATGGAGACAGTCGACAAGGTGGTCAAAGCCTGTGTGGTTCTGCACAATTACATAATGGCTAAGGAGCGACCCAACATTGAACTGGATGAATCAGTTGCACACCCACTGCCCGATTACCATGATCACCCGCTGCGGTCAACTGCTGAAGTTGGTCACATGCGCGACCAATTTGCCGCCTTTTTTGATTCTGATATTGAACATGTGTCATGGCAGGACAATGTTGTGTAAATGTCCTGTTGTAATTTTATATGTACCAGTAATTTTCTTAAATGTTAATAATATTTCTCATTAACCCCTTAGTGACGTAGCCAAATTTTTGAAATTTGACCAGTGTCACTTTATGTGTTAATAACTCTGGAACACTGCAACATATCCCAGAGATTTTGAGAATGTTTTTTCATGACACATTATACTTTATGATAATGGTAAATTTAAGTCTATATGTTTTGTTGTTTATTTATAAAAATGTTCATAAATATGAGAAAAATATAAAAAAATTAGCAATTTTCAAATTTGAATGATTATCCCTTTAATCCAGATAGTCATACCGCAACAAAACATTAATAAATTACATTTCCCTCCTGTCGGCTTTACATCAGTGTCGCTTGCAAAATGTTCTTTTATTTTGTTAGCATTTTATGAGGTTTAAAAATGTAACAGTAATTTTTCATTTTTTTCAAGGAAATTTACAAAATTTATTTTTTTAGGGACCATCCATGTTTGAAGTGCCTTTAGGGGTCCCATATATTGGGAAACCCCCAAAGGTTATACCATTTTAAAAACATCACCCCCTGATATATTGAAAACTGCAGGCAGGTAGTGTATTAACCCTTCAGGTGATTTTCAGTAATTAATGCAAAGTGGCATGACAGAAATGAAAATGTGTATGTGTAGACTCTAAGGCCACTATTTGGCCTTGAATTGCCATGGCAAACATCAGGACCACACAATCATGATCTGAAGGCACCAATTGGGATAAAGAGGAAGCTCCCACACTCTGTTTACCATTTATATGATGTAGTCACTATTGACTGCAGCATCTAAGGGGTTAAACAGATTTGGACGGTGCGAACACTGATCATGGCTGTTACAGAAAGTTGTCAGCTATAGTGGACAGCTGGCAGCTTCTAAATTGTCACCTGTATGGAGATGCTATTCTGTTATATCTCAGGTCTTGACCGTGTCTCCGATGTATTTCCTCTACAAACCTAGGCTGTCCTCAAACTAGCAGTATTTGGTCTGTATTTAATATCAGTATTTGTAATCCAAAACCAGGAGTGCTAGTTATGTTAATATTATAATTTACCTCTAATTGTTTCACTCCTTGTTTTGGCTTACAAATACTGATATAAAACACTGACCACATACTGCTATTGTGACGGCAGCCATGTTGCTTTAGTGGTAAGGTTGTTGACGTCATTGCGTCTGAGACTGAAGAGACAATGACTGTCATACAAAACAAATATATACTCATCAAGTCAGGTGTCAGAAATAATGAATTCATGATGCACATATAACAGCCTCATGAATTTACTATTTCTGACACATGTACAGGTGAGCATAGATATGCCGTTATGACCACCATCGTCCCTTCACTTTGTGTGGAATATTACATACACAGACGAGAAAATGGAGGTTATACAAGGCAGTTCTCTACTCACCAGGTCAGGTGTCCTAACTAATGAGTTTTTGGACACCTGACCTGTTGAGTATAGTTCTGCATTGTATTTCCGCCATTTTCTCTTCAGTCTGCAACACTAGTCACAGACTAAAGGAAGAGATTATGGAGATAATACAGGAATAATTTTTTTGGCCCACCTCATATCTCTATAGTAAAGACACACAAAGCTGCAGTCATTTATTTGCTAACTACTGGAGCTATGATGTGGCCAAAAAATTAAGTGTTCGGAGCACGGTGTGTGTTGACGGCGGCGAAAGACACAATAAACTACACATAATTGGGGGCAAAACATAACATTTTAAATTTTTTTTTTACACAAACTTTTAATTTAACTGCGCCTGCTTGGGGTAGAGTGATGTAAACGGGGGGTGTGAAGCAGTGAGGAATGGCTAACAGTGGACGACGCAGGGGTGGCAGGAGAAGGGGCAATGAAACTTGAGGGTTCTGGTCGTCCGGGGATAGGGCTTGACACATGAGAGGCTTGAGACGCACTGGATGGGTGAGACAAACCTGACATTACAGACACACTGGGAGGTGAAGGGGGAGGAATACTAAGAGTCCGCTGTTTTATTTTTTTTCCTTTCTGGGATTGCCGGGTTCTGGGAAGCCTCAGAGGACTCATTTGTCGTGGCATGGTCGTGGTGGGTGACCTGTTAGGGTCCGGCTGCACTGTGCCAGAGTCCATAGTGCTCTTAGAGCGTGCAGCCATGCCAGAGTCCATAGTGCTCGTAGAGCATACAGCCATGCCAGAGTCCATAGTGCTCGTAGAGCATGCAGCCATGCCAGAGTTCATAGTGCTCATAGAGCGTGCAGCCATGCCAGAGTCCATAGTGCTCGTAGAGCGTGCAGCCATGCTAGAGTCCACAGTGCTCGTAGAGCGTGCAGCCATGCCAGAGTCCATAGTGCTCATAGAGCATGCAGCCATGCCAGAGTCCATAGTGCTTGTAGAGCGGAAGGCCATGCCAGGGTCCTGCTGCATCATGGAGTCAGTGGAGGCGGTCCAAGCAGGAGCAGCGGTTGTCATGGTGGTTGCGGTGGGCTGTCCAACAGCACTCAGCATGGTGGTGGTGCTGTACTTGTGTCCGGCAGTGCTAGGAATAGGGGTGGCCGTGCAGTGGTATGCAGCAGAGGTCGGCATTGAGGTTAATCATGACAGTGAAGGCACAGGTGGATATGCCGCCACCGTCTGCTGAAAATACCGACTCTGCTGCATAGCCTGCACGTAAGCAGCATTGCAGGCCTGCACGGCACTAAGCTGGAGATCAGGAGTAAGGTGTTCCAACATGCTCTGCTCAATTTGGTTAAATAAATGATGTGCTGGCCTCTGGAGGTCGTCTTTTACTTGGTCAAGGCTTTTGGTGACCTCCTTGATACGTGTATTCATGTGGCTAAGGGAAATATCCATTTGATCACACAAAGCCTTGAGTCCTTCGTGAAAAACCGAGCTCAAGTGGAAAAACTCGGGCATGAGGGACCTGTCCGATGCCCTCTGCTGTTGCCAGGAGGAGCCCACCAAAAAAGGGGCAGTGGCAGAGGACTGGGAAAGGGGAAGACCTGATGGACCAGCTTCCTGGTCTCCAGTTTGTGTGGCAGGCCCACTTGCTGCAGCACTGCTGGATGGCTGGGACGGGTCTGTGGCTGTTTGATAAAGGACCACTCCAGAACCTGGGCCAACAGTAGTGCTCCATGTGCTGTGAAAAAAGGAAAAAATAAATTAATAACAAAAATTAAACAGACGACAACTCCTGTGGAATAGAAACATACAGATTATGGCAATACAACACAACCTAATGCACGGGATAAATACTTACGCTCTCTGGGCAAGGATCAGTCTTAAAAATGCCTGAACACAATGGTATTTGTACTTCCGGATCCTTGCTCCTGAACCACTGGGAACATGGCTCTCTTGACACAGGTCCTTGTTGAAGCGGTCCTTCATCCAACGCCAACGTGTTTTGACTTTGGCCACTGTTAAAAAAAAAACCCATAATGGTCAGAAAATGGACTTTTGCCCGTGCTCACACAACTGTGTGTGATGATAGAAACTCCTGAGAGTTGAGTGAGCACGGCCAAGGTCTCTGCTGCTTCACACTGCAGTGCAATACTTACCAAATGCATTTCGGACCCGAGTCGGGGCATTGTCCCAGCCATTCCACATCGCTTTGGCCACCTCATTCCATAGGCGCCGGATCGTTACGTTGTTTGAGTGCAGTGGATCCCAGGTGTCCCACAACGGGACTCGCTCCTGGACCAGGGAGATAAGGAGGTCATTTTCTATGAGGTCTCCATCCCGTTCTGGAACCTAAAAATTAAATAAAGACATTAATGTTGGATACATTAACATAAGGAAAAGAAAGAAAACAGAGGCTGAGAAATTGCATGAATAAGGAAAGTCAAGATAAAAAAGGAGTCCAGAAGAGAATTAAAAATAAAGAGTAAAGTACAGAAAGGAAAATTAAAGAATACAACAGTGAGGATACAGCAGTCAGCCTTGTATACGTACCCGCTGCCAACCTTGCCACCCGACCGTGACTCCGCTGCTCCTGCCCAGTCTCTGCCGCAGTAGAAGTTCTCTACAAAAAATGAAAAACAAAAAATTGTCATATGTGTAGATTTGACAGTGAATACTTACCAATCTGAGGAGGTGAGTACTCACTTCACTGACATGTTCTACTTCAGAAGGCCCAGGACGTTGCTCCTCATCAGAAGAAGAAGACATTCTGATGCATGCATGCACAAAGAAATGGCAGAAATTAGGACATGTAGAGACAGAAAATAGAAAATAAAGGCATTGGCTAGGATATACTCACATTGTTCAGAGGCTTGTTTTCTCAAAGGTGCTGTGGTCTGTATGCTCTGCTTGGCTGTCTGCTGTGGTCCGTCTGTTCTGCTTGGCTGTCTGCTGAGTAGTGACCTGCAAATGTCCACTACCTCCCTTTATCACCTGGTATGTGGGGGGGTGGCTTATCAGTGTCTAGACATGTTTTTCTCTGGTACAACGCATGCTTTTACGAACGCAAGCAAACGCATGTGCTTGTGAACGCATGCGTTTACATAGACAGCAATGCATTTTTTTGGCGCATTCCTTATGCAATTGACCGCATACGTTTATAGGCGGCAAATTGACGCCTCTAAAAATTACTACATGTTGCATTTCCACGCAAAACCGCAGACGACGAAACAATGCATGCGTCGTCAAACGTGGCCAAAAGCAAACGATCGCAGACGCATGCGTCCCTAATGTTAAATATAGGAATACACAAGGCATGCAAATATATGCGGAAGAAACGCTGCGGACACAACCGCAAATGTGAAACCGGCCTTAGAAGAACTGGAAAGCAGCACAATAATGAGGGTCTGTAACAACAGTGAAGCATGGTGGAGGTCCTTGCAAGTTTGTGGCTGGATTTTAGCAAATGGATTTGGGGATTTGATCAGGATTAATAGTGTCCTTAATGCTGAGAAATAAAGGCAGATTTTGTCAATATAATCAAGTCTGTCAGCAATTACATGAAGAGACATAAAGATTTGCACACTCCTGCATCCACAGAAGATCTGTGGTTAGTTCACCAAAATGTTTGGAACAATCTCCTGCTGAGTTACTTCAAAAACTGTGTGCAGGTATACCCAGAAGAATTGAGGCTTTTCAAGGTTAAGGGCGATCACAACAAATATTGATTAGATTTAAATTTCTATTTTGTTTATTCTCTTTTTTTTTTGCTAATCCATAAAAATAAACTTTTTAACATTTCTATTTTTGAAAGCATTTTTACATTGCACAGTACTGTATGTCTCAATATATGTTGTACTATATCGCATGATTGTGATTGTGCTAATAACTTTCAGAGAGTTTTAAAAAATAGTTTTTCAATAATTGATATCTAATTTCTGCCAACATCCTATATTATCATTCTCAAAAAACTATTCACAGCACATGGAAGGTTAGAAGACTGCTGCATTCTCTATTGGCATCATCTGCATCAGGGCATCATCAGCAGTATAATAACTGCTGTATTGTGTATTTACACCCGCTATAAAGCATCAAACACCGGGGTGAAAACTGTTGTGTTCCATATTGATATCCTCTGTATGGCATCAACACTGGTTATGAAACCTGCTGTGTTCTTTATTGCCATCCCATAGAGGGCATCAGTGGTACTGGGTAGGTAAGACAACGGATGTATTTTGTATTGGCATCCCTTATAGGGAATCAGTGACAAAAAATAACTATTGTATTCAGTGCAGCATCCTCTCTGGGGCATCAGTGGCACTGAGCAGGTGAGATAACTTACATTCAGCCCTGGTATCGTCTGTGGGGCATCAGTGGCACTGAGTAGGTGAGATAACTTATATTCAGCCCTGGCATCCTCTGTGGGGCATTAGTTGCACTGAGCAGTTGAGATAACTTATATTCAGCCCTGGCATTCTCTGTGGGGCATCAGTGGCACTGAGTAGGTGAGATAAATTATATTCAGCCCTGGCATCCTCTGTGGGGCATTAGTTGCACTGAGCAGTTGAGATAACTTATATTCAGCCCTGGCATTCTCTGTGGGGCATCAGTGGCACTGAGTAGGTGAGATAAATTATATTCAGCCCTGGCATCCTCTGTGGGGCATCAGTGGCACTGAGTAGGTGAGATAACTTATATTCAGCCCTGGCATTCTCTGTGCGGCATCAGTGGCACTGAGTAGGTAAGATAAATTATATTCAGCCCTGGCATCCTCTGTGGGGCATCAGTGGCACTGAGTAGGTGAGATAACTTATACTCATCCCTGGTATCCTCTGTTGGGCATCAGTAGCACTGGGCAGGTGAGATAACTTATATTCAGTGCTGGTATCCTCTGTGGGGCATCTGTGGCACTGAGTAGGTGAGATAACTTATATTCAGCCCTGGTATCCTTTGTGGGGCATCAGTGGTACTGAGTAGGTGAGATAACTTATATTCAGACCTCGTAATCTCTGTGGGGCATCAGTGGCCGTGTGTAGGTGAGATAACTAATATTCAGCCCTGGTATTCTCTGTGGGGCATCAGTGGCCGTGTGTAGGTGAGATAACTTATATTCAGCCCTGGTATTCTCTGTGGGGCATCAGTGGCCCTGTGTAGGTGAGATAACATATATTCAGCCCTGGTATTCTGTGTGGGGCATCAGTGGCACTGAGTAGGTGAGATCACATATATTCAGCCCTGGCATCCTCTATGGGGCATCAGTGGCACTGAGTAGGTGAGAAAACTTATACTCATCCCTGGTATCCTCTGTTGGGCATCAGTGGCACTGGGTAGGTGAGATAACTTATATTCAACGCTGGTATCCTCTGTGGGGCATCAGTGGCACTGAGTAGGTGAGATAGCTTATATTCAGCCCTGGTATCCTCTGTGGGGCATCAGTGGTACTGAATAGGTGGGATAACTTATATTCAGCCCTGGTATCCTCTGTGGGGCATCAGTGATACTAAATAGGTGAGATAACTTATATTCAGCCCTGGTATCCTCTGTGGGGCATCAGTGGCACTGGGTAGGTGAGATAACTTATATTCAGCCCTAGTATCCTCTGTGTGGCATCAGTGGTACTGAGTAGGTGAGATAACAGATATTCAGCCCTGGTATCCACTGTGGGGCATCAGTGGCACTGAGTAGGTGAGATAATTTATATGCAGCCCTGGCATCCTCTGTGGGGCATCAGTGGTACTGAATAGGTGAGACTGTTATGTGCTGCCCTGGTATCCTCTGTGGGGCATCAGTGGTACTATGTAGGTGAGATAACTTATATTCAGCCCTGGTATCCTCTGTGGGGCATCAGTGATACTAAATAGGTGAGATAACTTATATTCAGCCCTGGCATCCTCTGTAGCCATAAGTGGCACTGAGTAGGTGAGATAACTTATATTCAGCCCTGGCATCCTCTGTGGGCATCAGTGGCACTGAGTAGGTGAGATAACATATATTCAGCCCTGGCATCCTCTGTGGGCATCATTGGCACTGAGTAGGTGAGATAACATATATTCAGCCCTGGCATCCTCTGTGGGCATCATTGGCACTGAGTAGGTGAGATAACATATATTCAGCCCTGGCATCCTCTGTGGGCGTCAGTGGCACTGAGTAGGTGAGATAACTTATAATCAGCCCTGGCATCCTATGTAGCCATCATTGGCACTGAGTTGGTGAGATAACTTATATTCAGCCCTGGCATCCTCTGTGGGCATTAGTGGCACTGAGTAGGTGAGATAACATATATATTCAGCCCTGGCATCCTCTGTGGGCATCAGTGGCACTGAGTAGGTGAGATCTATCTATATAATTGTCTAAAGGGTACTTCCGTCTGTCTTTCTGTCTGTCTGTTACGGAAATCCTGCGTCGCTGATTGGTTGCGGCCGACGGGCACAGTCCAGCCGCGAATTCGCCCCTCCCTACTTCCGTCCAGTCAGTGCCCACTCCATACTCCCCTCCATTCAGCGCTCACACAGGGTTAATGGCAGCATTAACGGACAGCGTTATGCCGCAGTGTAATGTACTCTGTTAAGGCTGCTATTAACCCCGTGTGACCCACTTTTTACTATTGATGCTGCCTATGCAGCATCAATAGTAAAAAGATATGTTAAAAATAGTAAAAAAAATTAAAAATCATGCTATTATCACTTTACGACGTCCACCGATGCGCGTGATGCTGCCGCCAGCTTCCGTTCCCAGAGATGCATTGAGAAATTACCGAGATGACTTAGCGGTCACTGGGAACGGAAGCTGGCAGCAGCATCGCGCGCATCTGCACAGCTTCGCTGGATGCCGGAGGGTGAGTATATAACTATTTTTTATTTTAATTTTTTTTTTAATAGGGATATGGAGCCCACACTGCTATATACTATGTGTTCTGTGTTATATACAGCGTGGGCTGTGCTATATATTACGTGGGCAGTGTTATACACTGTGTGCAGAATTATTAGGCAAGTTGTATTTTAGAGGATTATTTTTATTTTTGATCAACAACTCTGTTCTCAATCAAACCAAAAGACTCATAAATATCAAAGCTTAATATTTTTGGAAGTTGGAGTGTTTTTTTTTTAGATTTGGCAATCTTAGGAGGATATCTGTTTGTGCAGGTAACTATTACTGTGCAGAATTATTAGGCAACTTAATAAAAGCCAAATATATTCCCATCCAACTTGTTAATTTTCACCAGGTAAACCAATATAACTGCACAAAATTTAGAAATAAGCATTTCTGAAAACAAAACCCCCCAAAATTAGTGACCAATATAGCCACCTTTCTTTATGATGACACTCAGCAGCCTTCCATCCATAGATTCTGTCAGTTGCTTAATCTGTTTATGATCAACTTTGCGTGCAGCAGCCACCACAGCCTCCCAGACACTGTTCCGAGAGGTGCACTGTTTTCCCTCCCTGTAGATCTCACATTTTATGAGGGACCAAAGGTTCAGATCAGGTAAACTAGGGGGCCATGTCATTATTTTTTCTTCTTTGAGACCTTTACTGGCCAGCCACACTGTGGAGTAGTTGGAGGCATGTGATGGAGCAGTGTCCTGCATGAAAATCATGTTTTTCTTGAACGATACCAACTTCTTCCTGTACCACTGCTTGAAGAAGTTGTCTTCCAGAAACTGGCAGTAGGTCTGAAGTTGAGCTTCACTCCATCCTCAACCCGAAAAGGTCCCACAAGTTCATCTTTGATGATACCAGCCCATACCAGTACCCCACCTCCACCTTGCTGGTGTCTGAGTCAGAGTGGAGCTCTCCGCCCATTTCTGATCCAGCCTCTGGCCCATCAAAAGTCGCTCTCATTTCATCGGTCCATAAAACCCTTGAAAAGTCAGTCTTAAGATAATTCTTAGCCCAGTCTTGACGTTTTATCTTATGTTTCTATTTCAAAGGTGGTCGTTTTTCAGCCTTGCTTACCTTGGCCATGTCCCTGAGTATTGCACAACTTGTGCATTTTGTTACTCCAGTAACGTTGCAGCTCTGAAATATGGCAAAACTGGTGGTAAATGGCATCTTGGCAGCTTCACGCTTGATTTTCCTCAATTCATGGGCAGTTATCTTGCGCCTTTTTTGGCGCAACACGCTTCTTGCGACCCTGTTGGCTATTTGCCATGAAACGCTTGATTGTTCGGTGATCACGCTTCAAAAGTTTGGCAATTTCAAGACTGCTGCATCCCTCTGCAAGACATCTCACAATTTTGGACTTTTCAGAGCCTGTCAAATCTCCCTTCTGACCCATTTTGCCAAAGGAAAGGAAGTTGCCTAATAATTAAGCACACCTTATTTAGGGTTTTGATGTCATTAGACAACACCCCTCCTCATTACAGAGATGCACATCACCTGATTTACTTAATTGGTAGTTGGCTCTCAAGCCTGAACAGCGCGGAGTAGGACAACATGTATAAAAAGTATCATGTGATCAAAATACAACTTGCATAATAATTCTGCACACAGTGTATATTACGTGGGCTGTTATATACTATGTGGCTGCTATATACTACGTAGCTGCTATACACTACGTGGCTGTGCTATATACTATGTGGTTGTCTGTGTTACGTGGGCTGTGTTATATGGAGCGCCCCCAGACACAGGGCCACGAGTTCTCAGTACCGGGCCTCTCGGTGGCTAGACCCGGTCCGCAACCCTGCTAAGGGGCGTCCAATATAGGTGGTACAGCTTGTCAGGGATTCGTGACGCCACCTGTGGTCTTCGGTCAGGGTGACTGACGCTGCTGTGGGGTCCGCTGGGGTGATGGAATGGCAGCTAGATGGTATACCTTCCCACAGGTGAAGTATGTCCCCAGGGCTTCCCAGTAAGGTGGATGGTGATGGTGTGAGGTGCAGACAATAACGAGGACACAAGGTTGCAGTCTCTTTACCTCTTTACTGAAGACTTCAGGATCCTCAATCCAGAGCACGGTTAACAGGGCTGTCTGAGACCGGCCGGTCCGATGGCACATCCAGAGTTCCCTTTACAGGTGGAAATCGTTGCCTACCAATAGCGCCTGTGTGTTGTAGTGCTACCCTGCTGAGCATTCGGAATAGTCCTCACAACTTCTGTTCTCGTTCGTTCTTTCTAATTTGTTCCAGATCTTTCTAGTTCAACGTCCCCCAGGTATGTTATGGCTAGGACGCACCCGTATGACGGGAAGGCCTGGAGTTCTTCCGGGACCCTAGAGACGCCCCTCTCCTACAGTTGCCCCCTATGTCTTCGTAGGTGTTTAGGTGAGACAGCCAACCTATAATTAACTGTCCTGCGGAGTTTGAAGTAAAGCGTAGAGTCAGTTACTCCCTCGGTGTTCTGGCCACCGGCTACACGCCTCAGTAGGATGTTGCCTCGGTCTCAGGGCACGACTCCTACTGGCTCTCCTTTGAGCTTGATCTCGTTTCTCACTGTTCCACAATATCCTTCACTTCGTGTTTCTTTCTTAGGATACCACCGCGGGTCGCTAGGTGCCTGCCAGGTTCCCACACCCAACAGGGACCCCCCTGAATCTTCTCCCTGCAACACCCCCTGCCACGGGATGTTGCCTGAATCCAACCCGGTCAGCTTCTGACTAACTTCCTATCCAACCCCTAGTTTTACCAGTGTGAGGAGTGGCCTAATAAATAAAACCCTTTGCTCCCCCTAGTGGCCGGAGTGTGAAGTGTAAAGTGTGCTGGTGATACCTGGTCAGAAGAACTGCTTTAGTGCCATCAGATGTACCATCACTCCCCTTAGCGGCAGAGTGTCATACTGCAACGACCAGGTCTCTGGGGAGCTGCACTCCCCCCCGGTAAAATCCAGTACTCCTGGACTGGGAAGAAGAACAACAATACATGTCAGCACAAGACATACACAATTTTGGAATGCTTGAAACAAGTAAATATAACAAGGCTTCCCTTTATGGGAGGTGAGAACACTTGAACGTTACAAACAAAAACAAGTTTAAATATTTTAAATAACATCCTATTCTACAGACTATAAATAATTCCTATTACCCAGTCGGGTATTCTACTGAGTGCAAATGCTTGAACAATAATTTAACTTTTCCTTTAAGGGCTTATAGGCTGAACCCACTAAAGGCTTGCTATAAGACACTATAAAACAAACTCAACTTTTTCTGACTTTACAAATGCAGGACTGCCCAGCTCCTTGTCTGGGCCTACTGTCATCTGTTCTTCTGTTAACGCAACTAACCATCTCTCTATGGTTTTCAGGAGGACTCTCTAACTAACCCTCTACGGGTTCACTATGTTGAAATTCGGCTTCCAACTTTTCCTGTCCTCAGTCTTTAACAACATTATCAACAGTTCCTAAATCTCAACATTATTACAATTCTAACTTTCTTAAGGCAACATTATACTTCAGTGCAACATGCGAACATTCCCTTTAAGAGGGAACCAAGTCTCTTTGAGGTAGTGCAGATTCTCTCTGTCTGCTAGTCCGTTAGAAAGCAAGACCTTCCGTGCTGTATTCAAAACAGTCTCTTCGCAAAGTCTTCCTTCTTTTGTAAAACCAGTAGAGGGCACCTTTAAGAAGGTGCAACTATGTACAAAACAGTTTTGGAATCATTCACTGTTCATGATCCGGCAGTCTTTTAGAACACTGATGAACAAACAAACCAAAGGAAGAGGGATCCCGGGTAAACAAAGGGATCCCTAAGAGTTAACCCTGGACGGGTTTAAGTAAAAACAGAGCAAGAAGATAAAGATTTAACTATGTACATTTTCGGGTTTTCGAGGTTTATTTCTGCTCTGGTGGCCTCTGCCAGGGCCTAACCGGGCAGGCGGGCCTCGGGGATCTGGGAATCCTTAGATCACGGTCTATTTCTGGCAGTGCGGGAGTCTAGTGAACAATCTGAGGAACAGCAGCAGCAACTGCCGCTGCTTCAGCCAGTTCTTCCTCTAAGGACTTGGCAGCGACCAGGACGGAGGTACAGCGCTGGATATCCTGAACCCACCAGCCGTGGCCCTTCTGGTATCTGCGGTAGCTAACCGTATCCCCCGACAGCAAGACGGGACCCTTACTATCGCCCCGCAGGCCAGCCTCCACCACCTCCCGGGTGATATTGACCCTGATTGTCGATCCTATTTCCTGGACAAAGCCTCTTCCTCCCTGGGGCCGATACACGATCACCACTCCCCATTTCAGCAATGACCCATCCAGCAGCTCACTGCGGGCCTCCCATTCCACGTCCCTGGCATCCTCAGCTATGAGGTGCTTCCGATAATCCCCCCAGGGGAAGGAGCCCATGTCCCACTCACACATTCCTGGGTTGAATGATGCGGACTCCGGGACTCCACCAACCGCGTCGGTAATTGGGTCACAAGTCGGCGGAACACCGATCCCCGATCTACCAGGATATTGAGCTCGCTCACAGGTGGGGGCTCTGGCAGCTCCACGCCGTTCCTTAGGGGCAGCCACTTGGTCTGGTGCAGGCAGCGGGGGCTCCGCGGACAGCTCCCAGGACTCGATCTTCTCCAGCAGTGGCATGCCGGTAAAATCCTCCAGTGATGTGGATCTAGACTGGGCCATCCTCCTCCGTAAGCCTCCCCGGCTTTCCAGCTCCACTCCGTCTAAGTCATAGTTTCGTTTCTTCGGCCTCCGCCCGCCATAAAGAATCAGGAGGTGGATCTCAGTTGCTGTCGGACACGCCCTCAAAACACAACAATACTTAGACTGGGCGGCCATTATCTTTCGCGCTCTCCAGCTTACTCATGCCCACTTCCATGCCCTTCTTCTCCTGCGCTCCTCGTGGCGCTGTAATGGCGGCAGTTTTGGCGGGAATCTTGCGGCAGATAGCAATACACAGTCTTTGCAATAAATCACAGTTCAAACACGTTTCCAACACAATTCCAAGGCACACATGACCTGCTTCTCAGGCTTAAGTACGATCCTGTTCGTGACGCCAAGTTGGAGCGCCCCCAGACACAGGGCCACGAGTTCTCGGTACCGGGCCTCTCGGGTTCGGTTCTGAGGCTGTCACGGTGGCTATACCCGGTCCGCGACCCTGCTAAGGGGCGTCCAATAAAGGTGGTACAGTTTGTCAGGGATTCGTGACGTCACCTGTGGTCTTCGGTCACGGTGACCGACACTGCTGTGGGGTCCACTGGGGTGATGGATTGGCAGCTAGATGGTATACCTTCCCACAGGTGAAGTATGTCCCCAGGGCTTCCCAGTAAGGTGGATGGTGATGGTGTGAGGTGCAGACAATAACGAGGACACAATGTTGCAGTCTCTTTACCTCTTTACTGAAGACTTCAGGATCCTCAATCCAGAGCATGGTTAACAGGGCTGTCTGAGATCGGCCGGTCCGATGGCACAGCCAGAGTTCCCTTTACAGGTGGAAATCGTTGCCTACCAATAGCGCCTGTGTGTTGTAGTGCTACCCTGCTGAGCATTCGGAAGAGTCCTCACAACTTCTGTTCTCGTTCGTTCTTTCTAATTTGTTCCAGATCTTTCTAGTTCAACGTCCCCCAGGTATGTTATGGCTAGGACGCACCCGTATGACGGGAAGGCCTGGAGTTCTTCCAGGACCCTAGAGATGCCCCTCTCCCACAGTTGCCACCTATGTCTTCGTACGTGTTTAGGTGAGACAGCCAACCTATAATTAACTGTCCTGCGGAGTTTGAAGTAAAGCGTAGAGTCAGTTACTCCCTCGGTGTTCTGGCCACCGGCTACGTGCCTCAATAGGATGTTGCCTCGGTCTCAGGGCACGACTCTTACTGGCTCTCCTTTGTGCTTGATCTCGTTTCTCACTGTTCCACAATATCCTTCACTTCGTGTTTCTTTCTTAGGATACCACCGCGGGGTGTGCAGGCGCGGTTCCGTAACGTTCTATTCTGGTCGCTAGGTGCCTGCCAGGTTCCCACACCCAACAGGGACCCCCCTGAATCTTCTCCCTGCAACACCCCCTGCCACGGGATGTTGCCTGAATCCAACCCGGTCAGCTTCTGATTAACTTCCTATCCAACCCCTAGTTTTACCAGTGTGAGGAGTGGCCTAATAAATATAAACCCTTTGCTCCCCCTAGTGGCCGGAGTGTGACGTGTAAAGTGTGCTGGTGCTACCTGGTCAGAAGAACTCCTTTAGTGCCATCAGACGTACCATCACTCCCCTTAGCGGCAGAGCGTCATACTGCAACGACCCGGTCTCTGGGGCGCTGCATATATACTGCGTGGGCTGTGCTATATACTGCGTGGGCTGTCATATACTACGTGGCTCCTATATACTACGTGGCTCCAATATACTACGTGGCTGTGTTATATACTACGTGGCTTCTATATATTACGTGGGCTGTGTTATATACTATGTGGCTGTGCTATATACTACGTGGCTGCTATATACTTTGTGGCTGTGCTATATACTACATGGCTGTGCTATATACTGCATGGCTGTGCTATATACTACGTGGCTGATATTTACTACGTGGGCTGTGCTATATACTACATAGCTGTGCTATATACTTTGTAGATGCTATATACTACGTGGCTCCTATATACTACGTGGCTGTGCTATATACTACGTGACTGTCTGTGTTATGTGGGCTATGCTATATACTATGCGGCTGCTATATACATACATACATATTCTAGAATACCCGATGCGTTAGAATCGGGCCACGATCTAGTAACTTATATTCAGCCCTAGTAACATAGTAACATAGTAACATAGTTAGTAAGGCCGAAAAAAGACATTTGTCCATCCAGTTCAGCCTATATTCCATCATAATAAATCCCCAGATCTACGTCCTTCTACAGAACCTAATTGTATGATACAATATTGTTCTGCTCCAGGAAGACATCCAGGCCTCTCTTGAACCCCTCGACTGAGTTCGCCATCACCACCTCCTCAGGCAAGCAATTCCAGATTCTCACTGCCCTAACAGTAAAGAATCCTCTTCTATGTTGGTGGAAAAACCTTCTCTCCTCCAGACGCAAAGAATGCCCCCTTGTGCCCGTCACCTTCCTTGGTATAAACAGATCCTCAGCGAGATATTTGTATTGTCCCCTTATATACTTATACATGGTTATTAGCCCTGGCATCCTCTGTGTGGCATCAGTGGCACTGAGTAGGTGAGATAACGTATATTCAGCCCTGGTATTCTCTGTGGGCATCAGTGACACTGAGTAGGTGAGATAACTTATATTCAGCCCTGGTATTCTCTGTGGGCATCAGTGACACTGAGTAGGTGAGATAACTTATATTCAGCCCTGGTATTCTCTGTGGGCATCAGTGTCACTGAGTAGGTGAGATAACTTATAACACTGGTCAACGCAATTTTTCTGGCAAAAGGTTTTAAAACATATTTTAAGTCCATTTTGGCTGCTGATTACGAATATGAACTCCGTTTTTGGCTATCACATCAGGATTTCGAGATATTTTCAATTTTGATGAAAATTACTCCTAATGTTTTATGATAAAAACACATGATTTTTGGTACTACATTTTGTATATTTTTAATCAAGGAATAACAAAGATTACAAAGTCTATGTACAGCAAATCAAATATACTTACAGAATTAAACTACAAAATATAGAAACACATATATATATATATATATATATATATTTATATGGCACACAGATGAATGACAAATGGAAGTTATTTGAACTTTCTTTTCTTGGCTGATCTGGGATGTACAGCTTCTGGGTTGTCTCTCATCAAGCTACAGCAATAGTCAGCCATCATATGAGAGTCCCACCGGCCTTGATACTGTTCTTCCATTGTTTTAATGTCCTGATGAAAATGCTCCCCTTGTTCCTCGCTCACATCCCCAAGGTTCCCTGGAAAAAAGTCCAAATGGCTGTGTAAATAGTGAATCTTGATACTCATTCTACATCCAAGATTTCGCAGACTCATTAGTAGCTCTTCCACAATCTCTTCATAGTTGTCTGCTTTCTTATTCCTATTATTATTATTCCCATAGTCCTTATAGAGATACAGGCTGAATGTCACTTCAAAAAATCAAATAAGCCACATATTCCATTGTGCGATACCACAACAGAAACGGAAGTGAAAAGAGGGGAGAAGGTATAAAAAGATAATAATTTTATTGAAACAACAATGTTAAAAATAAATACAGGGCATTGACAATGGGGAAGGGGAAAGGAATAAAGGAAGCAAAAAAAGGGGGGGTAGAACCACCAAGCTAGAGAATACGAAACTGCACTATACCACAAAGGGTTAAGACAACTGAACCCAATAATAATATGATGGTAGTACTGGTGGAAAATAGAGCAAACCAGATATACTAATAGAAGGTAAATACTGTAGCACCAGGTATAGCTCCCACAGGCATGAAACTATTCTATTATCTGGCATGAAGTGAGTATATGTCTCTCTCAGATACAATGCAGTAACAGGGCCTGCTAGTGTACTGGTGAATACTCCCACAGTTAAGTGCAACAGCGGAAAAAATGCCCAGAATAAATAGCCAGGGAATGGTTTACCTGTGATGCAGATCACATGCAGAGGTATCTGGTGTAGCTGGACAGTGCAGGTGCGGTTCCCATGCGCCCGACAAGCGCTGTTTCGCCGTAGCTTCTTCAATAGGTCCTCGCCCCTATTGAAGAAGCTACGGCGAAACAGCGCTTGTCGGGCGCATGGGAACCGCACCTGCACTGTCCAGCTACACCAGATACCTCTGCATGTGATCTGCATCACAGGTAAACCATTCCCTGGCTATTTATTCTGGGCATTTTTTCCGCTGTTGCACTTAACTGTGGGAGTATTCACCAGTACACTAGCAGGCCCTGTTACTGCATTGTATCTGAGAGAGACATATACTCACTTCATGCCAGATAATAGAATAGTTTCATGCCTGTGGGAGCTATACCTGGTGCTACAGTATTTACCTTCTATTAGTATATCTGGTTTGCTCTATTTTCCACCAGTACTACCATCATATTATTATTGGGTTCAGTTGTCTTAACCCTTTGTGGTATAGTGCAGTTTCGTATTCTCTAGCTTGGTGGTTCTACCCCCCCTTTTTTTGCTTCCTTTATTCCTTTCCCCTTCCCCATTGTCAATGCCCTGTATTTATTTTTAACATTGTTGTTTCAATAAAATTATTATCTTTTTATACCTTCTCCCCTCTTTTCACTTCCGTTTCTGTTGTGGTATCGCACAATGGAATATGTGGCTTATTTGCTTTCTTATTCCCTAGAAAATTCTGCACCACATTACAAAATGCATTCCAAGCTCTTTCTTCTGTCTCATTTATTGATGTGATGAAATTTGGGTCTCTCATAAGTGTTCTTTTTTGAGGTCCATCAAATATTCCAGCCTTTTTCTTCTCTTCACTAAGACCAGGAAAAGCTGAACATATATAGTTAACCCCTTCCCGACCTGTGACACAGCGTATGCGTCATGAAAGTCGGTGCCAATCCGACCTGTGACACATATGCTGTGTCACAGAAAGATCGCGTCCCTGCAGGCCGGGTGAAAGGTGTTAACTCCAATTTCACCCGGCCTGCAGGGACAGGGGGTGTGGTAGTTTAGCCCAGGGGAGGTGGCTTCACCCCCCCGTGGCTACGATCGCTCTGATTGGCTGTTGAAAGTGAAACTGCCAATCAGAGCGATTTGTAATATTTCACCTAAAAAACTGGTGAAATATTACAATCCAGCCATGGCCGATGCTGCAATATCATCGGCCATGGCTGGAAACACTTATGTGCACCCTACCCCACCCCACCGATCGCCCCCCCAGCCCTCCGATCTGTGGTCCGCTCCCCTGCGTCCTGTGCTCCGCTCCCCCGTCCTCCTGTCCGCTAACCCCGTGCTCCAATCACCCCCCCGTGCTCCAATCAAACCCCCCCGCACTCCGATCACCCCCCCGCACAGCGATCCCCCCCGTGCTCCGATCCACCCCCCTGCACAGCGATCCCCCACCCCGTGCTCCAATCCACCCCCCGTGTTCCGATCCACCCCCCCGTGCTCCGATCCACCCCCCCGTGCTCCGACGCCCCCCCGTGCCCTGATCTTCTCCCCCCCCTTATACTTACCTAGCCTCCCGGGATCCGTCCGTCTTCTTTCCTGGGCGCCGCCATCTTCCAAAATGGCGGGCGCATGTGCAGTGCGCCCGCCGAATCTGCCGGCCGGCAGATTCGTTCCAAAGTGAGTTTTGATCACTGAGATATAACCTATCTCAGTGATCAAAATAAAAAAAATAGTAAATGCCCCCCCCCATTGTCGCCCCAATAGGTAGGGACAATAAAAAAAAATATATATTTTTTTTCCACTAAGGTTGGGGTAAGAACTAGGGTTAGGGGTAGGGTTAGGGTTAAGGTTAGGGGTAGGGTTAGGGGTAGGGTTAGGGGTAGGGTTAGGGGTAGGGTTAGGGGTAGGGGTAGGGTTAGGGGTAGGGTTAGGGGTAGGGTTTCGGTATGTGCACACGTATTCTGTTCCTCTGCGGATTTTTCCACTGCGGATTTGATAAATCCGCAGTGCTAAACCGCTGTGGATTTATCACGGATTTACCGCAGTTTTTCTGCGCATTTCACTGCGGTTTTATAACGGCGATTTTCTGTTGGAGCAGTTGTAAAACCGCTGCGGAATCCGCAGAAAGAAGTGACATGCTGCGGAATGTAAACCGCTGCGTTTCCGTGCAGTTTTTCCGCAGCATGTGTACAGCGATTTTTGTTTCCCATAGGTTTACATTGAACTGTAAACTCATGGGAAACTGCTGCGGATCCGCAGCGTTTTCCGCAGCATGTGCACATACCTTTAGAATTAGGCTATGTGTACACAGTGCGGATTTGGCTGCGGATCCGCAGCGGATTGGCCGCTGCGGATTCGCAGCAGTGTTCCATCAGGTTTACAGTTCCATGTAAACATATGGAAAACCAAATCTGCTGTGCCCATGGTGCGGAAAATACCGCGCGGAAATGCTGCGTTGTATTTTCTGCAGCATGTCAATTCTTTGTGCGGATTCCGCAGCGTTTTACACCTGTTCCTCAATAGGAATCCACAGGTGAAATCCGCACAAAAAACACTGGAAATCCACGGTAAATCCGCAGGTAAAACGCAGTGCCCTTTACCTGCGGATTTTTCAAAAATGATGCTGAAAAATCTCACATGAATCCGCAATGTGGGCACATAGCCTTAGGGTTAGGGTTGGAATCAGGGTTGTGGTTAGGGGTGTGTTGGGGTTATGGCTACAGTTGGGATTAGGGTTAGGGGTGTGGGGGGATAGTGTTGGAGTTAGAATTGAGGGGTTTCCACTGTTTAGGCACATCAGGGGTCTCCAAACGCAACATGGCGCCACCAATGATTCCAGCCAATCTTGTATTCATAAAGTCAAATGGTGCTCCCTCACTTCCGAGCCCCGACATGTGACCAAACAGTGGTTTACCCCCACATATGGGGTACCAGCATACTCAGGACAAACTGCGCAACAATTACTGGGGTCCAATTTCTCCTGTTACCCTTGTGAAAATAAAAAAATGCTTGCTAAAACATCATTTTTGAGGAAAGAAAAATTATTTTTTATTTTCACGGCTCTGCGTTGTAAACGTCTGTGAAGCACTTCAAAGTGCTCACCACATATCTAGATAAATTCCTTGGGGGGTCTAGTTTCTAAAATGGGGTCACTTGTGGGGGGTTTCTACTGTTTAGGCACACCAGGGGCTCTGCAAACGCAACGTGACGTCCGCAGACCATTCCATCAAAGTCTGCATTTCAAAAGTCACTACTTCCCTTCTGAGCCCCGACGTGTGCCCAAACAGTGGTTTACCCCCACACATGGGGTATCAGCTTACTCAGGTGAAACTGGACAACAACTTTTGTGGTCCAATTTCTCCGTTAACCCTTGGGAAAATAAAAAATTCTGGGCTAAATAATTATTTTTGAGGAAAGAAAACGTATTTATTATTTTCACTGCTCTGTGTTATGAACTTCTGTGAAGCACTTGGGGGTTCAAAGTGCTCACCTCACATCTAGATAAGTTCTTTTCGGGGTCTAGTTTCCAAAATGGGGTCACTTGTGGGGGGTTTCTACTGTTTAGCCACATCAGGGGCTCTGCAAACGCAACGTGATGCCCGCAGAGCATTCCATCAAAGTCTGCATTTCAAAACGTCACTACTTCACTTCCGAGCCCCAGCATGTGCCTAAACAGTGGTTTACCCCCACATATGGGGTATCACTGTACTCAGGAGAAACTGGACAACAACTTTTGGGGTCAAATTTCTCCTGTTACCCTTGGGAAAATAAAAAATTGCGGGCTAAAAAATCATTTTTGAGAAAAGAAATTTTTTTTTTTTAATTTTCATGGCTCTGCGTTATAAACTTCTGTGAAGCACTTGAGGGTTCAAAGTGCTCACCACACATCTAGATTAGTTCCTTTGGGGGTCTAGTTTCCAAAATGGGGTCATTTGTGGGGGATCTCCAATGTTTAGGCACACAGGGGCTCTCCAAACGCGACATGGTGTCCGCTAATGATTGGAGCTAATTTTCCATTTAAAAAACCAAATGGCGTGCCTTCCCTTCTGAGCCCTGCCGTGCGCCCAAACAGTGGTTTACCCCCACATATGGGGTTTATGCGTACTCAGGACAAACTGGACAACAACATTTGTGGTCCAATTTCTCCTATTACCATTGGCAAAATAGGAAATTCCAGGCTAAAAAATCATTTTTGAGAAAAGAAAAATTATTTTTTATTTTCATGGCTCTGCATTATAAACTTCTGTGAAGCACCTGGGGGTTTAAAGTGCTCAGTATGCATCTAGATAAGTTCCTTGGGGGGTCTAGTTTCCAAAATGGGGTCACTTGTGGGGGAGCTCCAATGCATAGGCACACAGGGGCTCTCCAAACGCGACATGGTGTCCGCTAACAATTGGAGCTAATTTTCCATTCAAAAAGTCAAAAGGCGCGCCTTCCCTTCCGAGCCCTGCCGTGTGCCCAAACAGTGGTTTACCCCCACATATGAGGTATCGGCGTACTCGGGAGAAATTGCCTAACAAATGTTAGGATCCATTTTATCCTATTGCCCATGTGAAAATGAAAAAATTGAGGCGAAAAAATTTTTTTTGTGAAAAAAAAGTACTTTTTCATTTTTACGGATCAATTTGTGAAGCACCTGAGGGTTTAAAGTGCTCACTAGGCATCTACATAAGTTCCTTGGGGGGTCCAGTTTCCAAAATGGGGTCACTTGTGGGGGAGCTCCAATGTTTAGGCACACAGGGTCTCTCCAAACGCGACATGGTGTCCGCTAACGATGGAGATAATTTTTCATTCAAAAAGTCAAATGGCGCTCCTTCCCTTCCGAGCCTTACCATGTGCGGAGAAATTGCCCAACAAATTTTAGGATCCATTTTATCCTGTTGTCCATGTGAAAATGAAAAAATTGAGGCTAAAAGAATTTTTTTGTGAAAAAAAAGTACTTTTTCATTTTTACGGATCAATTTGTGAAGCACCTGGGGGTTTAAAGGGCTCACTATGCATGTAGATAAGTTCCTTGTGGCGTCTAGTTTCCAAAATGGGGTCACTTGTGGGGGAGCTCCAATTTTTAGGCACACGGGGGCTCTCCAAACGTGACATGGTGTCCGCTAAAGAGTGCAGCCAATTTTCTATTCAAAAAGTCAAATGGCGCTCCTTCACCTTCCAAGCCCTGCCGTGCGCCCAAACAGTGGTTTACCCCCACATATGAGTTATCAGCGTACTCAGGACAAATTGGACAACAACTTTCGTGGTTCAGTTTCTTCTTTTACCATTGGGAAAATAAAAAAATTGTTGCTAAAAATCATTTTTGTGACTAAAAAGTTAAATGTTCATTTTTTCCTTCCATGTTGCTTCTGCTGCTGTGAAGCACCTGAAGGGTTAATAAACTTCTTGAATGTGGTTTTGTGCACCTTGAGGGGTGCAGTTTTTAGAATGGTGTCACTTTTAGGTATTTTCAGCCATATAGACCCCTCAAACTGACTTCAAATGTGAGGTGGTCCCTAAAAAAAATGGTTTTGTAAATTTCGTTGTAAAAATTTTTTTTAACCCTTATAACTTCCTAGCAAAAAAAATTTTGTTTCCAAAATTGTGCTGATGTAAAGTAGACGTGTGGGAAATGTTATTTATTAACTATTTTGTGTCACATAACTCTCTGGTTTAACAGAATAAAAATTCAAAATGTGAAAATTGCGAAATTTTCAAAATTTTCGCCAAATTTCCGTATTTATCACAAATAAACACAGAATTTATTGACCTAAAGTTACCACTAACATGAAGCCCAATATGTCACGAAAAAACAATCTCAGAACCGCTAGGATATATTGAAGCGTTCCTGAGTTATTACCTCATAAAGGGACACTGGTCAGAATTGCAAAAAACGGCAAGGTCTTTAAGGTCAAAATAGGCTGGGTCATGAAGGGGTTAAAGCATTCTCCACTGTGATTGAGAGCTTTGACGAACTGCTTCATCAATCCAAGTTTTATGTGTAAGGGAGGAAAGACAATGACCTTCCTATCCACTAGAGCAGCGGTTCTCAACCTGGGGGTCGCGACCCCGAGGGGGGTCGAACGACCAAAACACAGGGGTCGCCACCAGTGGCGTAGGAAGGGGGGAGAAGAAGAAAAAAAAAAAAAAAAAAGACGCCCCTTTAAATCTTCGGGCGGCGCCGTCCGCCGCCACGACCAGGGCCAGCTCCCCCCACCCCCGGGCCCCGCCCCCGCTCTAATACTCACCTCTATTGGTTCCTGCGGCGCCGGCAGCTGCAGCGTCCTCTGACTCTGCGACGTCTCAGAGCAGAGGGCGCGATGACGTCACTACTGTGCGCGCCGCTCTGCCTCTCTGTCCTGAGCGTCGCAGAGCCGGAGAGACGCTGACTGGCTGCACCGGACCTGCGCTAGGAACAGGAGAGGTGGGGATTTTACTTTTTTTTTTTTTTCTTTATGTCTGACTGTCTGGGGGCAATGCTGGACACACTGGGGCAATACTGGAGACCATGGGGCAGATTGCTGGACACACTGGGGCAATACAGGAGACCATGTGGCAGAATGCTGGACACACTGGGGCAATACAGGAGACCATGGGGCAGATTGCTGGACACACTGGGGCAATACAGGAGACTATGGGGCAGATTGCTGGACACACTGGGGCAATACTGGAGACCATGGGGCAGATTGCTGGACACACTGGGGCAATACAGGAGACCATGTGGCAGAATGCTGGACACACTGGGGCAATACAGGAGACCATGGGGCAGATTGCTGGACACACTGGGGCAATACAGGAGACTATGGGGCAGATTGCTGGACACACTGGGGCAATACTGGAGACCATGGGGCAGATTGCTGGACACACTGGGGCAATACAGGAGACCATGTGGCAGAATGCTGGACACACTGGGGCAATACTGGAGACCATGGGGCAGATTGCTGGACACACTGGGGCAATACAGGAGACTATGGGGCAGATTGCTGGACACACTGGGGCAATACTGGAGACCATGGGGCAGAATGCTGGACACACTGGGGCAATACAGGAGACCATGGGGCAGAATGCTGGACACACTGGGGCAATACAGGAGACTACTATGGGGCAGATTGCTGGACACACTGGGGCAATACTGGAGACCATGGGGCAGATTGCTGGACACACTGGGGCAATACAGGAGACTATGGGGCAGATTGCTGGACACACTGGGGCAATACTGGAGACCATGGGGCAGAATGCTGGACACACTGGGGCAATACAGGAGACCATGGGGCAGATTGCTGGACACACTGGGGCAATACAGGAGACTACTATGGGGCAGATTGCTGGACACACTGGAGCAATACTGGAGACCATGGGGCAGAATGCTGGACACACTGGGGCAATACAGGAGACCATGGGGCAGATTGCTGGACACACTGGGACAATACAGGAGACTACTATGGGGCAGATTGCTGGACACACTGGGGCAATACTGGAGACCATGGGGCAGAATGCTGGACACACTGGGGCAATACTGGAGACCATGGGGCAGAATGCTGGACACACTGGGGCAATACTGGAGACCATGGGGCAGATTGCTGGACACACTGGGGCAATACAGGAGACCATGTGGCAGAATGCTGGACACACTGGGGCAATACAGGAGACCATGGGGCAGATTGCTGGACACACTGGGGCAATACAGGAGACTATGGGGCAGATTGCTGGACACACTGGGGCAATACTGGAGACCATGGGGCAGAATGCTGGACACACTGGGGCAATACAGGAGACCATGGGGCAGATTGCTGGACACACTGGGGCAATACAGGAGACTACTATGGGGCAGATTGCTGGACACACTGGGGCAATACTGGAGACCATGGGGCAGAATGCTGGACACACTGGGGCAATACTGGAGACCATGGGGCAGAATGCTGGACACACTGGGGCAATACTGGGACCATGGGGCAGATTGCTGGACACACTGGGGCAATACAGGAGACTATGGGGCAGATTGCTGGACACACTGGGGCAATACTGGAGACCCTTTGGCAGATTTCTGGACACATTGAGGCAATGCTGGAGACCCTGGGGCAGACTTCTGGACACACTGGGGCAATGCTGGACACTGGGGCAGATTGCTGGACACACTGTGGGTAATATGCTGGACACACTGGGGCAATGCTGGACACTGGGGGTAATATGCTGGACACACTGGGGCAGATTGCTGGACAACACGGGGGTAATATGCTGGACACACTGGGGGCAGGACTTGAGGCATGGGCAGAATGTAGATACGGGGCATGATTGGAGACACGGGGCAGGATTGGATCATGGGGCAGGACGGATACGATGGAGGCTGGTGGGGCAGGATGGGGAGATCATATGGAGTAGAATGGATACTCATGAGGGCAGGATGCGAGAACATATGGCTGGAGCCAGGAATGAGATAAACGGGGCCAGGGTGGGGAATAGTGTTACCATAGGCATAATAGGGGATAATTAAGGGATATTATTACTGCAGTGATGTATTTATTTTATTTTTTGAGTATACTGTTTTAAATGGGGGGCGGTCCTGTTACTGTGCAGAGTGACACTATATCGCCTTTTTATCTTCATGTGGTGTAATGTAGAAGTTGTGAAAAATTCAGTAATGTGTTCTGCAAGCGGAGCTCTAGATAACTGTGTTATTTCCTGCAGAAACGAGTCCTGGCTGGAAGGAATGATGGCGGTCTGTGCTGGATGAAAGATGAAGGACTTCACCTAGAGACGTCACTGGTGAGTCAGTGTTACCTATACACTGACACTATACACTGTATACTATATAGAGGTCCTGTGTATAATGTCACCAGTGATCTCTGTATTACCTCTATACATAATGCATATCAGATATTTACATTCCGAATCATAACTAATAAAATTACAGTTTTAAAGTAGCCACCAAAATTATTTTTTGCGTTGGGGGTCACCGCAACATGAGGAACTGTATTGTGGGGTCACGGCATTAGAAAGGTTGAGAACCACTGCACTAGAGGATCATGGATGACATTCTTATCGCCAGATGCCAAACTATGTCGCTGAGGCCATTCAGTTTTCACCCAATGCTCTGCTGTAGCTCTACTGTCCCAGTAGCACAGAAAACAAGGGTGTTATCATAACAAATGGGAATTATGCATGTTCAAAGAAAACAAAGATATTCTCACATTTATTGGGAGACTAAATGAAAACTAAAATTACCTTAGTGAACCGTATAAACCGGCACTTTTCATACACTCTTATATTTATCACTAGATGGTGGCCCGATTCTAACGCATCAGGTATTCTAGAATATTCATGTCCACGTAGTATATTGGCCAGCCACGTAGTATATTGCCCAGCCACGTAGTATATTGCTCAGCCACGTAGTATATTGCCCAGCCACGTAGTATATTGCCCAGCCACGTAGTATATTGCACAGTTACGTAGTATATTGTCCAGCCACGTAGTATATTGCCCAGTTACGTAGTATATTGCCCAGTGACGTAGTATACAGCACAGAGCCACGTAGTATATTGCCCAGCCACATAGTATATTGCCCAGTGACATAGTATATTGCGCAGCCACGTAGTATATTGGCCAGTTACGTAGTATATTGCCCAGTTACATAGTATATTGCCCAGCGATGTAGTATTCAGCACAGAGCCACGTAGTATATTGCCCAGTCACGTAGTATATTGCACAGCGACGTAGTATATTGCCGAGTGACGTAGTATACAGCACAGAGCCACGTAGTACATTGCCCAGTTACGTAGTATATTGCCGAGTGACGTAGTATACAGCACAAAGCCACGTAGTATATCGCACAGCGATGTAGTATACAGCACAGAGCCACGTAGTATTTTGGCCAGTAACGTAGTATATTGCACAGTGATGTAGTATATTACGCAGCCACATAGTATATTGCAGTCACGTAGTATATTGGCCAGTAACATAGTATATTGCCCAGTTACGTAGTATATTGCACAGTGACGTAGTATATTACGCAGCCACGTAGTATATTGCACAGCGAAGTAGTATACAGCACAGAGCCACATAGTATATTGGCCAGTCACGTAGTATATTGCCCAGCTACGTAGTATATTGCCCAGCCAGGTTTGTCACAGGTGAAAAAAAAAAACAACAACATATACTCACCTTTCTGAAGGGCAGTTGTAGTCCACAGCAGCGTGCGGTCCCAGGGTTGGTATCACAGCGCAGGACCTATGATGACGTCGCGATCACATGACCGTGACATCATGGCAGGTCTTTCTAGCGCAGGCGCGCAGGGCCTGTGATGACGTCGCGGACACATTAGTGGCACTGAGTAGGTGAGATAACTTATGTTCAGCTCTGGCATCCTCTGTGGGCATTAGTGGCACTGAGTAGGTGAGATAACTTATATTCAGCCCTGGCATCCTCTGTGGGCATTAGTGGCACTGAGTAGGTGAGATAACTTATATTCGGCCCTGGCATCCTCTGTGGGCATTAGTGGCACTGAGTAGGTGAGATAACTTAAATTCAGCCCTGGCATCCTTTGTGGGGGATCAGTTGCACTGAGTAGGTGAGATAACATATTCAGCCCTGGCATTCCCTGTAGGACATCAGTGGCACTGGGTAGGTGAGATAACTTATAATCAGCCCTGGCATCCTCTGTAGGGCATCAGTGGCACTAAGTAGGTGAGATAACTTACAATCCGCCCTGGTATCCTCTGTGGGCATTAGTGGAATATAGGTTATTCAGAGTTGGTGAGACTGTTATACTCTGTAGTGGTACTAGGTTGTTGAGACTATTATACCCTGTAGTGGCACTGGGTTGGTGAGACTGTTAAACTCTGTAGTGGCACTGGGTTGGTAAGACTGTTATACTCTGTAGTGGCACTGGGTTGGTGAGACTGTCATACTCTGTAGTGGCACTGGGTTGGTGAGACTGTTATACTCTGTAGTGGCACTGGGTTGGTGAGACTGTCATACTCTGTAGTGGCACTGGGTTGGTGAGACTGTTATACTCTGTAGTGGCACTGGGTTGGCGAGACTGTTATACTCTGTAGTGGCACTGGTTTGGTGAGACTGTTATACTCTGTAGTGGTACTAGGTTGTTGAGACTGTTATACCCTGTAGTGGCACTGGGTTGGTGAGACTGTTATACTCTGTAGTGGCACTGGGTTAGCAAGACTGTTATACTCTGTAGTGGCACTGGGTTGGTGAGACTGTTATACTCTGTAGTGGTACTGGGTTGTTGAGACTGTTATACTCTGTAGTGGCACTGGGTTGGTGAGACTGTTATACTCTGTAGTGGCACTGGGTTGGTGAGACTGTCATACTCTGTAGTGGCACTGGGTTGGTGAGACTGTTATACTCGGTAGTGGCACTGGGTTGGTGAGACTGTTATACTCGGTAGGGGCACTGGGTTGGTGAGACTGTTATACTCGGTAGTGGCACTGTGTTGGTGAGACTGTTATACTCTGTAGTGGCACTGGGTTGGTGAGACTGTTATACTCTGTAGTGGCACTGGGTTGGTGAGACTGTTATACTCTGTAGTGGCACTGGGTTGGTGAGACTGTTATACTCTGTAGTGGCACTGGGTTGGTGAGACTGTTATACTCTGCAGTGGCACTGGGTTGGTGAGACTGTCATACTCTGTAGTGGCACTGGGTTGGTGAGACTGTAATACCCTGTAGTGGCAGTGGGTTGGTGAGACTGTTATACCCGGTAGTGGCACTGGGTTGGTGAGACTGTCATACTCTGTAGTGGCACTGGGTTGGTGAGACTGTCATACTCTGTAGTGGCACTGGGTTGGTGAGACTGTTATACTCTGTAGTGGCACTGGGTTGGTGAGACTGTTATACTCTGTAGTGGCACTGGGTTGGTGAGACTGGCATACTCTGTAGTGGCACTGGGTTGGTGAGACTGTTATACTCTGTAGTGCCACTGGGTTGATGAGACTGGCATACTCTGTAGTGGCACTGGGTTGGTGAGACTGTCATACTCTGTAGTGGCACTGGTTGGTGAGACTGTTATACTCTGTAGTGGCACTGGGTTGGTGAGACTGGCATACTCTGTAGTGGCACTGGGTTGGTGAGACTGTCATACTCTGTAGTGGCACTGGGTTGGTGAGACTGTTATACTCTGTAGTGGCACTGGGTTGGTGAAACTGTTATACTCTGTAGTGGCACTGGGTTGGTGAGACTGGCATACTCTGTAGTGGCACTGGGTTGGTGAGACTGTTATACTCTGTAGTGGCACTGGGTTGGTGAGACTGGCATACTCTGTAGTGGCACTGGGTTGGTGAGACTGTCATACTCTGTAGTGGCACTGGGTTGGTGAGACTGTCATACTCTGCAGTGGCACTGGGTTGGTGAGTCTGTTATACTCTGTAGTGGCACTGGGTTGGTGAGACTGTAATACCCTTTAGTGGCAGTGGGTTGGTGAGACTGTTATACCCGGTAGTGGCACTGGTTTCATGAGACTGTCATACTCTGTAGTGGCACTGGGTTGGTGAGACTGTCATCCTCTGTAGTGGCACTGGGTTGGTGAGACTGTTATATTTGGTAGTGGCACTGGGTTGGTGATACTGTTACACCCGGTAGTGGCACTGGGTTGGTGAGACTGTAATACCCTGTAGTGGCAGTGGGTTGGTGAGACTGTTATACCCGGTAGTGGCACTGGGTTGGTGAGACTGTTATACTCTGTAGTGGCACTGGGTTGGTGAGACTGTTATACTCGGTAGTGGCACTGGGTTGGTGAGACTGTTATACTCGGTAGTGGCACTGGGTTGGTGAGACTGTCATACTCTGTAGTGGCACTGGGTTGGTGAGACTGTTACACCCGGTAGTGGCACTGGTTTCGTGAGACTGTCATACTCTGTAGTGGCACTGGGTTGGTGAGACTGTCATACTCTGTAGTGGCACTGGGTTGGTGAGACTGTTATACTCTGTAGTGGCACTGGGTTGGTGAGACTGTTATACTCTGTAGTGGCACTGGGTTGGTGAGACTGTTATACTCGGTAGTGGCACTGGGTTGGTGAGACTGTTATACTCGGTAGTGGCACTGGGTTGGTGAGACTGTTATACCCTGTAGTGGCACTGGGTTGGTGAGACTGTTACACCCGGTAGTGGCACTGGTTTCGTGAGACTGTCATACTCTGTAGTGGCACTGGGTTGGTGAGACTGTTATACTCTGTAGTGGCACTGGGTTGGTGAGACTGTTATACTCTGTAGTGGCACTGGGTTGGTGAGACTGTTATACTCTGTAGTGGCACTGGGTTGGTGAGACTGTTATACTCTGTAGTGGCACTGGGTTGGTGAGACTGTTATACCCTGTAGTGGCACTGGTTTCGTGAGACTGTCATACTCTGTAGTGGCACTGGGTTGGTGAGACTGTCATACTCTGTAGTGGCACTGGGTTGGTGAGACTGTTATACTCTGTAGTGGCACTGGGTTGGTGAGACTGTTATACCCGGTAGTGGCACTGGGTTGGTGAGACATACTTGGTAGTGCCATCACTGGATACTGCAGCTGGTCCATTCCTGCTGGAGCTGAGGGGCCTTCTGAGAGAGTGAGGGGAGATCGGCCACTACAATCAGAAAGTGTTGCGAGCCCCCATTTGCCATTGTCGCCGGGCGCTGGCTGTCAGGGGCTCTCACAGCAGCGTGTAGAGGAGTGAGGGAGCAGATGGACTGACGTGGGCGCTGGGCGGGCGGGGAGAGCAGTGAGGCGGGCCGTGCTCACCAGTGCTGTGCCGCCGCCTCTGTCCACTCCTGAGCTGGTGCTGAACTCTGCCCGCGCCCGGTCTCTGCTGGCAGCAGCTCGCCCTCAGCCATCGCTCCGATCTCTGTGGATCTGCTGCCACTCTGCTCTGGATATCGCCGCTTGCACTTGTGCCGGAGGATTTGCTTATTGCAGAAGTCTGGGGATTTCTTGCCAGTGTTTGTGGATTTCTTGGAATTCCTCTAAGCTGTGAACATTGAGAAGATTCCTCCCAGGGCAGGTAAAGTCTGCTTGTCTCGTGTCCCCTCCATGAAGCCCTGTATCTGCAGGCACAGGCATGGTAGGGGATGAGTGACGTGCTGGCAGAGCACCATGAATGGGGTAGAGGCTGGCACTGTGTGTGCCCTGTGCCCACCGATCGTGGCTCCAGGAGTCTTCACGCTGCTTCCTCCTTGCTGCTTTGTGTTGTAATCTACAAACTTTCTGGAAGTGAAAAGTTTCTTCTGTTCAAACAGCAAATATTGAGCAGAATGAATATGGACTGGAGGCATGAGCCTGGGCATGTGGAGCTGTGGGCAGCAGAGCTGGGATTCTACAGTTTGATCTGAGAATAGATAATGCATTAGGTTTTCCTGCAGTCCTATGTAAAAAAAAAAACCTTATAAAATATTTAATATCACCATGTAGTGTTCTAACAACAGATCTGCTGCTACATAAATAATTCCAGGCAGGTTTGTACTAGTACTGAAGACAGGCTGGAGTCTACTGGGAATATTATTACTTACCTTTTGCATGTACTGTACCTTTAAAAATGATTGTCAGCGACATAGTAAGGGTGAGAATATTGACAATGTGGCCTGATAATATCGATTATACACTTACATGATTCGGTATTGATTTATTATTGGGTGCATTGCATTTATGTTCACATAAGGATTCATGGCAATAATCATCTTATTATAAAAAAAGATGTAATTCCATGTACAACTATACCAAACAGTGCATCATCTTCTGGTCTACAAATACAAAAAATAAAAAAGACTATGATTCCTCCCACCCACAGAAACAGCGCCACTCTTGTCTACAGACTGTGCCTGGTATTGCAGATTTTCTCCAAGTGAGTGGGAAGGTCCTGATCAGACATTGTAGATCATTGTGGGTAGCCATTAATATGGACATTTTCGTTCGCTTACCCGATGATGTTTAGTTTGCAGAGCTCCCTACTTACTACATATTGACGAGAAAGGCAAATCCCAGTAGATAGGACGTCAGGGTGGTCACATGTGTAGAACATAAATGATGCTTCAAAATGTCAAGATTCCCAAATGTTACCATTGCTCATAGCAGCAACGTGTGATTGATAAATGGCCGTTGCCTAGAATATAGGATGACTTGTGATGGGAGATAAGGGAATGGTGGAGTATGGCTAGCTTGTCCAGTCCCAGTGCTGATGAAATGATACCCGTCGCCCTTTTCTCCAGTAGAGAAGTGGCTGTTGTATAACTGATCTGTAAGAAGATTCCCACTAATCACATTGATCTAGCAGAATACCATGCGACAGACATGACAAACTCATTTGTAAAGTGAATTACAAGTGACGGCCGGTAATGAAAATTCCACTCTTTTCTTGACTTTATGTACACCTGCTTTTCTAAAAAAAAAAATGTTGGAACAAACATATGTACTTGTAACAAGTAGAGCAATGCCAGTATATAGTAGGGGCTCCTCGTAGACTGTCCTCAATGACATGATGCCTTCTGGAGGGTATCACACACCTACAAGGGTTGTTGTGTTATCTATAGATCCGTGCGCAGGTGACAAAGCACTTAACCTAATAATAATTGAGCAGATTATCCCGGGATTGGCACCTCCAACTCTCACTATTGTGCTGCGCTAAATGAATGTCACACAGAAATGACAGCTAGTCTATATTTTACAGAGCGTTGGCTTTTATTTTACTGCCTTCCCGCACAATCCACCTGCCTTCTGTTCTCTATTAAATCATGTTCCATTGTGTTCCAAGTAACGATATCCTTATTCGGTCTTGTACTCTGCCTTTCACATACTTAATATGGATCTAAGGTAACGAGTGTAAGATGATAAACAGCACATCTAAGACGTGATGCAGCGCTCTCGGCTTTTACTTGCTGGTTGAAGACTTGCATCGACGAGTCCTTAGAAAATGCGAAGGTTTTCCAAAGTGCACACAGGGAACAGATAGTCATCTAAATGCTTATGTACTGCGTGCGCTCGGAAGGCATCCTTATACATAGTACGTGAGCTCTTAATATTAGAGCTAATAGCAATCGCCGTTTCGCATGAGAGACAAATAAAAAGGCAGATGGCAAGAAGAAGAGATCAGATGGTTGCATAAATGTGCTGAGAAGAGAGGTCACACCGCATGGGGCACAAGTCAAGGGAAGGAAGCATAAAAGACGCATTGAAACCTGTGGCTAGAGATCATAAATCCCATTCTCTACTTCCCTCACCTTCATACTGCAGTTTATTACTGTGCTGGCAGGATCATCATCCACACTATTGTGTATGTAAAGCGAATCTAAAGACATTGTGAGGGATGAGACGCAACTGGTGTAATTACAGGGTAACTGACTCCAGGGATGGCGCGTTGTCAGAAGAGGAGCAGGTGTCCGGTGTAACGCTGGCCCAGTGGTCTTGTTACTGCACAGAAAGCTACGTGCTGCACAGAAACCTGCGACAAGATCCTTTCTGGACCCAATCTCTACATTGGAGGTTGAGGAACCCACCTTTTCTCTACTCTCTCTGAAACATCCATTGGAAGTACAATTTCTGTTTAGAGTCACGTTTTTCTGTGCACATAAAAGTTGTTGGGTTGAGTCATCCTTTTAACGAGTAATTGGCAAAATATTTTGCTCATAAGTTGTCTCAGAGTTTTCATAGTTACATCCCATTAAGTTCCAGCTGCTACAAACATAATTTAATGACTCTACATATAGTAACGACATAGACAAACAATTGTCCCAAAATGGTTCTTCAAGGGTGAAGTGGTTCACAGATAGTTGAATTTCTAATAGTCTCTTTTTTTACACTTTAGCCTAACAGCAACATTGCACTGCTAGTCTGAACTGTGAGCGCCCTGATGATCTTGTCTAAGGCAGCCTTGTCTGTCTCTGTAGCGCCGGGATTGTGTAACCTGCTTTGGTATTTTATTTATTTTATTATGTTTTGCTTATATAAAGCCATCAGATTCTGCAGCACTTTAGACATCATCATTACTGTCCCCATTGGGCCTCACAATCTAAATTCCCTATCAGTATGTCTTTGAAATGTGAGAGGAAACTGGAGAACCCGGGGGAAACCCAAGCAAACAAGGGGAGAAGATACAAACTCCATGAAGATGTTATCCATGGTGGGATTTGAACCCAGGACCCCAGAGCTGCAAGGCTGCAGTGCTAACCACTAAACCACCGTGCTGCTTAATCATGGTAAGCGTGACCCTATAAGAACTTAGCTGCTCATGGTACCTGATGTTGGCAGGCACCTTAAAAGGCCTTTCCAAGTCCAAGCAGCTCAGTGACACGTAGAAAGGAAAGGCAAAATGTGCATAACTGTTCCTGGGTAGAGATGGGTGAACAGTAAAGTTCGGGGTCTGTACCAAACATCTACTGTTTGGGCATGGACCTCTGACATGGACTTTTCCAGGAAGTCCATGTTGCTGTTCAGGTTCGGCTCCCCAGAACATCGAGTGTTTCCCATGCTGTCATCTGCATGACAGCGCCAGAAACACCAGCGGGTCAGATTGGCTGTAAGATTATTACCACCGGTCAGAGAGCTGCCAGCAGTGGCCATGCACATTTTTCGGGAGTGTACACAAACAGGAGGCAGACACTCAGACATAGTAGACTAGCATGCACTCTCAAAGAAAGTGCACGACAGAGAGCTCTGCCTTCAAAATTGCAGTTGATGGCCCCTTCGGGCATATGTCCAGACCCTGTTTTGCAGGGGATTTCGGACCTATCCCATGAAAAGAACACACAACACAATGTGAAAGCAACCTCAAGACAGCAGTAGCCATTCCGTTTGGCAATGAGCTGTGAACAGTAAAAGACTAAAAATCAGACAGCAGGAGATTGGAGCAACATAGAAGCCACAATTTAATTGCAAACTTACCTACTTTAACTTTGACTATCCATATTTTATAACATGGGAGTAATATTTTAAAAGAATTATCCAAAATTTATAAAAAGACTAGTTTGAAAGCAGAGGATGTGATTATATAGTAAATAAAATTATTCTCACCCAGAAAATCCCTTATCAATTCATCGCAACCAGTCCTTTGGCCTAAGCTGTCTTGGTTAGCTGTTTCTCTGTGATTATGTTCTAGCTACAGTATGTGTAGGTGACCAGAGCATTGGTGGATAGACCAGTGAGTGTACGTTATTTCACAATAAAAAAGGAAGGTGGCATGAAAGGAGACAAAAGGCAGGAGTATATATTGCCACGAAAATCACATTTTTATTGCAAAAATATGTAAACCTACAAAAATATATACCATGTATACTCGAGTGTAAGCCTACCCGAGTATATGCCAAGCTATCTAATTTTACCAGAAAAAACTGGGAAAACATATTGACTCGAGTATAATTCGGGTATGCTTTGTCCCCTCATCCCCGTCCTGGTATGTATGGCACCCCATCCCCATCCTGGTCTGAATTGCCCCCTAATCCCCATCGTGGTCTGCCTGGCTCCCTCATCTCCATCCTGATCTGCATGGCCCCCTCATCCCCATCCTGGTCTGCATGGCCTCCTCATCTCCATCTTGGTCTGCATGGACCCCTCATCCCCATCCTGGTGTGCATGGTCCCCTCATCCCCATTCTGGTGTGCATGGTCCCCTCATCCCCATCCTGGTGTGCATGGTCCCCTCATCCCCATTCTGGTGTGCATGGTCCCCTCATCCCCATCCTGGTCTGCATGGCCCCCTCATCCCCATCCTGCTCTGCATGGCCCCCTCATCCCCATCCTGGTCTGCATGGCCTCCTCATCTCCATCTTGGTCTGCATGGACCCCTCATCCCCATCCTGGTCTGCATAGCCCCTTCATTCCCATCCTGGTCTGCATGACCCTCTCATCCCCATCCTGGTCTGCATGGTCCCCTCATCCCCATCCTGGTGTGCATGGTCCCCTCATCCCCATCCTGGTCTGCATGGCCCCCTCATCCCCATCCTGCTCTGCATGGCCCCCTCATCCCCATCCTGGTCTGCATTGTCCCCTCATCTCCATTCTGATCTGCATGGCCCCCTCATCCCCATCCTGGTTTGCATGGCCCCCTCATCCCCATCCTGGTCCGCATGGCTCCTCATCTCTATCATGGTCTGCATGGCTTTATCATCTCTATCCTGGTTTCATGGCCTCCTCATTCCTATCCTGGTCTGCATGGCTCCTCATCCCTATTCTTGTATGCATGTCTCTTCACCCTATTCTTTTATGCATGGCTCTTTATCCTTATCCTGGTCTGCATGGACCCCATCAAAAAAACTAAAAAAAATAAACTATTATACTTACCTTCCTGCCCTCCCTCGCAGCGTCTTGTTGCGGTGCCAGCAGCTGCTTTATGCTTCTAAGCAGCGCATAGCAGGGACGTCATGCGCTGCTTACAAGCAGAACACAGCTGCCGGAGTACTTACTGCTCTCCATGCCGGGACTATGTGCGTGGAGGGCAGTGAGTATTCATTGCTATTTAGTAGCGCGCACAGTGTCAGCCGCTGGCTTCATGCATCGGCAGGGCAGTCACGTGTGCCCACTAATTAAGAGACATGAATATTCACTTCCCTTGTCTCCACTCTTATGGGAGTGAAAAGAAGTGAATATTCATTTCTCTTTAGCAACAGGCACAGGCTTTAGCCGCAGCAGCTCCTGCCTCCGGTGACTCGCTGCTCTGCCAGTGCCACTTCTCCTCCATCTTCTGCACCCTCACTCGAGTATAAGCAGAAGAGGGTGTTTTCAGCACAAAAAATTGTGCTGAAAAAGTTGGCCTATACTAGAGTATATACGGTAAATAACAAGCAATATAGATTGTGGTAGCAAGGTGCAACAATAAATGTCAAAGGTGCACACTAAATGTCACAAATGTATACACTATTAAGTAAATGCAAGTTATAAGATAAAAAGAATAAAATCCGTAGTCCCATGCAATCCATACATTTCCCAAAGAGTAATGCATGTATAAATCATTAGGGTTGCTATATGTATTTTTGCTGGTATCTGTGTGTTCTTTCACACTCAACACGCTTTTCGCTCATTCTTTGCCAGGGTGCATGTGGTAGAACGTGAAGGTTTTACCTAAAAAGGTGTAAATAGACCAACAGTATGAAAGACTGAACAATATAAGGGTCAGATGAGCAAATTGGGTTAATTTGATTGACGGTGACACTTAGTGAATGTGGTGCATGAGTTCTCCTTGTCATTCACAGAAATAATGGCCTCTCTGTATCTGAACAATGTAACAGGTACAGCATCATCGCGTGTAGACAAGCGCCATAAAGCGCTGCATACAGTAACGGCAATGCCAGGGGGAGCAGGAGCGACATGCACAACGCAGCATATTATCTGTGGGAAATAAAGTGTGAAGGTGCTGTAATTGATTATGGGCTTGGATAAAAATAGAAGTGATAAATAAACTGACTACGATAATTGATTATATTATATAGTAACAGACTATGACCACTGTCTGCACACACAATTATTTATATGATCATTGGAATAGAGTAAGGGAAAAGGTAAGTGTAAGGACATACCATCCGTGATTGTAGTGAATGGTAAAAGCTGACTATGGAAAATACAGTTATAGATCGCGGAAACTAACTCTGGAAGATAAGCTTCCTGATGACAGGGGATAAAGATAAATGAACATGAACATTTGCATACATAGCAATATATAGTGGGTCCATCATGGAGTAAATGTGGAGACATAACAGCACCCATGTGTCAGCGAAAGGTGAATATTCTGTGAGGCTGGTTTGTTCTAAAGGATTATGAACCCAAATGAATCAAAAGTGCATGAACATGAATTTGAGACTCTGACATTAGGGATTTAGAAAAACAAAATCCACACAGATCTGAAGATTATAGTGTTACAGCATAGTGGAGAATATAAAGTGACAAAGTCCATGTGCATTGACAAACTCTTAAAGAGAACCTGTCAGCACCATTTAGTAATGTACAGTAAAGACATGACTGTAATGACGCTGTAAGACCGGGTTCACACTTGCGAGTGTGATGCGAGTAACTCGTGCGGGTCTCTGGCCTCAATACCCGGCACTGACACTGGCACTCGGGACCGTGCGGCTGCATGTATTTCTATGCTGCCGCACGCTCCGGTCCCGAGTGCCGGCGGCAGTGTCGGGTATTGATGCGAGAGACTTGTACCAGTTTCTCACATCACTCTTACAAGTGTGACCCCGGCCTTGATTAAATTGATACCTTTGGAGAAGAAATCCACTTTGTCGTACTTACGTACTCAGCATTTGCAGTTTTCTGCTAACTGGTCTTCGGTGCACAGGGGCCAGACTGGCCAGACGGGTCTTATCCTTCCTGTCTGTGATTCCCCGGCCTCTAAGCTTACCTCCAGCCTTTTATTGACAGGTCCCTGATTTTTTTCAGTGACCTACCACCTCTGTTTGAAATCTCATCTTCAGAGGAGACAGGCGGAGGAGTGGGGAAATCACAGAAAGGGAGGAGACGGTGCTATTCACAGTCCGGCCCCTGTGCACTGAAAGCTAATTAGCAGAAAACTGTAAATTCTTATTACACAAGAACAACAAAACCGGTTTATTCCTCAAATGTATCAATTTAATCAGAGTTCATCAGAATTACAGCGCCCTTACAGTCATGTCTTTACATTACAAAATCGTGCTGACAGGTTCTTTTTAAGAATTTCTCATACAGTTTTCACTATATGGCCGAATGTTAAAAATGTGTCACAGCCACTGCTCCACTCTAATCAATAGTGAATGCCGAACTCCTGTAGATAAGTATGTAGGTCTCTATCAGTTGGATCTCAAGATCGCAAAGATAAAAGCAGAACATGTTAAGGCCCCGTCACACATAGCGACGCTTAAGCGATCCCGACAACGATACGACCTGTCAGGGATCGTTGCTGCGTCGCTATGTGGTCGCTGGTGAGGTGTCAAACAGTGAGATCTCCCCAACGACGCAGCAGCGATGTGGCGACCTGTAGCGACCTGTAGCAACCTGTACAACGATGCTATTTCATGACGATTCAATGGGACGTCCTGTCAACGAGGTCATTGGTAAGGTGTCAAACACAGCGATGTGTGCTACCCAGCGGGACCTCAACGATCAAAAAATGGCCCAGGCCATTCCGACACGACCAGCGATCTCACAGCAGGGGCCTGGTCGCTGCTACGTGTCACACATAGCGAGATCGCTACTGAGGTCGCTGTTGCGTCACAAAACTTGTGACTCAGCAGCGATCTCGCTCGCGATCTCGCTATGTGTGACGGGGGCTTTAGACATATAATAAGAGAATGCCAGATAAAAATTACCAAACAGTAAAAGAAAAACAACATCCCCACATCACTTAATATCACACCGCATCATAAGAAGGCTCCAAAACCAAAGTTTTCATTAAAGGGGTTGTCCATCATTGCTAGCATCACTGTTCTCGCCTTCAGACATTTTACTAATAAAGAGGAGGTGACTGGCCAACTGCTACTCTCACTTCCTCTTGATCACATATAAGTCTGAAGATGGGGACAATGATGCTAGCACTGATTGGGCGCAGGACTTATGTGCCATGGCAACCACACATTAGCCCTCAGAACATGAGTAGCATTGGACCGGCATCGCCATGAGAGGGGTGTACGAGTGTTTTTATTTTCACAGAGGCAAACATTCAGATCAAGAAAGGGTTGCCCTAATAGTGACTGTACCCAATGTATAGATCCATCTAATTTCCAACTGTGCTTGAACTTTTCCCATATTGCTCCCTCTAGGCCCCAGAGATACTTGATCTATGCTTTTAAAGGTAAGTAGTCTGGAAGTAATTTGATTAATTGATTGACACAAATGCTTTGGCAGGGTCTTAAAGGGAACCTGTCAACAGGATTGTGCACAGTAACCTACAGACAGTGTCAGGATGGCGCCATTATACTGATTACAATGATACCTGGTGATGAAATCCGTCTTGTGGTTGTTGTTCAATCTGTATTTGCAGTTTTGAGTTAATGAGATTCTCGTCCTCTGGGGAGGCCTGTGGGGGTCTTCATGCGGAGCTCTGATTAGCTATTCACCAGTATGGCTGCTGACAGATCACTGATCCGTCAGTGACCTGCCCCTATTTTACATAATGCCTATACTATTGTGGGGTTAGAAAATAAAAATAACTTCATCAAAATGGCGCCGGATGTACCTTTCTAATTCATACCTTTTAATCTTTTGGCAAAAGTGATCCTTGCCTTTTATCCTATAATGTATACTGATGTGACACCGATAATGTGCTGATACTAGTGTTTACCCTTGTCATTTATTGTAGCTCCTTGCTATGACTATCTACATTGATTGTAATTTATAGCATATACTTTTATATGTTTTATAATATTTCAATAAAAATTGATTTTACAGACAATGTAAAAATGGGCTCCTTTCATGCCCCTTCCATTTTTTGCACTGTTGATATTTCATTGGAATTTCGTCCTTTTTTAACTATTCAGTGTATCGGAGTGGAAAACGTAAACCCTTGTATTATTCAGCTATTTTAGCCCATCGCCTGTTCTCTGTCCATTATTTAAAATGCATTTAGTAACCTCTTTAAAGTAAATTAAAATACAATATAGAAAACAGTGAGGTTTAGCAGAATTTCTTTATAGCATCATAGTTGAGTAATTCCCCATTCCCCTAGGTGCTATTTGCCATTTCTGTATACTCTAATGACAGGAAGCATTATGAATATACGGTACTTCTGTTCGAACAAGCACCAGAGCATTTGACCCTTTGCAGCCAAGGGCAAACGAAAATCATTTATTCAATAAATTGCAAAGCCATGAGATGAAACGAGGGAAAGCAACAGCACAGAGAATAACTCTTTCTGTCTGAAACTCCTTCTTGAACTATTACCCATACCATGCATTTAACGCTTTACGGCCTGGTTGAAATGCCATGAATTTTCTGGGATTGATTCCAAAACCTCAAACCCATGGCAATTATTCGGGTAGGGCAAAACCCAAATCACACATACCAGTCAAAAATCTGAGTGCAACTGTCATGGAATATTATGGTGTGTTTTAATCTTTGTAGTCCAGTGAGTAAAATCTGTCAAAAATGCACGGCAAACATTTACAGATTTATCCACAGACTTGCAGCAAAATTTGCAGAAAACACTAATAACCATGCCTAGGATAATATAGTTTGATATTTAAATCTGATAAAATGTAGCACAGTGGGTAGAAATGTGGCTTTAAAGCACCTCTCCAGCATTTTCTTTTTTCGGTGCTGGAGTGGTGCTTCTATTCTAAGGCCCCTGCCCTTGGTCTCATACACACTCTCCAGCATCTTCACCTTTATTCAGTGCCATGCCGGTTCTGCTACGCCATCTTGTGACCTCAACTTCTGACAGCTCAGAGTCAGATGTTCCATCACAAGCTCCCAATGCAGGTCTATGAGATACAGAATGAGGTCCTCAGACTTGTAGCGAGTGGCCACCTCCTGCAAACATAGGAGCGATCTGGCAGGTCACAAACTGCTGGAGACTGGCAGGAGTGGCGGTATTGGAAAGGAAAGATGGCTGCAGATGAGTGAAGGAATAGAGTCAGGGACTTAGAATAGAAGCACCACTCCAGGCCTGCAATAAAGAGAAATGCTGGAGTGGTCCATTAACAATTGGTCCTGTTGCACTGTAGTCCCAGGTTTATTAGTTATCTCAGCTTATCACAGACTTTATAATTACTGTCCCCGATGGGGCTCACAATTCCCTATCAGTATGTCTTTGAAGTTCGGGATGAACCTGGAGGAAACCAAGACAAACATGGGGAGACATAGAAACTCCTTGTAGATGTCCATGGTGGGATTTGAAACAAGGACCTTAACAGTGCTAACCACTGAGTGACTTTGCTGCCCAAACTATGGGCAAGCACAAAAACTACAAGGAGTTTGTTCTCTCTTTGTTTGTGAAGGTTTCCTCTGGGTTCTCTGTATTTCTTTCTACATTCGACAAGCAACCTGATAGGGAAATGGTTCCTATGAAATTATTTCCAGCGTGCCTACGTCTGAGCCATGTGAAATGTAATTGTAAGCCCCTTGACGGACCGATATGGATCTTAATCTCTGCACTGTGCGGCAGAATATATTAGCTCTTTACAAGCAACATAAATATTTTAATAGGGACAAGAGATGGGAACTTATTTCTTTATAGAAAAATTGCTGTCACAAAGTCCTCCCTCATTAAGCACTTAGGATTTTTTAAAGAACGTCTCCCTGCTTTTTCCACATTCCACTGCCCGAGCATCAACTTTTATTTTCTGTGCATATATTTTGCTGTTGGCACACACATACTTGTATAAAACAATGTAAAGTGATACGATGAGGTGCCGCTGCTGTTGAGCTAAGTAAGCGTAAGCGTTCCTCTTCAATGTTTCATAACTGCAAAAATATGAAATCTAAAACATTACTTTGGACCCTCACACATTTGTGATTAGTCTTCTGCTAGTTATAATGCACTATGAATATTTTTATTCAAACATATGTAAGATATTTTATTAATTATCTGCTGAATCTATTATAAAAAGCTGTAAAAAATCCTCAAACAGCTAAAGCTAAATAAATATAAGTATTGAAATTAAAAAAGGCTTTTTAAAAATAATTGTCCTCAAGGCCAAAATGTAATCCTACCATAACCAGTATACTGGATGTAGACAGGAAAGAGGTAATTCCACACTCAATATCCCTTTATTAATCTACTGCACCCCTCTAGTCTTGTGTTGGGTGCCGGTGCATGGAGCTGGCTCAAAAGCTAAGCCGCCTCCATACATTACAGGTGCCAGCTGTGATATACTGCTGGCACTTGTCTTTAACAACAGTGACCTGACCTAGCTCCAGTCACTGCCATTTAACCATAGAGATGCCTTTGTCAATCTCTGATAGCACTAATTGAAGATTACGGTTGGTTTAACATGGCAGTGAAAGGACATACTGAAGGCCCTCATCGTTGCCATTTATAGACTCCCATGAATCGCAGCTTGAAGAATTACTTTATATAGTACAAGCGATCAAATCATTGCAGGTTCAAGTTCTTTAAATTGAATTTGTTAGTAGGATCAACCCTCCTAAGCCAACTATATGGATATATAGGTCATAGTAAGTTAAATGAAATGACACCTGGATATCTGTGATCCAATGTCTTATTCCTGAGAAATCCACATTTTTCTTATATGTAAATGAGCTGTTAATATTTATGGGCAGAAACAGATCTCCCTGAGAATGGCTCAGAACTTAAATGATGGGGGCATTATATTAATTATCTGTGTGAGATTTAACGACTGACAGTCCATTCTCTTGATGTTCATGTCTCACATTGTAACGTCCCTTTTCATTTAAATGACTCCTTAGAGACATATTCAGGGAGATCTGTGACAAGCCATAGATTTTAAAATCTCATTTACAGATTAAGATAAATGTGGATTTCTCAAGAATAAGACATAGGATCGCAAATATCCATGTATCATTTTATTTGACCTTCTATGACGTACATCCTCTTGTAGATGGCTTACAAGGGTTGTGCACTACTAGGACAACCTCTTAAATTAAAAATATTTGCCCCCGATAAAATAAACCTATAGTCACCTTCTGCTCGGGTGTTCTCCGAGTATCTGGGACGTGATCATAGATTATGTTTGTGTCCCCGCCGCTGCATGATTTGTGACTGCTAGGCAGCCTGAATACATGTGGGGATTTACTGTTAGTGAAGCCCCACATGTATTCAGGCTGTCTAGCAGCCACAAATCATGCAGCTGCGGGAACACAAACATAAAACACGAGCACGTCCCAGATACTCGGAGAACACCCAAGCATGCTCAGAAATCTCGAGTAACGAGCATACTCGCTCATCACTAATAAAGACTAAAGCTGATGGAACTCAGATCCAAAAATAATATAAAACATTATCAAACCATCATAAGTACCCTAATATGATATCAATAAAACCAACAATTCACCACACAAAAAAATAAGCCCTTAAGCAACTTCATCAATGAAAACTTTAAAAGCTACAGGTTTCAGAATATGGTGACACAAACCACATTTTTTTTTTACAAAGTTCAGAAATTTTGTAACCATTAACAGATATAAAAACTATACAGTACATCTTCGGTATGACCATAACCATACTGACCTGAAGAATCACGTTGTCATGTCATTTGTTCCGCACAATGAGCGCTGTACAAATGAAATCACACGCCCCACAAAATGACAAAATTGCATTTTTTCACAATTTCACCACACTTGGAATTTTTTTTTTTATCGTAAAATTGCATACAATATATATTGAAAAGTTTTGGTAACAGTAGCTATTTCTTTTGTTATACTGTAACTTTTACAATTGACAATTTTTTTCCCCAAAACAAGGTGTTTCTATAGCACAGTTTTCACTCTCGCCAGCAAATATTGTAACTTCTACAGAATTCAAACATTTTTCAGAGCATTTACATTGTAAAAGTATATGATCAGAGGAGATAATTGTTTTGGAAAACTATTTCATAGAGAATCCCTATGGCTATCTACAATGGAAACAACAATCCCAAAATCACCTTTTTTTCTCCTTTGCTTCCCGTTCTTCAAGAGCCATGATTTTTTATTTTGTTTGGCATCATAGTAGGGCTTTCTTTTAATGGGATTAATTTTTGTCTTGACTATGAACTTGCCTTCACAAGTGAACATCACAACGTCCTACTCTTGGAATTATGATATGTGGTGGTATAATCTACATTAGCCTGACTCCTCTAGTTTTCATTCCAGGTACACTATCAGGCTGTCATCACATTGAGTTTGTTATGGAACCAGTGGCACAGCTCTTTCGCCAAAATATCCCAGCAGCCCATTTTCAACATGACAACACCAGGCCACTAAGGATGAGTGGATCCATGGAGGATCAGATTCGGCTGAACTTTAATCAAAAGTTTGGTTCGGATGCTAGAACTTGACCCCGAACCCAATATAAGTCAATGATGACCCAGACTTTGATGAAGTAAAATGGCTGTAAAATGGTCCTACTAAGGTATAGGGAGCTGAAAAAGGAAGCAAAATGGGGGTAAGAGCAGGGCAATTGCCCTGCAAACAAATGTGGATAGGGAAATGACTTAAAGGGAACCTGTCACCTGAATTTGGCGGGACTGGTTTTGGGTCATATAGGCGGGGTTTTCGGGTGTTTGATTCACCCTTTCCTTACCTGCTGGCTGCATGCTGGCCGAAATATTGGATTCAAGTTCATTCTCTGTCCTCCGTAGTACACGCCTGCGCAAAGTAATCTTACCTTGCGCAGGCGTGTACTATGGAAGACAGAGAATGAACTTCAATCCAATATTTCGGCCAGCATGCAGCCAGCAGGTAAGGAAAGGGTGAATCAAACACCCGAAAACCCCGCCCATATGACCCAAAACCAGTCCCGCCAAATTCAGGTGACAGGTTCCCTTTAACATAGAAAACAAAAAACAAATAAAAATAATCTTGAAAAAAGTGGGCGGAAGTCACTTGCGTGTGTATTTTATTATACTTGTTAATAAATAAATAAAATGTAGAAAGAAAGAGACATGGGTTCTCCCCTATTTTTAATAACCAGCTAAGGGAAAGCAATCAGCTGTATGGTGGTCTTATTATGCTGGAAAGGGGATAATATCTATGGACTGTCCCAGCCAATTAATATCAGCCACCAGTTGTCTTCTTTGCCTTTACTCGATAATAAGGATGGGAAGACCCCCCAAAAAATGACATTGGGTCCCCCTTATTTTTAATAATCAGCTAACGCAAAGCAGACAGCTGAAGCTGATATTAATTGGCTGGGAAGATTGGTTATTGGCTAAGTCCCAGCCTAATAAGACCAGCCTTCATCTGCCTCAGAAATGCTGCATCCATTAGCCTTGGCTCTTCCCAATTGCTCTATTGCAGTGGCAATTGGGGTAATGGGATTATGAGGGTGATTTAAGAAGTTGCTGCTGACATCAAGCCTAAGGGTTAGTAATGGAGAGGTATCTACTGTATAAGACACTCACATTACTAAACCAGTAGTCAAAAGAAATAGAAACACACACCAAGAAAATTATTATTTGAAAAAACTCCCAACAAATTCCCTCTTTCACCCATTTATTTAAAAAAAAACACCATTCCGCCGAAGGTCCCACAACGATCCCCGTCTCAGTCTTCCAGTGTACGGAGCCCCATTCAGAAAATGGGCCCCCATAGACTGGAGCAGCAGCCATTGCAGGATCTTGAGCTGACACCTCTACATTACTAACCTGTGGGCTTGATGTCAGTGCCAGCTGCTGACATCAACACCACAATCCCATTATCTTAACCCTCCGTCACATACAACTGATCTGACAGGCGCTTCTCTTTTACTTTCATTTCTCCTTCCTCACCAGATTGTGAGGAAACCCCCTCCCTCCAGGTAGTCTCCTGTCTCTTGAAGGTCTGTGAAACCTGATATCACAGTTGGATTTCAGAGCTTCAGGGGAGAGGATATAGCTGCACAGATCTCTCAGGCTCATTGTATGTGAATACGTCACATTCAGTAAGGTTGGTATTTTATGTTTTTATTCATCACAATAGTTTATTTAGCTTGTTTTATGAATGTATAGCACAAAATGTGAGGATATTTCATAGAAATAAGGGAGATTTTATAAAAGAAAGTGTGCTGCTCAGGCATATACAGTAGTTCCCTAACATATTCCTTCTCTTGCTTCAGATTATCTGCTGAAATGGAGAGGAAAATGTACAATTTATCCAAACAACTTGATGTTGAGGAAGTAACAAACATGCTGTTAGATGATAGAGACCTCACACTGAATGAGGATTTAGGAGAGGAAAGTGAGATTGATTCTCATGATGAGGTGGAAGAATGTGTCCTGGATTCTGAAACAGAGCAAGATGGTGACAGTGGTGAGGATGAAGAAGTTGGATCATATTATATTGGAAAAGATAAAAATACTAAATGGAACAAGAAGCCATTCCAGAAAAAACGTAGGGAACCTTTAAACATTATTACTCACCTTCCTGCAGTAATAGGAACTGCACGTAATGCAAAAACTGCAGTTGAATGCTGGAACAGTATATTTACAGATGACATTCTGGACTCTATTGTCACATATACCAACCAATATATAGACATTATAAAGGACAAGTACATCTGCAACAGAACCATCAAGCCCACAGATGAAATAGAACTGCGTGCTTTTTTTGGATTACTGTACCTTGCAGGAGCTTATAGGGCAAATAGACAAAGTTTGGAGGAACTTTGGGGTAAAGATGGGGATGGAGTTTAAAAATTTAGCCTTGTTATGTCCATAAACAGATTCAAGATTCTAATTCGTTGCCTTCGGTTTGACGACAGAACTACCCGAACCGAACGCAAAACACATGACCGACTTGCTCCAATTCGTGATATATTTCAAAGATTTGTTGTAAACTGTAAACAAAGTTATTACCCTGGAGAGAATCTCACTATTGACGAAATGCTCCCTGGTTTTCGTGGTAGATGTGCCTTTCGTCAATATATTCCATCAAAGCCAAACAAATATGGAATAAAAATTTATGCCCTTGTTGATGCCAGTAAGACCTACACTTACAACCTGGAAGTTTATGCAGGAAAACAACCAGAAGGTCCTTACTGTGTGAGCAACAAACCCATTGATGTTGTAAAAAGACTGGCTGAACCCTTATTTGGATCGGGTCGCAATATTACAGCTGACAATTGGTTTACAAGTTGTGATCTGATTGATTATCTGAAAATTCAGAAGCTGTCATATGTGGGAACTGTAAGAAAAAACAAAAGGGAATTGCCGCCACAGTTTGTAAGTGTGAAAGAGAGACAACAGTACAGCAGTATGTTTGCATTCCATAATGGAAAGGCTTTAGTTTCCTATGGACCACATGCCAAAAAAATCGTACTTCTTCTATCAACACTTCATGATGATGCTGCCATCGATCCTGGGACTGGGGCAGAAAAAAAACCGGAGATAATTACATTTTACAATGCCACCAAAGGGGGTGTGTATACAGCAGATCAGATGTGCTCCACTTTCAACGTCAGCAGAAACATCAAACGCTGGCCAATGGTCATATTTTTTGCTATGTTGAATTTGGGTGGTATAAATTCACAAGTAATTTATCTTGAAAACAAGCTTGAACCACTCCGTAGACGATTGTATCTGAAAAAATTGGCCCATGAACTAGTACTTGGAGAGCTACGCAGGAGAAGCGTGAAAACAATCGGTATCCCCTCTCGCCTTCAAGTTCAGCTCAAAAGGTTCCGACCAGAAGATGATGGTGAAAAGTCACCATCTGCACCACCTCACAAAAGAAGGAGATGCACCACCTGCCAAACGGAAAGCGGAACCAGAAGGCTTTCAAATTATGAATGTCTCAAATGTCATAATGCAATTTGCCTGACACATGCAAAAATGGTGTGTAATTCTTGCTATTTGCTCTGCAAGTGTGACTTTTCTGGGGAAACCTCAGCATCTACTTCTGATTGAATATGTTTTTAATAGTACTTAAGGTACCTTAAAATTAAGTTTGTGTTCAAAAATTTTCTTTGTACATTTTTTTGAGAGAGTCGAACTGGGGACTATTTGGCGGGAGTTTTGAAAAGTTTGTATTTCATAGTTATTAGTTTTATGTTAAGTAAATGTTTTTTTTTGCAACTGATTATGTGTAGTCTCTTTTATTACATCCCTATGAAGGTCACTGATCACTTTTAGAGCATTGAAATTGCAAACATTAGATATTATAGGTATTTTTCCAGCAGGCGCCTGACAGGCACATTGTATGTGAACTCGTTAGTCCGAATATTGTATGTGACGGAGGGTTAATTGCCACTGCACCAGAGCAATTGGGAAGAGTCAAGGCTAAGCTCTAGAATTGGTGTAGCTAATGGATGTGCCATTTCTGGGGTGGCTGAAGGGTGCTCTAATTAGGCTGGAAAGGAGCCAGTATCCATGGCCCTTCCCAGCCTATTAATATCAGCCCCAGCTGTCTGCTTTGCCTTAGCTGGTTATTAAATACTAGATTGTGGCCCGATTCTAACGCATCAGGTATTCTAGAATATGCATGTCCCCGTAGTATATGGACAATGATGATTCCAGAATTCGCGGCAGACTGTGCCCGTCGCTGATTTATGACATCATCGTCGCCATGGCAACCATTATGACATCTACGTCGATACTGTGCCCGTCGCTGATTGGTCGAGGCGAATTCGCGGCAGACTGTGCCGTCGCTGCTTGGCCGAGGCAACCTTTATGACATCATCATCGCCATGCTGTGCCCGTCGCTGATTGGTCGAGGCCTGGCGGCCTCGACCAATCAGAGACGCGGGATTTCCAGGACAGACAGACAGAAAAACCCTTAGACAATTATATATATAGATAGGGAGGATGCCACAATTTTTGGTGGGTCCTCCCATTTTTAATAACCAGAAAAAGCAAAGCAGGTAGATGGGGGCTGATATTAATAGGCTGGGAAGGTCAATGAATATTGGCCCCTTCCGAGCAAAACAAGAATAGTTTACAGCTGTTTGTATTAACTTGGCTGGTTATTAAAAACAGGGAGGACCCCAAGTAATTTTTTTAATTTATTTATTTATTTTACGCTGTCCCTCACTCGAGCAAAGTCTCCATCCATGACCTGGTGGTTATACAGACCACGTCACAAATTGCTCCAGTCAGTCATAGCCATGCCAGATATGGCTGTGATGGCTCCGGAAGTGCCCACAGCTCATAAGCTTGTTGACTGGCTGTGCTGCAACCTTTCAACAAGCTTTATTACGTGTCCAAACTCCAAAAAAGTAAAACAGACTTTCTGGGAGAAGTCTGTGTTTGGAGTTCAGCATCAGATACTAGGTATACTAGGTGTCCGGTACAAACCCCAAACTTTACAGTTCTGGTTTGCCCTTTCCAACAGGCTAAAATGGTTGGGATGTCATTGTTCGGCAATTGCAGACGGAGCTGTCAGCAGTGGATTTTGATGATTAGTGTTGGTATGTGAACTCTACTTGGCAGGACATTCCTCAAACAACCCTTAATATTATAATAATAAATCGAGAGGTTTTAAAGATTTTGTTAATAACTCCACAAGTTTTCTATCTTGGTGCTACAATTTCAATATTGAGTGTATTTATATTTGCTGTGTATCTTAAAGATGTAATAAAATAAACAGTTGTTTTCATATATTATTTGTTGCAGACCATTGAATATTTTTACATTTGTCAGTGTAGATTATGTATTTAACTCTGGCTCTTATTCAGCTTCTGTATATATTTCCTCAAGGCCATTATTGTAATGCTAATATCTTGTGATGGATACGCTTTGTTTTCTTACTTTCATGTTTGTACTCAAATATTTTGTTTGACGACAACAAAAATAATTATTAGAATGTTTGTTTAGATTTAGTTATTGCTGTTGCTTTTTTCTTAAGTTCAGAGGAGACATTGCATTGTTTGTGTAATATTTTTAAAAGTATCAGCTAAAAATGTTTCTCTCCTTTTACTGTGTTTTACTCATTTAATATATATTTTAAGATAACCCTGTTATCACACTGTGCCAGCAGTTAGAATCTTATAGCGCCATTTCAAACAGTTGTTATTCTGGATAAAATGATTGCGGTCTCTGATGAATGTTTTTTCCTTGTATTTTGGTGAATTGCAGCATATTGTTGCAAACAAGCCTAGAAATTTGCTAATGTAAAACATATATACAGGGTGGGCCATATGGATACACCTAAATGAAATGGGAATGGATGGTGATATCAACTTCATGTTTGTGGCACATTAGTATATGGGAGGGGGAAAACTTTTCAAGATGGGTGGTGACTAGTGATGAGCGAGTGTACTTATGCTAGGATTTCCCTGAGCACGCTCGGGTGGTCTCCGAGTATTTGTTAGTGTTCGGAGATTAAGTTTTCATCAATGATTTACAGCTATTAGCCAGGCTGAGTACATGTGGGGGTTGCCTGGTTGCTAGGGAATCTCCACATGTAATCAAGCTGTCTAGTATCTGTAAATCATTCAGCTGAGGTGATGAAAACTTAATCTCTGAACACTAACAAATACTCGGAGATCACCTGAGCGTACTCGGAAAAACCCGAACAACGAGTACACTCGCTCATCACTAGTGGTGACCATGGCGGCCATTTTGAAGTCGGCCATTTTGGATCCAAATTTATTTTTTTCACTGGAATGAGGGTCATGTGACTCATCAAACTTATTGAGAATTTCACAAGAAAAACAATGGTGTGTTTAGTTTTAACATAACTGTATTCTGCACAAGGTTATGACCACTTATAAAATGTGTTCAAAATGCTGCCCATTGTGTTGAATTGACAATGCAACCCTCTTCTCCCACTCTTGACAAACTGATAGCAACACCGCAGAAGAAATGCTAGCACAGGCTTCCAGTATCCGTTGTTTCAGATGCTGCACATCTCATATCTTCACAGTATAGACAATTGCCTTCAGATGACCCCAAAGATAAAAGTCTAAGGGGGTCAGATCGGGAGACCTTGGTGGCCATTCAACTGGCCCACAATGACCAATCCACTTTTCATGTAGGAATGCTCGGACCTGATGCCCAAGATGGTGTACCACCACATTATGGGTGACAGGTCTGAGCATTCCTACATGAACAGTTTACACATATACAAATGCACTTACAGGGTGCAGTGGACCCAAGTAAAATGGCAACTGCACAGGTGCAATAATACCAAATGAGACAGCCAGCCTTCAATAAGGGATTGGTCGTGTGGCACACCAGTGCAAAAAAATATAATCTGTATGTGGCAATGTTCATTTATGAAAATACTTGTCACGTGCACCTTCTCAGCATGTCACTTTGGCTGCGGCTGCAAGGGTCAATTTATTTCTTGTCGTTCCATCCAACACTCAAACTCTGTTCTAGGCATAAGTCACACCCCAACACAGTCCACACACTCCGACTACACAACACACTGTCACCACTCATTAAATACACAAGATGTGTCTGACAATCAAAAAGAGGTAACACACTCTTTAAGGCTATGTATTATTTAAAGCATGCAAAGCTCAAATGTAAAAATATCAAGCTTTAATGGGAACCTGTTACAGCAAAAACGCTACTAACCTGCAGATACAGGGTTAATCTGCAGGCTAATAGTGTTATTAACCTTCCCGGCATCGTTGCATAGCCAAACACTGCGGGGAAAAAAGAAACTTCATTCTCCCCAGCAGCATTCGGTTTCAGTCACGGTGGTGGTATCAGCACAGGTTCAGTCACTGGTCTGGCAGCAATAACTGTGCCGCTGCTTCTTACTGATGCAGTCCCTGCACTGGGGTTGGGTGTCAGTCAGGACCAGGGGCATGGTTTCAGTCACTGCTCTGCATTGTCAGACTCCGAAAGAAATTTGGCATAGGGAAAAGCCTATTTTATATGTGCTGCTATATGTATAAAATTGTTTTTTTTTCCATATGTCGATTTTTGGGGTCACTAGAGTAGACCCAGACTTTTAAGGCACCTTTGTCCTGTCACTCTCCAATAATGGATCTGCATTGGAGGAAGCACATCCGAAAGCCATTGTGGACATGTAGGGCAAGCTGTGTATAGAGTCAGCTGTGAAATGCCCTCGTAAGGGTGGGAGCATTTGGGGACTACTGGATTACAACAGCTCCTACAGGGTCCAATACGATTATGAGAAGGTGATCATTATGATACACTCCAGATAGAAGATGGGTGAGATGGTCCCTTTATTATTGATTTATTAGGTCCGTATACTAAGGTGGTAGGTTTGCTGTTTTTATTTATGTAATAAATTTTGGAAGACTAGCTTTTATCCTGTTCCCTCACACCATAGAGTGCGGGAAAATAAAATACTTTTGTGTATATATCTATGAGGTTTGTCTTTGTTAACATTGAATTGTCATAGAAATCATGGCTGCTTTTTTTAAGTTCAGATTAAAAGTTATTTTATTGTCAGAAAATCCTCACACTATTGTTGTAGTTGATATTATTTATTGGTGATGTGTATTGTAATTCTTCGGTCGTTGTATACAACTTCCATTTCATTATTATGCACACTTTTGCAATAAATGAGAAATACGCCTGCAATCTATAAGATGTGCACAGGAAAGGTGTGGTCGTCCACCAATCTAGCCTTGTATGATCTCAGCACATAAAAAAGTATAGAAACTATATAATTTTTGACACTTTGTTGTGTGTTATTTAACAGATTATGTTCTCAACTTTTCCACCTTTCCGTTCTTTTCTACGGAAAATCTGTTAGGAGATTCGGTTAAGGAAAGAAAAGCAACTGCGTATCTGTTCCGTTTGTTAGGCATGGATCCACAGTTCCATGTCTTTTCTTGACCGAATCTCCAAACAGATTTTCCTTCATAAAGAGACGAGCAAAATAAAACACAATGAAGCATTCAACAATATCTACTTTATTGTGTTGGCTATTATACTTTAATCACAAGAGTTTGGTAACCTAAAGTCTCTTTGTGAATCTAAAACGAGAGGATATTGTGGTAATAATGGAACAAGGAAGGAGAAATTAAGTGAAAACTGCAAATGTTGTTTGCAAAATGTTGTCTTGTACTTATTAGCACAGCAGGGACTTAGTATAGATAAACCATTTCTTTAACAAAGTCTTCCATTTGGAACATATAAACAGTTTAGTGGTCATTTTCAATTTTTGAAGACAAATAATTGACTAATTTTAGATGATTAAAGCTTTACTTTTAATTTTCCTCCTGCCGTCCATGAAAATGCAATGATGGGAAATTTGCTATCTGAACTAACCCATACTTTTAAGCGTTAGATGTTTATAATCCTGGGTCTGGGCATTTTGGTGTCCCTGGAAAATTAGGAAAGTTGTGCCCCATTCCATAATTCAAAATGATTGTCCTTGGTTGAGGAGAGATTAATGGAAACATCATCTATGATGTATGTATGTGTGTAGTTTGGAGGGGTTGTTCTTGCAGCCATGACAAGTGGGAGTGGCCTCTCTCAATACACCTGCATGGAGCGAGGTCTAGACGGCCTTTAGCCTGGTGTATGCATATCGCATATACCACCAACGTTCCCATCTCAGAAACCATCGAATCCTTGCAGTGGGGGATTCTAAAGTCTGCAGTCAAACGGAGTTACTAAAGACTTATTTTAGACTGGACAATCTTTTTAATTGATAGTTTTATAAGTCATGTACCTGGAAACCAGTTTATTTTCCTTCTCAGGCTCCAGATCTCTTCAGTGTTCGTCCCAATTACTGAATCACAACTAGATCTAAAGCAGTGGCTGAGAGTGCAGGAACCCTGCTAGTTGGACAGCCAGTTTATGCAGGTTATACAGACCTGAATATAAGTAAAATCCACAAAATGAATAGAGTCCTCATAGTACCCCAGAATACACCCCAAAATACAGTCGCAGACGCGAGACCAGGCCTAGAGTAAATACACACACCAAAGTACCCAACCAAACAATAACTCAGACTAGACCTTGAAAGAAGACAAACCCTAAAATAAATACATATCTCATGTCAGAAGCCAGAATGCAGACCCTTGAATAATTAAGGACCAAATGATCAAAAAAAATCAGCGAATAAACACAGGCATTAAAAAAACTCCAGACCCAAAACCAGACCAAATATAGATTAATACATACATACCTAAAACTAGATCAGACTGCAAAGCACACAAAAATCCCGCAAAAAAACACAGCTCTCAGTCCAGGCGTAAAGCTGTTTGGTGTGGACTCACGGCACTATGGGTCAGGCTTACCCTGGAGGGGCGTGGCTAAATGACTCTGATTTTCTCTAGAGCCTTTGGTGGTGAGGATTGGCCTGTCCACAGGTATTCTCCAGGTACTACTCCAGGACATTCCCCATTACTGCAGCAGCTGACCAGGGGGTCAGAGGCATGGGTAGATGGTACAGGAAGGGTACAGACAAAAACATGGTCAGTGACAGGGCAGGCAGCACAGGTTCAATACACATAGGCAAGGTTTGGAGCAGAGAGTTCAGGTAGGTTGGGTAAATAGGCCGGGATGATAACGAGATACAGACAATAGCGGCATGCATGAACTGGTGCTATAAAAATAGGAACCAATGTTTGGGCAAGGAGAGTTAGGTGGAGCATCCTAATAAAGGCCCTGCTGGCACAGGATAGGTCGGGAAGCCTAATCTCTGCAGGATCTAGCAGGGTTAAATTCCTGCAGAGACCGGCCAACCCCTAAGGCTAAATGAATGTCCAGGGATTCAAGCTTCAGGAGGCTAATTTGCATATTCCAGGTGCCTTCTGGGAGAAGCGAAGTCTCCCTAAGCTAGAAGACCGTTGGGTACAGCCGGGACCAGCTGCTTCGAAAGCATCACCAAACCAGGGATTCAAGCTTCAGGAGGCTAATTTGCATATTCCAGGTGCCTTCTGGGAGAAGCGAAGTCTCCCTAAGCTAGAAGACCGTTGGGTACAGCCGGGACCAGCTGCTTCGAAAGCATCACCAAACCAGGGATTCAAGCTTCAGGAGGCTAATTTGCATATTCCAGGTGCCTTCTGGGAGAAGCGAAGTCTCCCTAAGCTAGAAGATCGTTGGGTACAGCCGGGACCAGCTGCTTCGAAAGCATCACCAAACCAGGGATTCAAGCTTCAGGAGGCTAATTTGCATATTCCAGGTGCCTTCTGGGAGAAGCGAAGTCTCCCTAAGCTAGAAGATCGTTGGGTACAGCCGGGACCAGCTGCTTCGAAAGCATCACCAAACCAGGGATTCAAGCTTCAGGAGGCTAATTTGCATATTCCAGGTGCCTTCTGGGAGAAGCGAAGTCTCCCTAAGCTAGAAGATCGTTGGGTACAGCCGGGACCAGCTGCTTCGAAAGCATCACCAAACCAGGGATTCAAGCTTCAGGAGGCTAATTTGCATATTCCAGGTGCCTTCTGGGAGAAGCGAAGTCTCCCTAAGCTAGAAGATCGTTGGGTACAGCCGGGACCAGCTGCTTCGAAAGCATCACCAAACCAGGGATTCAAGCTTCAGGAGGCTAATTTGCATATTCCAGGTGCCTTCTGGGAGAAGCGAAGTCTCCCTAAGCTAGAAGATCGTTGGGTACAGCCGGGACCAGCTGCTTCGAAAGCATCACCAAACCAGGGATTCAAGCTTCAGGAGGCTAATTTGCATATTCCAGGTGCCTTCTGGGAGAAGCGAAGTCTCCCTAAGCTAGAAGATCGTTGGGTACAGCCGGGACCAGCTGCTTCGAAAGCATCACCAAACCAGGGATTCAAGCTTCAGGAGGCTAATTTGCATATTCCAGGTGCCTTCTGGGAGAAGCGAAGTCTCCCTAAGCTAGAAGATCGTTGGGTACAGCCGGGACCAGCTGCTTCGAAAGCATCACCAAACCAGGGATTCAAGCTTCAGGAGGCTAATTTGCATATTCCAGGTGCCTTCTGGGAGAAGCGAAGTCTCCCTAAGCTAGAAGATCGTTGGGTACAGCCGGGACCAGCTGCTTCGAAAGCATCACCAAACCAGGGATTCAAGCTTCAGGAGGCTAATTTGCATATTCCAGGTGCCTTCTGGGAGAAGCGAAGTCTCCCTAAGCTAGAAGATCGTTGGGTACAGCCGGGACCAGCTGCTTCGAAAGCATCACCAAACCAGGGATTCAAGCTTCAGGAGGCTAATTTGCATATTCCAGGTGCCTTCTGGGAGAAGCGAAGTCTCCCTAAGCTAGAAGATCGTTGGGTACAGCCGGGACCAGCTGCTTCGAAAGCATCACCAAACCAGGGATTCAAGCTTCAGGAGGCTAATTTGCATATTCCAGGTGCCTTCTGGGAGAAGCGAAGTCTCCCTAAGCTAGAAGATCGTTGGGTACAGCCGGGACCAGCTGCTTCGAAAGCATCACCAAACCAGGGATTCAAGCTTCAGGAGGCTAATTTGCATATTCCAGGTGCCTTCTGGGAGAAGCGAAGTCTCCCTAAGCTAGAAGATCGTTGGGTACAGCCGGGACCAGCTGCTTCGAAAGCATCAGAATTTTTGCCTGTAGGACATTATTGCAAGAGAGCTTGGCTGAGTAGATTACACAAGAAGGAAAACACACAGCAAGTCAGCAGGATCTAGGAGCAACATGGCAGATGTGACAACCTACATGGTGAGCTGCAGCATGTGCTACATGTTCACAGATCGACCAGAAGAAGAATCCAATTTCACCTGTCAGAAGTGTAGACTAGTGGCCCTTTTAGAAGAAAAGGTGCGGGGTCTGGAAGAAAGAATAGCAACTTTGAAACTCATCAAAGAGAATGAAGACTTTCTAGACAGAACAGAAGCATCTCTACTGGTCACAGAAGGTGCAAAAAGTGTCAGAGAACCTCCAAAAGCAGATGAGTGGAAGCATGTGACCAAAAGAAGCAAGAAGACCATGGAGAAATCACCAACCACACAACTGAAGAACCGATATCAAATCTTTGTAGAGGATGAAGATGGCACACCTAAGAATGAAGCAATACCAGCAAGCAAAAAAGAAAAGGGCACACAGCAACAAGTGACAGCAAAAAGTACAGCCAAGAAGCAACGAAGAGTGGTGGTGGTGGGAGACTCACTACTGAGAGGCACCGAAGCAGCCATCTGCAGACCGGACATAACTGCAAGAGAAGTATGCTGCCTTCCAGGTGCGATGATCAAGGATGTGACCGATAGGATACCAAAGCTCTTCAGCTCCAAGGACGTCCACCCATTTCTTCTGATACATGTTGGCACCAATGACACGGCAAGGAAGGACCTACCGACAATCTGCAAGGACTTTGAAGAGTTGGGGAAGAAAGTAAAGGAACTGGATGCACAGGTAGTTTTTTCTTCTATCCTTCCAGTAGACGGGCATGGCACCAGGAGATGGAACAGGATCCTTGATGCAAACAACTGGCTAAGACGATGGTGCAGACAACAAGGATTTGGATTCCTGGACCACGGTGTGAATTACTGGTATGATGGACTCCTCGCCAGAGACGGACTACACCTCAACAAACCTGGGAAACACACATTCGCCAGAAGACTCGCTACATTCATCAGGAGGGCGTTAAACTAGAAGAAGAGGGGACGGGAAGAAAAACATTAGACTCGAACAAAGACGACCCAGGAAAACATACTCAGAAGGGAGGTAAGAACATTTCTAAAACAATCCACAGTGAGGAGATTGGAACAAAACAAAATCCTCTAAACTGCATGCTCGCAAACGCCAGAAGCCTGACAAACAAGATGGAAGAACTAGAAGCAGAAATATCTACAGGTAACTTTGACATAGTGGGAATAACCGAGACATGGTTAGATGAAAGCTATGACTGGGCAGTTAACTTACAGGGTTACAGTCTGTTTAGAAAGGATCGTAAAAATCGGAGAGGAGGAGGGGTTTGTCTCTATGTAAAGTCTTGTCTAAAGTCCACTTTAAGGGAGGATATTAGCGAAGGGAATGAGGATGTCGAGTCCATATGGGTTGAAATTCATGGAGGGAAAAATGGTAACAAAATTCTCATTGGGGTCTGTTACAAACCCCCAAATATAACAGAAAGCATGGAAAGTCTACTTCTAAAGCAGATAGATGAAGCTGCAACCCATAATGAGGTCCTGGTTATGGGGGACTTTAACTACCCGGATATTAACTGGGAAACAGAAACCTGTGAAACCCATAAAGGCAACAGGTTTCTGCTAATAACCAAGAAAAATTATCTTTCACAATTGGTGCAGAATCCAACCAGAGGAGCAGCACTTTTAGACCTAATACTATCTAATAGACCTGACAGAATAACAAATCTGCAGGTGGTTGGGCATTTAGGAAATAGCGACCACAATATTGTGCAGTTTCACCTGTCTTTCACTAGGGGGACTTGTCAGGGAGTCACAAAAACATTGAACTTTGGGAAGGCAAAGTTTGAACAGCTTAGAGATGCCCTTAATCTGGTAGACTGGGACAATATCCTCAGAAATGAGAATACAGATAATAAATGGGAAATGTTTAAGAACATCCTAAATAGGCAGTGTAAGCGGTTTATACCTTGTGGGAATAAAAGGACTAGAAATAGGAAAAACCCAATGTGGCTAAACAAAGAAGTAAGACAGGCAATTAACAGTAAAAAGAAAGCATTTGCACTACTAAAGCAGGATGGCACCATTGAAGCTCTAAAAAACTATAGGGAGAAAAATACTTTATCTAAAAAACTAATTAAAGCTGCCAAAAAGGAAACAGAGAAGCACATTGCTAAGGAGAGTAAAACTAATCCCAAACTGTTCTTCAACTATATCAATAGTAAAAGAATAAAAACTGAAAATGTAGGCCCCTTAAAAAATAGTGAGGAAAGAATGGTTGTAGATGACGAGGAAAAAGCTAACATATTAAACACCTTCTTCTCCACGGTATTCACAGTGGAAAATGAAATGCTAGGTGAAATCCCAAGAAACAATGAAAACCCTATATTAAGGGTCACCAATCTAACCCAAGAAGAGGTGCGAAACCGGCTAAATAAGATTAAAATAGATAAATCTCCGGGTCCGGATGGCATACACCCACGAGTACTAAGAGAACTAAGTAATGTAATAGATAAACCATTATTTCTTATTTTTAGTGACTCTATAGCGACAGGGTCTGTTCCGCAGGACTGGCGCATAGCAAATGTGGTGCCAATATTCAAAAAGGGCTCTAAAAGTGAACCTGGAAATTATAGGCCAGTAAGTCTAACCTCTATTGTTGGTAAAATATTTGAAGGGTTTCTGAGGGATGTTATTCTGGATTATCTCAATGAGAATAACTGTTTAACTCCATATCAGCATGGGTTTATGAGAAATCGCTCTTGTCAAACCAATCTAATCAGTTTTTATGAAGAGGTAAGCTATAGACTGGACCACGGTGAGTCATTGGACGTGGTATATCTCGATTTTTCCAAAGCGTTTGATACCGTGCCGCACAAGAGGTTGGTACACAAAATGAGAATGCTTGGTCTGGGGGAAAATGTGTGTAAATGGGTTAGTAACTGGCTTAGTGATAGAAAGCAGAGGGTGGTTATAAATGGTATAGTCTCTAACTGGGTCGCTGTGACCAGTGGGGTACCGCAGGGGTCAGTATTGGGACCTGTTCTCTTCAACATATTCATTAATGATCTGGTAGAAGGTTTACACAGTAAAATATCGATATTTGCAGATGATACAAAACTATGTAATGCAGTTAATACAAGAGAAGATAGTATTCTGCTACAGATGGATCTGGATAAGTTGGAAACTTGGGCTGAAAGGTGGCAGATGAGGTTTAACAATGATAAATGTAAGGTTATACACATGGGAAGAGGGAATCAATATCACCATTACACACTGAACGGGAAACCACTGGGTAAATCTGACAGGGAGAAGGACTTGGGGATCCTAGTTAATGATAAACTTACCTGGAGCAGCCAGTGCCAGGCAGCAGCTGCCAAGGCAAACAGGATCATGGGGTGCATTAAAAGAGGTCTGGATACACATGATGAGAGCATTATACTGCCTCTGTACAAATCCCTAGTTAGACCGCACATGGAGTACTGTGTCCAGTTTTGGGCACCGGTGCTCAGGAAGGATATAATGGAACTAGAGAGAGTACAAAGGAGGGCAACAAAATTAATAAAGGGGATGGGAGAACTACAATACCCAGATAGATTAGCGAAATTAGGATTATTTAGTCTAGAAAAAAGACGACTGAGGGGCGATCTAATAACCATGTATAAGTATATAAGAGGACAATACAAATATCTCGCTGAGGATCTGTTTATACCAAGGAAGGTGACGGGCACAAGGGGGCATTCTTTGCGTCTGGAGGAGAGAAGGTTTTTCCACCAACATAGAAGAGGATTCTTTACTGTTAGGGCAGTGAGAATCTGGAATTGCTTGCCTGAGGAGGTGGTGATGGCAAACTCAGTCGAGGGGTTCAAGAGAGGCCTGGATGTCTTCCTGGAGCAGAACAATATTGTATCATACAATTATTAGGTTCTGTAGAAGGACGTAGATCTGGGGATTTATTATGATGGAATATAGGCTGAACTGGATGGACAAATGTCTTTTTTCGGCCTTACTAACTATGTTACTATGTTACTATGTAATGTCACAAGCAATGCAGAAGTGCAGCATGAGGCAGACTAGCAGAATGGTCTGACAACGAAACCTGGACTGTGAGTAGAGGGCTGCGGAGGATGCATGTGAGTTACCACCATTGCAGCATGTTCCCTAAAAAAAAACTGTAAAAAATGTACACATCTTAAACAAATCCAGACACCCTAAATAAAAACACTGACACTGAAACAAACCTAAATGAATAAAGTATCTAGAATAAATACCATAGTAAACCCTAGAATACAGACTGTTTGGCTTTGCTATGTACCCCAAATAAATTACAGACCTTCAAATACTGATCCTATCACATTCCCTTAAAAAACTGAAAATATTTAGAGCCCTAACCCCATAAAGAAAAAAAACTATCACAGGTTAGAGACTGTTAGGTGTCGAGTTCCCGCCTCTGCACAGGGGGAATCTCGAACCATCTCCGCTGCGGTCTCCCATTCTTCTCCAGCCGCAGTGGAGTCTGCTCAGCGGAGACGTCGGTCCCAGCGTCTAGCTCAGGCTAATACTGTACAACTGGTTACTACTACCCTTCCAGGCTCTGTTCTTGTAGCCAGCAATGTTCAGCAGCGAGCAAGTCTTTCTGGGACTAAGTCCAGATTTTCCCTTTCTGAGCATGCCCACGGGATGACCTCCCATTGGAGGTCAGGGGTCACATGCTCAGATACTGCAGCAGATCCCATTGGTCCTTTATTGGAAGGCCCTGAAGGTGCTAAACTTCTGTGGCAGCTTCCCATTGGTCCTTTATTGGAAGGTCCTGAACGTGCTGCAGCTGTATAAGCTTCGCATGACCGCACGACCATGCGCTAGTATACAATTGTTATCGTGTGTGTGTTGATGAGTGCAAGTCGTTCCTTAAAAACCCATCCCTTGTGTATGACTGTTCACGTAAGGTGTATGGCTGCAATCTAGCACCCGGCTGAACTCACAGCTTTAACGCATGAAACAGCGTCTAACTGCTGTGACCGCCAGTGCAGCGCCGTGCACTATTAGAGTGCTTACTTTACCCAAGTCTGGGTGGTTTGTGGCATCCGCTAGTGTGGCACAGCATGCACTTCTGTGAATATTAGTTACCTCTGATACCCCAATTGTGGTGTCGATCACAAGAGGTCTACATTAACTCTAATCCTGTGTCCTGGGATAGAGTTCTGTGGTTACTTGCTTGCGCTCTCTGTGCGGTACCACCACCCTGTGACTTAACAGGAATCGCTTTCTTCATACAGGGTGAAGTTAACCCATGTGTGTATCCTCATTGTACCGCCATATAGTCCGTCATTACTTAGCAGCAGGTTCCATCTCTGCACGGTGGACCCCGGGCTGCGAGCGCACCTTATTGTATCTATTTAATTATTTGGTGTGTTCCGCTAGCCCTAACAGAGACCCTAAACAAATACAGACCCCAGACACTTGCACACAACAGCTCATTTTGCAGCTCCACTCTCTAATTTGAGGACCCGCACAACCTGTGCAGATTTTTCTAGAGTAACATTAGCTGCATATACCTGGGTTCATTGCAGTTTCATTAAAGGGACTCTGTCACCTGAATTTGGCGGGACTGGTTTTGGGTCATATGGGCGGAGTTTTCGGGTGTTTGATTCACCCTTTCCTTACCTGCTGGCTGCATGCTGGCTGCAATATTGGATTGAAGTTCATTCTCTGTCCTCCGTAGTACACGCCTGCGCAAGGCAAGATTGCTTTGCGCAGGCGTGTACTATGGAGGACAGAGAATGAACTTCAATCCAATATTGCAGCCAGCATGCAGCCAGCAGGTAAGGAAAGGGTGAATCAAACACCCGAAAACTCCGCCCATATGAACCAAAACCAGTCCCGCCAAATTCAGGTGACAGGTTCCCTTTAAAGTTCATTGCAAATAGGCAACAAAAATACAATGTAAAAATTAAGTACAATTCTTAAAATCCCTGTTGGTTCCCCCTCCAGTCTTTATTGCTAGACGGTACCCCAGAAGACCACCTTGCCTATCACTCACTCTGCCTAAAAATGACACATATTTATAAAGTAAATGCGCACGCAGGAGACATGTAAAAGTTGACTTGATCAACACGCTACATACTATAGTGTAGCCATATATCGGAACATAACTTGCAGTTTAACACAGCACAAACCATTGAGAGTGTTCGCAGAATCATATAATGAAGCATCATGTGTCAAGTTAGTGGCCGCTACATCTGTATTGATGTATAGAAAAACTTTAATTATATATATTAGTGTCTATTTTAATGTAATAGATTGCATAGTTATTATTCAGTATTCTCAAGAGCATTAAGACTATTGATGTAATGTTAAGTAATATAATTCTCATCAAGTTCCAGCAGGTGCAGACATCTGCTGTGTGTAAATGGATAGCCGGCAATAATCTGGAATTTAAGAACAGAGTGCAATGTATAAGAATAATCACTGCATCAACCCTGTTTGTTTCAAGCATGCAAAAGTGAGGATCTCCAAGCTCCCTGTAAAATGAATGAGCCATTTCTTCCCAGACACTATATACAGTAATTCATCTTCTGTTAAGTATACCGATGGAATTGAATTCTAATGATGATATGATTCTGGTGCTAGCCCCAACAGCTGAATATACCTTAGATGATCAAAAGTATTGGGACACCTGCTCATTACACCAAGAGGATTACCGTATTTTTCGGACTATAAGACGCACCGGACTATAAGGCGCACCCAGGTTTTAGAGGTGGAAAATAGGGAAAAAAAATATTTGAAGCTAAAAAATGTGTTAAAATATTTAATAACATAAATGACATACTATTATATGTGGTGTTATTATATATAATAGTATGTTATTATGTTGGAAGCTGTGGGACCAGTGCGGTGTCTGTAAAGCACTATATGAAGATGCTGGAGGGTGAGTATAAGAATGGGGGCACAGGGCTTATATTTAAAGCACCACTCCAGCACTGCAAAATAACACTGGAGTGCTGCTTTAAAATCCCATGGGAGAACTATAACTCCCAGCATGTCCTGCAGATCCTATGACATGCTGGGAGTTATAGTTCACCAAAGGAGTGGCAGAGTGATTTGGTGTGTTTTGTAAAGACTAACCTCTTAAATGTGGCAGCCAGCCACACTGTGGTGAGGTTAAAGCTGGAGCATCCCATGACTGCTTTCCTTTCCACAGCACAGCTTATGAGGAAGCTGCAGATTCTAGTGGAGACTGGAGAGCCTGAAGGACCTGTGATGATGTCAGGAAGAGGGAGGGCTCTGAGCTGCCATGTGATGCTCCAGCCCGCCCACTCCTGACATCATCACAGGTCCTCCTGCACAGCACTCAGCGTCCAGCCGAGGCATGGCAGGCAGGTATGCAGCCATCTCCTCTCTCCCTTGGCCCCTGTTGCTGCCTCCTCTCCCCCAGACACACAGACCTGCCCAGCTGCTGCAGGAATCAGCGCTGGAGAAGCCATGTGTGTCCCTGCTTAAGCATTTGCTGCTCCCGGCTCACCGCTAATGAATATTCACTGCACTTAATCATCGGGAGCACATGGTTTCTCTAGCACTGATTCTGGGCAGCAGGGACATCCTGAAGTGGGATAACAGTGCGATCCCACTCACTGCTGCCCCCCTCCCCACATGCTACATCCGTACCATAAGACGCACCCACACTTTCCTCCCAAGTTTGGAGGAAAAAAGTGCGTCTTATGGTCGGAAAAATACGGTATTTATGACATCTAAATCCATAGGCGTTAAAGTGTTTCTCTCATCTTCTTAGGTGGATATTGTCAGATACAGGGATGGACGATGGACACTGACAGCTTGAGGCCCTTTTGTAAGAAATTAGTCCGGGCCTCTCATTTTATGGAGACAAAGCGTAAGTTACATATCAACAGAAATAAATAGGAGTGATACGTCCAATTGTATAAAAAACTATAAATTTATTAATACTAATTACATTACATTACAGACTAGGATCAGGTAATGATGGCTGCTAATGTCCTAACACTCCAGTTTGTACTATGCTGCAAATAAAGTGCTTAGTGCACGGGAAGGCACAGGAGGGGAATATGATAAGGCCAATGTATCCCAAAGATTATTGTGAATGGGCGCAAAATCAATGGAGCCTTTTCCACCCCCATATTACAGTTGCTTACCCATGGTATAAGGAGTCCGGACATGTGCCACGCTGACACCGACGCGCCTTTCTTTCTCGAGGTGTGGACCATGCTGATATCAGTGAGCTCTTTAGAACAAGCCAAAGGAGCTGGATTTATACAACTGCCAGCATATACAACTTTACTGAATGTAAAACCTGAATTCAGTGATTAAAATATGTGTTCAATACTTTTGTCCTTATAGTGTATTTATGTACTTAGCAAAAAGAACAGTTATCACGGTCTATATGCAGGGCATTATACACATTTGGTGTATTATCTTTACTAATGCAAACTACTGTAATTGATATTTTATATAAATGGACAAAGAAATGTAATTTATAGGAAATGATGTATAATGCTGTAAGATGAAATAAATTAAGGTTGTCTGTTGTATCATATATCCACATCAATGACTTTAATGACTTGAGCTGTACTGCCAAGCACAGTCCATTGACAGATATGTGCACTGTTTCTACAAGGAAGAGGGCCTGTTTTTCCAATCTTGTCCAACCTGTCCAAGTTTGTCGCAGGGGCCTCAGCTGCGATGGGACCTGGAGTGCTTAGGGGCCCACCGAGCTCTGGGCATTCATGTCCTCCCTCGCCTCAATTCTAAGCGCACTCCTGGCATTTGAAATCTGTGTGCTGTTTTTTCCTGGTACGACGCGCGTCCACATAATTTCCGGTTCTGTGCAGTGTGGGGGAGTTTTGGGTGTAGTCGTCAGCTTCAGAACATGCAGTGCGCATGCTCCAGAGCCGACCAGTACACCCAATACACCCCACACTGCACAGGAACGGAAATGATGCGCTGCAGCATCATACCAGGAAGAAACAGCACACAGATTTCAAACACCGGGAGTGCGCTTAGAATCAGTGCGAGGCAGGACATGAACGCCCAGAGTGTCTGCACTTCCCATGACATCACCCTAATTAGCATAGGGATGTGTAAGTTATAAAATCATTTTTCTCAGCAATTACAGGACAGCATTAGGTCAGACAGAGAACATTAGGGCTGTACTAGGAAGCTGCAGGGACAAGTAGTCATAGGTTTGGGGGCATAAAGTAGGTGACAGGTTCCCTTTAAATGCTAAAGTGTATCATGTAATGTAATTATAGTTATTAAATATTGCACTATAAAACATTGCAACAAAACTATAGTGTGTGAAATGAATAGGGAAAATGTGAATATGAGTGGAAAATATTTTGGCATGGGGTGAGCCCCATTTGAATGTTCGCACCAGGGCCCATAACTTTGTAGTTACGCCACTGTAAATGGGGACTCATAGGTTACAGGTCATCAGATATATTAGCTTGGAAGTCACAGAAATACAGTGTAACCTTGAGAACTTAGGATCTCCACACATCCGGAGTTCCCACCAAGTTGGATTGTGATGCCAGGCACCCTGTCCTACAGTGAGCTATTGTGGATCTATGAGGGCTCCCCTCTAAAATTGACTAACCTACATAAATGTTACTCATTGGGCGTATCCTATGGGTCCTCGAATCATGAATAATAGTTAATGATTTAATAATAGATTTGTCTTCTTTTTTGTACATCCCATTATTCACCATTAAATTAGTACTAAGTATGAGTCTTGTATCACCATAAGTATTACTGTACATGGTTCATGAAGTTGTCTATTTTCAGTTGTCAGCGTCATTTGGATGATTTGAATGATTACATCAATTTTTGGCTGAACATTTTCCTAAAAGAGGAATTGCTCTACTTTTTGAAGTGTAACAAAAATGAGGACAGTAGACGTATGTGACATAGCACTGATAAGCCTGCACTTTGCTCTAATTACTATAGATGTAATAGCTGGAGCAAATGCATGTACATGTGTGCAACAGACGGATAGTCTTTATCTAGGTCAGGAGTGGGAGGAGGTTTGCATTAGACATTAGCTTTGCTCTAGTATCTTTTATAGAGTAAGGTTAACAGATTAGTCATTTAAATCAGTAGATATGTTGCATTGTGTTTTGGCTTGGTGCATGGTTTTCAGTGCGGACATATGTGGAGCATACAGAAATAAGAACTGTTTACTGATTAAAATGAATGGTCAATGACTTGTACTCATTGTCCTAATTAACAATAACTTTAAGACCTAAAAAAGTGTTCTAACTATGTCTATACCCAAAATCATGAGACTACCAGGGGATTTTAAGTGACTTACCTAAAGTGGCATTCTGTTGTGCCCTTGACAGAGGCATTAACTTCAATTTAGGCAAATAGTGTCCAAAAACTAAAGATGTGGATGATTGACCTTTTTTCTGGTAGTGCCTGTTTTTTTAGCTGAACACAATAGCATTGTAGACAATTCTATGTTTTTCTGTTTTCTCAAACTGATTTTTATATCGGACTGCTGTCTTACCCGATTACGTACAAGCGTTCAACTTCAGCATAGTGGCAGATAACAAAATATTCTTCAAGACCTGTAGGTCAAATTTGCGGTAAAAGCCTTTGTGACTTCCTTGATACAGTAAGTTATTCACCCACTAAGCAATGTTAACAGGTCTGACAATTCAGAGAATCTTCATTGCTGTTTCAAGTTTTCATTTTTGCATAATCAATGTTTTTGTTATGTGGTGTTCAAGACCCCCGAGGATATTTTTGTAACGTCTGCAAGATTGAACATTACAATATTAAGTACACTGGAGTACACTTTGTAGCATAGAAACTTTGCAGTGACTACTCCAGTCTCATGGAATAATTCAACGAATAGGTAATTACATTTCTAGTAGTCTTGTGAAAGATTGGATTACAATTTATAGAAAACAATTGTTCACAGGGTTTGCAGAATTCCAAGAAGTAAATTAATATAATTATCCGGCGTTTAAGAATACATTAAAGAAAAAGAGAAAAATAAACAAGAATAGATACATGATTGAAAAAAGAAAGGAAAACAAAATAGGTAAGTACCGTAGTTAAAAAGCAACAATAAATTAGAAGAAAAATAAGTAAGAATAGATTAATGATTGAAAAGTAAACAATGGGCAAAAAAAAGGAAAATAGTTGAAAAACAGCAAGAAATTATATAGTATGATTACATTTTGTCCACCTGCACCTATGTAGCTAAAAAACTGGAGTTACACTCTCATCCATTACTTCTGATCCATACTTTTAGCTATTAATAATAATAATCTTTATTTTTATATAGCGCTAACATATTACGCAGCGCTTTACATTTTGCACACATTATCATCACTGTCCCCAGCAGGGCTCACAATCTAAATTCCCTATCAGTATGTCTTTGGAATGTGGGAGGAAACCGGAGTGCCCGGAGGAAACACGGAGAGAACATACAAACTCTTTGCAGATGTTGTCCTTGGTGGGGTTTGAGCCCAGGACTCCAGCGCTGCAAGGCTGCTGTGCTAACCACTGCGCCACCGTGCTGCCCTGTCATTACAGTATGACTTGTACTGTTTTCTTCCATTAACAATATAAGAAATGTGTTCACTTGGTAGATAACTGCTTCCACAATTATTAGCTTTCCATACATAGGGTTTGATTCATCAAGATCAGCATTGCTCACGCCGGTCTTGATCAGGAAATGTGATGGAATTAGATGCTCCTGATTCAAGAAGAGACCTATTCATGAATCCGAAGCATTGGATGAGTGGTGTACACCTCTGTGTGTGCCTCACCACAAATCCTTCTTCAGTCTCTGCTGGAGTAAGATATGTGGCGTGGCAAATGACACCGCTCATCATGAATCTGACGAGGTCGCCAAAACCCCGTTCTGCCCCAGCTGTACATACTTTGTCGGAGCTGGACGAAAATCACACAAGAGCGCCAAAAGTTACAACATTTTAGTGCAGGCTTGAGTTGCACCAAAATTATGCAGCGTTTTACGTTAGCATAAAAGCTTTTATGAATTGGGCTCATATTTTTGTTTCCCTACGTGCTGCATGTTAGCACTAACTGCCCATGTAGCATTGCAAAGACTTACTGTATCTGAGATTGAGAAGGGCAGCCTCTGGAGTAGGGCAGATGCATTGGTGACATACCTTATTTATAATAGCAAAAATATCTGCCTAGAATTGTTTGTTAGCTAAAACATACCAATAATGGACAAAAAAAAACAATTTCTCTGCAATCTCTAACCTTTCTAACAAAGTTTAAAAAACTTTGGCGTAAGCGTAAAGGGGTTTTCCCACAAACAAAAGTTATTTTTAATTAACCTTCGTCAGGCTGCATAATTTTACAACGTTAACCGGCTGCAGAGGTACAATTGTACCTTCATATATATTTTATTGAAATTTGGCCAATATATTCTGGACCAAAACTGCAGAGATGTCATGAAATTTCAGCCCTCTATGGCTTTTCGAAAAAAAAAAAGTTATTGCAATTTTAAAACGGAATAGTTATAATTGTACCTACTCAGCCGGACGAAGGTTAATAGATTTTGGAATAATAATAAGTTCCACAATTGGATGTGTTAAAAAAATGTTCTTTTGTTGTGATAATCTTATACATTTGCCCCTGCTGTGTCCTGTGTAATGGATGTGTCTGACTATACAGGGACATTGTCTGATCTTACCACAGCTCCTGTGCAGGGGAGGATGGAAAAGAATTTACAGACATAACAGCAGGGGATCGCAGATGATTCTTTTTAGCTAACCCCACTAGACAGTCATCTAACCACATTCTTTTATGTAAGTGTATCTTTCTACTGCCATTCACATTCACTAAATGCATGTTTTAGGACCTACTACTGTTTTTCCATATATGACATCTTAGCTATAACCAGCATACCTGTATTCACTTTATGTGTAGTAGAAAGGTCTCCTTTTGGCGTTCTTGGTTTTCTCTGGAGAATAGGCAACAGTTGGGACGACAGTGAGGTAGATCTTTTATTTTACTTCTTATGTCATGCTTATGAGTGACATTTATAATATCTACTGTAAATATGAGCTTGAAGAATCACATGGAAGACATTTAATTGCAGGGTAGAGTTGTGAAAGGCATTTCTTGCAGTTTTTACATTCAGTTGTACGATTTTTTTTATGTTATTATTTCACAAGTTTGACGTTACTTTGATAATGTAGCAATAAATAAGACAAATCAGGACTCTTTATCAAAATTGTCCAACCATAAAACAGTCTTTGTTACTCATATTAGCAAATCAGAGCTCAGCTTTCACTGACCCAGAGCAGTTTAGAAAATTAAGTCTTCATTTAGACTTCCCGAATGCAAAAAAGGTTAGTGTCATCATCAGAGAGGGAACGGTATCCAGCAACAGATCTATTCATGAATAATTATTTAAAAACAAAAATCTTTAATGTATAACATGGTTAAAATTATGGTATAAAACCATTGGTTTAGAAAAAAGGCAAGTAACCTGGGAAACACATGGCCTTACGCGTTTCAAACCAACTGATTCGTAATCATACTTCAGCAATTTTCATCAGTGTGTCATCTTTTCCCATCAATATTTCAGCAGTAAATTTCACATATGAAAAAAATAATTGCCAAGCTTCTCTTATCCATAACAATGTTATTGACGGACAGCACACAGATTCCACACCGATGGCATCCGTGTACTGTCCGTGAGTTTCACAGACCCACAGACTTCTAAGAGTAATATTAATCCACGACTACAATCAAAAATGGACCTCTCCACAAAAAACACAGACATTTGAAAAGCTTGTTACTCGAGATTTCCCGAGCATGCTCGGGTGGTCTCCGAGTATTTGTGAGTGCTCAGAGATTTAGTTTCTGTCTCCATAGCTGCATGATTTGCGGCTGCTAGACAGCCTGAATACATGTGAGGATTTCCTAACAAACAGACAACCCCCACATGTACTCAGGTTAGCTAGCAGCCTCAAATCATGGAGCTACAGAGACAGAAATTAAATCTCTGAGCACATCCAAATACTAGGAGATCACCCTAGCATGCTTGGGTTTGCTGGCCAATCAAGCACAGTGATATTGTTGTTTTAAAACCAGGTATTGGTACTTTTGGCAGTGTGGACAGGTGCCAAGTCCTGCTGGAGAATGAAATTTCCATCTCCAAAAAGCTTGTCGGCAGAGAGAAGCATGAAGTGCTCTAAAATTTCCTGGTAGATGGCTGCACTGACTTTGGTCTTGCTAAAACACTGGACCTACTCCAGCAGATGACATGGCTCCCCAAATCATCACTGATTGTGTGCCTCTTCACTCTTTCTACAGACTCTGGGACCTTGATTTCCAAATGAAATGCAAAATTTACTTTCTTCTGTAAAACAAAACCTTGGACCACGGAGCAACATTCCAGTTTTCTCTCTCCTTTGCCCAGGCATGACGCTTCTGGCATTGTGTATTGGTCATGAGTGGCTTAACAATAGGAATGCGACACTTGTAGCCCATTTACTGGATACGTCTGTGTGTGGTGGCTCTTGAAGCAATGACTCCACCAGGAGGCCACTCCTTGTGAATCTCCCCCAAATTTTTGAATGGCTTTTTCTTAATCGTTTCAAGGCTGCCGTTATACCCACTGCTTGTGCAACTTTTTCTACCACACTTTTTCCTTCAACTCAACTTTCCATTAATATATGTGGATACAGCACTCTGTGATCAGCCAACTTCTTTAGCAATGACCTTTTGTAGCTTACCCTCCTTGTGGAATGTGTCAATGACTGTCTTCTGGACACCTGTCAAGTCAACAGTCTTCCCCATGATTTTGGAACCTACTGAAACAGAAAAAGGGACCTTTTAAATTCTAGGAAGCCTTTGCACGTGTTTTTGTTAATTATTCTAATTTACTGAGACATCGATTTTTGGATTTTCATTGGCTGTAAGCAATAATCATCAGCATTAACACCTTCCTGACCTTGGGATTTTCTGTTTCTCCGTGTTCGTTTTTCGCTCCCCTCCTTCCCAGAGCCATAACTTTTTTATTTTTTTATGGCCATGTGAGGGCTTATTTTTTGCGAAGCAAGTTGTGCTTTTGAACGCCATCATTGGTTTTAGCATGTCGTGTACTAGAAAACGGGAAAAAAATTCCAAGTGCGGTGAAATTGCAAAAAAAGTGCAATCCCACACTTGTTTTTTGTTTGGCTTTCTTGCTAGGTTCAATAAATGCTAAAACTGACCCAGCTTGTACTGGCTGTGAGCGTCGGTCAGCCGGAAAGCAGAGCGGTGACGTCAACGCTCTGCTTTCCAGCCGCTGTGCTCACAGCCAGTACAGGAGGAGTGCAGAGCACAGCGCTGGAGGACAGACAGCGTTAGGTAAGTATGTACTGTTTGTTTTTTTTTACTTTTAGGATGGTAACCAGGGTAAACATCGGGTTACTAAGCGCGGCCCTGCGCTTAGTTACCCGATGTTTACCCTGGTTACCGGCATCGTTGGTCGCTGGAGAGCGGTCTGTGTGACAGCTCTCCAGCGACCAAACAGCGACGCTGCAGCGATCCGGATCGTTGTCGGTATCGCTGCAGCATCGCTTAATGTGAAGGGGCCTTTAGTGATAAATCCTTCACTGTTAGTAAACAATAGCACGCACTCTGATAAGCGACACCTCCCTGAATTTTGTGTTTCAACCTCTATCTCCTACTGTCTTTATATTACATAGCAAAAATCTGCTTATAGTGGATCTGTCAGCAGGTTTTTGCTGTGTAATCTGAGGACAGCATGAGGTAGCGCTGATACACCAAATTTAACAATGTAGAAAAGCCGCGGAGACACCATCACGTGTTTCTCAATACAAACAATAAATAGCCAGGTGTCACACCAGGAAGTAACAACCACGGGAAGGGCAGCATCCAAAAAGGAAAACCACCTATGCCAATACATGGTATCCATCCACAGACAGCGGTTTTGGGGTATTTGCCCCTCAACAGTGTGGAGTAGGAAACTGGCTATTAGGAGCAGTGCCTAGTAAAAGTACTATAAACATAAGGATGAATGACCTCGGGGAGATCAAAATATCCAACACCGCGGAGACACCATCACGTGTTTCTCAACGCAGTGATCCAGAACACTGCTCCCATCCCTTATGGGGAATATGCAAATGCATGTAGAAAAGCCGCGGAGACACCATCACGTGTTTCTCAACGCAAGCAATAAATAGCCAGGTCTTTCACCAGGAAGGAACAACCACGGGAAGGGCAGCATCCAAAAGGAAAACCACCTATGCCAAAACATGGTATCCATCCACAGACAGCTGTTTCGGGGTATTTGCCCCTCATCAGTGTGGAGTAAGAAACTGGCTATTAGGAGCAGTGCCTAGTAAAAGGACTATAAACATAAGGATGAATGACCTCGGGGAGATCAAAACATCCAACACCGCGGAGACACCATCACATGTTTCTCAACGCAGTGATCAAGAACACTGCCCCCATTCCTTATGGGGAATATGCAAATGCATGTAGAAAAGCCCCGGAGACACCATCACGTGTTTCTCAATACAAACAATAAATAGCCAGGTGTCACACCAGGAAGTAACAACCACGGGAAGGGCAGCATCCAAAAAGGAAAACCACCTATGCCAAAACATGGTATCCATCCACAGACAGCGGTTTTGGGGTATTTGCCCCTCAACAGTGTGGAGTAGGAAACTGGCTATTAGGAGCAGTGCCTAGTAAAATGACTATAAACATAATGATGAATGACCTAGGGGAGATCAAAACATCCAACACCGCGAAAACACCATCACGTGTTTCTCAACGCAGTGATCCAGAACAGTTGCTGGACTAGTCGGACAATGTTAATCGCTTAGTGATAAATCCTTCACTGTTAGTAATCAATAGCACGCACTCTGATAGGCGACACCTCCCTGAATTCTGTGTTTCAACCTCTATCTCCTACTGTCTTTATATTACATAGCAAAAATCTGCTTATAGTGGATCTGTCAGCAGGTTTTTGCTGTGTAATCTGAGGACAGCATGAGGTAGCGCTGATACGCCAAATTTAACAATGTGTGATGTACTAGGCTGTGTGCTGTTTTCTTACACTAAAGTTTTTATCAATTGGAGTTTTTCATTGTCCTTTCCACACTGCATGAGAGCCCTGATCTGACCATTCCCCCTCCTGTGGTAAGCAGCTCACTGTCAATTTTTCAGTGTACAAAGAGAGTCTGGTGTGGGCAGGGTTAACTTTCTCAGCTCTGCTACATGCTACATCTAAGGTCTCTGATTGTGTAACAACTCCTGCACCCATTAAACATTTCTGGAGTCAAGGCCTCTTCCCCTACATCATGCTGCTCTCAAATGAGGTAGCAACAACCTGCTGACTGATTTCCTTTAACCCCTTCATGACCCAGCCTATTTTGACCTTAAAGACCTTGCCGTTTTTTGCAATTCTAACCAGTGTCCCTTTATGAGGTAATAACTCAGGAACGCTTCAACGGATCCTAGCGGTTCTGAGACTGTTTTTTCGTGACATATTGGGCTTCATGTTAGTGGTAAATTTAGGTCAATAAATTCTGCGTTTATTTGTGATAAAAACGGAAATTTGGCGAAAATTTTGAAAATTTCGCAATTTTCACATTTTTAAATTTTATTCTGTTAAACAAGAGAGATATGTGACACAAAATAGTTAATAAATAACATTTCCCACATGTTTACTTTACATCAGCACAATTTTGGAAACAACATTTTTTTTTGTTAGGAAGTTATAAGGGTTAAAATTTGACCAGCGATTTGTCATTTTTACAACGAAATTTACAAAACCATTTTTTTTAGGGACCACCTCACATTTGAAGTCAGTTTGAGGGGTCTATATGGCTGAAAATACCCAAAAGTGACACCATTCTAAAAACTGCACCCCTCAAGGTACTCAAAACCACATTCAAGAAGTTTAATAACCCTTCAGGTGCTTCACAGCAGCAGAAGCAACATGGAAGGAAAAAATGAACATTTAACTTTTTAGTCACAAAAATTATATTTTAGCAACAATTTTTTTATTTTCCCAATGGTAAAAGGAGAAACTGAACCACGAAAGTTGTTGTCCAATTTGTGCTGAGTACGCTGATACCTCATATGTGGGGGTAAACCACTGTTTGGGCGCACGACAGAGCTTGGAAGGGAAGGAGCGCCATTTGACTTTTTGAATCAAAAATTGGCTCCACTCTTTAGCGGACACCATGTCACGTTTGGAGAGCACCCGTGTGCCTAAAAATTGGAGCTCCCCCACAAGTGACCCCATTTTGGAAACTAGACGCCCCAAGGAACTTATCTAGATGCATAGTGAGCACTTTGAACCCCCAGGTGCTTCACAAATTGATCCGTAAAAATGAAAAAGTACTTTTTTTTCACAAAAAAATTCTTTTAGCCTCAATTTTTTCATTTTCACATGGGCAACAGGATAAAATGGATCCTAAAATGTGTTGGGCAATTTCTCCTGAGTACACCAATACCTCACATGTGGGGGTAAACCACTGTTTGGGCACATGGTAAGGCTCGGAAGGGAGGGAGCGCCATTTGACTTTTTGAATGAAAAATTATTTCCATCGTTAGCGGACACCATGTCGCGTTTGGATAGCTCCTGTGTGCCTAAACATTGGCGCTCCCCCACAAGTGACCCCATTTTGGAAACTAGACCCCCCACGGAACTTATTTAGATGCCTAGTGAGCACTTTAAATCCTCAGGTGCTTCACAAATTGATCTGTAAAAATGAAAAAGTACTTTTTTTTCACAAAAAAATTCTTTTCGCCTCAATTTTTTCATTTTCACATGGGCAGTAGGATAAAATGGATCATAAAATTTGTTGGACAATTTCTCTCGAGTACGCCGATACCTCATATGTGGGGGTAAACCACTGTTTGGGCACTCGGCAGGGCTCGGAAGGGAAGGCACGCCATTTGACTTTTTGAATGGAAAATTAGCTCCAATTGTTAGCGGACACCATGTCGCGTTTGGAGAGCCCCTGTGTGCCTAAACATTGGAGCTCCCCCACAAGTGACCCCATTTTGGAAACTAGACCCCCCAAGGAACTTATCTAGATGCATATTGAGCACTTTAAACCCCCAGGTGCTTCACAGAAGTTTATAACGCAGAGCCATGAAAGTAAAAAATAATTTTTCTTTCCTCAAAAATGATTTTTTAGCCTGGAATTTCCTATTTTGCCAAGGATAATAGGAGAAATTGGACCCCAAATATTGTTGTCCAGTTTGTCCTGAGTACGCTGATACCCCATATGTGGGGGTAAACCACTGTTTGGGCGCACGGCAGGGCTCGGAAGGGATGGCACGCCATTTGGCTTTTTAAATGGAAAATTAGCTCCAATCATTAGCGGACACCATGTCACGTTTGGAGAGCCCCTGTGTGCCTAAACATTGGAGATCCCCCAGAAATGACCCCATTTTGGAAACTAGACCCCCAAAGGAACTAATCTAGATGTGTGGTGAGGACTTTGAACCCCCAAGTGCTTCACAGAAGTTTATAACGCAGAGCCATGAAAATAAAAAAAAAAATTATTTTCTCAAAAATGATCTTTTAGCCTGCAATTTTTTATTTTCCCAAGGGTAACAGGAGAAATTTGACCCCAAAAGTTGTTGTCCAGTTTCTCCTGAGTACGCTGATACCCCATATGTGGGGGTAAATCACTGTTTGGGCACATGCCGGGGCTCGGAAGTGAAGTAGTGACGTTTTGAAATGCAGACTTTGATGGAATGCTCTGCGGGCGTCACGTTGCGTTTGCAGAGCCCCTGATGTGGCTTAACAGTAGAAACCCCCCACAAGTGACCCCATTTTGGAAACTAGACCCCGAAAGGAACTTATCTAGATGTGTGGTGAGCACTTTGAACCCCCAAGTGCTTCATAGAAGTTTATAATGCAGAGCCGTGAAAATAATAAATACGTTTTCTTTCCTCAAAAATAATTATTTAGCCCAGAATTTTTTATTTTCCCAAGGGTTACAGGAGAAATTGGACCCCATAAGTTGTTGTCCAGTTTCTCCTGAGTACGCTGATACCCCATATGTGGGGGTAAACCACTGTTTGGGCACATGCCGAGGCTCGGAAGTGAAGTAGTGACGTTTTGAAATGCAGACTTTGATGGAATGCTCTGCGGGCGTCACATTGCGTTTGCAGAGCCCCTGATGTGCCTAAACAGTAGAAACCCCCCACAAGTGACCCCATTTTGGAAACTAGACCCTGAAAGGAACTTATCTAGATGTGTGGTGAGCACTTTGAACCCCCAAGTGCTTCATAGAAGTTTATAATGCAGAGCCGTGAAAATAATAAATACGTTTTCTTTCCTCAAAAATATTTATTTAGCCCAGAATTTTTTATTTTCCCAAGGGTAACAGGAGAAATTGGACCCCAATAGTTGTTGTCCAGTTTCTCCTGAGTACGCTGATACCCCATGTGTGGGGGTAAACCATTGTTTGGGCACACGTCGGGGCTCAGAAGGGAAGTAGTGACTTTTGAAATGCAGACTTTGATGGAATGGTCTGCGGGCATCACATTGCGTTTGCAGAGCCCCTGGTGTGCCTAAACAGTAGAAACCCCCCACAAGTGACCACATTTTAGAAACTAGACCCCCCAGGGAACTTATCTAGATATGTGATGAGCACTTTGAACCCCCAAGTGCTTCACAGACGTTTACAACGCAGAGCCGTGAAAATAAAAAATCATTTTTCTTTCCTCAAAAATGATGTTTTTGCAAGCATTTTTTTATTTTCACAAGGGTAACAGGATAAATTGGACCCCAGTAATTGTTGCGCAGTTTATCCTGAGTATGCTGGTACCCCATATGTGGGGGTAAACCACTGTTTGGGCACACGTCAGGGCTCGGAAGTGAGGGAGCACCATTTGACTTTTTGAATACGAGATTGGCTGGAATCAATGGTGGCGCCATGTTGCGTTTGGAGACCCCTTATGTGCCTAAACAGTGGTAACCCCTCAATTCTACCTCCAACACTAACCCCAACACACCCCTAACCCTAATCCCAAATGTAGCCATAACCCTAATCACAACCCTAACCACAACCCTAATTCCAACCCTAACCCTAAGGCTATGTGCCCACGTTGCGGATTCGTGTGAGATATTTCCGTACCATTTTTGAAAAATCCGCGGGTAAAAGGCACTGCGTTTTACCTGCGGATTTTCCTCGGATTTCCAGTGTTTTTTGTGCGGATTTCACCTGCGGATTCCTATTGAGGAACAGGTGTAAAACGCCGCGGAATCCGCACAAAGAATTGACATGCTGCGGAAAATACAACGCAGCGTTTCCGCGCGGTATTTTCTGCACCATGGGCACAGCGGATTTGGTTTTTCATATGTTTACATGGTACTGTAAACCTGATGGAATACTGCTGCGAATCCGCAGCGGCCAATCCGCAGCCAAATCCGCACCGTGTGCACATAGCCTAATTCTAAAGGTATGTGCACACTGCGGAAAACGCTGCAGATCCGCAGCAGTTTCCCATGAGTTTACAGTTCAATGTAGACCTATGGGAAACAAAAATCGCTGTACACACGCTGCGGAAAAACTGCACGGAAACGCAGCGGTTTACATTCCGCAGCATGTCACTTCTTTGTGCGGATTCCGCAGCGGTTTTACAACTGCTCAAATAGAAAATCGCAATTGTAAAACCGCAGTGAAATGCGCAGAAAAAAACGCGGTAAATCCGCCATAAATCCGCAGCGGTTTAGCACTGCGGATTTATCAAATCCGCAGCGGAAAAATCCGCAGAGGACCAGAATACGTGTGCACATACCGAAACCCTAACCCTACCCCTAACCCTAACCCTACCCCTAGCCCTAACCCTAGCCCTACCCCTAACCCTACCCCTACCCCTAACCCTAACCCTACCCCTAACCCTAACCCTAACCCTATTCTAACATTAGTGGAAAAAAAAAATTTCTTTATTTTTTTATTGTCCCTACCTATGGGGGTGACAAAGGGGGGGGGGGGGTCATTTATTATTTTTTTATTTTGATCACTGAGATATAATCTATCTCAGTGATCAAAATGCACTTTGGAACGAATCTGCCGGCCGGCAGATTCGGCGGGCGCACTGCGCATGCGCCCGCCATTTTGGAAGATGGCGGCGCCCAGGGAGAAGACGGACGGGACCCCGGCAGGATCGGTAAGTATGATGGGGTGGGGGGGGACCACGGGGGGGGGGATCGGAGCACGGGGGGAATCGGAGCGCGGCAGGCGTGGAACGGAGCACGGGGGGCGTGGAACGGAGCACGGGGGGGCTGGAACGGAGCACGGGGGGGTGGAACGGAGCACGGGGGGGTGGATCGGAATGCAGGGGGGGTGATTGGAGCACGGGGGGGGGTGATTGGAGCACGGGGGGAGCGGAGAAGAGCACGGGGGGGAGCGGAGCACTGGATGGAGGGGAGCCGGAGCAGTGTACCGGCCAGATCGGGGGGCTGGGGGGGCGATCGGTGGGGTGGGGTGGGGGCACATTAGTATTTCCAGGAATGGCCGATGATATTGCAGCATCGGCCATGGCTGGATTGTAATATTTCACCCGTTATAATAGGTGAAATATTACAAATCGCTCTGATTGGCAGTTTCACTTTCAACAGCCAATCAGAGCGATCGTAGCCACGAGGGGGTGAAGCCACCCCCCCTGGGCTAAACTACCACTCCCCCTGTCCCTGCAGATTGGGTGAAATGGGAGTTAACCCTTTCACCGGATCTGCAGGCACGCGATCTTTCCATGACGCCACATAGGCGTCATGTGTCGGATTGGCACCGACTTTCATGACGCCTACGTGGCGTCATGGGTCGGGAAGGGGTTAAAGAGATAAGCTGTCTTCATGCTGTAACTACAATGTAATAGTTAGAGACTAGTTCAGCCTTTAAAGGGCCACATTAGTAGAATACAATTAGTGTTGGCGAAAAATTCAGATTCTAGACATGCATAATATATAAAAGTTGGGTTGGCTAAAGGTGCATGTTACTTCTGTAGCGTAGGGGGAGAATTGGCTGCCAAATAGTTCTCATGCTGACAACCTGTCAGTTTCCCTGGCTTCTAATCATGGTAATTGGTTCTGTCGGCATGTACGGTATCCATTGTGTGAGACTGTACTAAAATCTCACAAGCAAATAATGTTCTAATTAGCTGCAGTTCACGACTTTGTCATCATTGAAATTTACTCTGTTTAACCACTTAGCGACCGCCGATACGTCTTTTAACGGCGGCCGCTAAGGGTACTTAAACCACAGCGCCGTTAATTAACGGCGCTGTGGAAAAAGTAAATAGCGCCCCCCAGAGTCGGATTTTCTCTGGGGTCTCGGCTGCCAGGGGTAGCCGAGACCCCAGAGAACATGATTCGGGGTTTTTTTAACCCACCCCGCATTTGCGATCGCCGGTAATTAACCGTTTACCGGCGATCGCAAAAAAAAACAAAACGCGATCTCTTTTTAATTTCTCTATCCTCCGATGTGATCGCACATCGGAGGATAGAGAAAAGGGGTCCCAGGTAGCCCCCCAATACTTACCTATCTCCCCCGATGCTCCTCGTGGCTCCCGGTGGGCGCCGCCATCTTGAAAATGGCGGGCGCATGCGCAGTGCGCCCGCCGGCCGGCCCCGCGGGAATCTTTGGGGTCTCGGCTGCCGGGGGTAGCCGAGACCCCAAAGAGCATGATCGGGGGTCGGTTTTAGCGACCCCTGTTTTGCGATCGCCGGTAATTAACTGTTTACCGGCGACCGCAAAAAAAAAAAAAAAAAAAAAAAGCTAAGTGTAATTCTCTGTCCTCTGATGTGATCGCACATCAGAGGACAGAGAAATAGGGGGATTCGGGGACCCTATCATACTCACCTGTGTCCCTGGATCCTCCTGCTGCTCCTCCTGGCCGCCGGCATCTTCTGGGCAAAAGAAAATGGCGGGCGCATGTGCAGTGCGCCCGCCATCTGTCTCCATCTGCCGGCCGGCAGGAGAAGAGCAGTTGGGGCTAAAATTAGGGTTAGGGGTAGGGTTAGGGGTAGGGTTAGTGGTAGGGGTAGGGTTAAGGGTAGGGGTAGGGTTAGGGGTAGGGTTAGGGGTAGGGTTAGGGGTAGGGTTAGGGCTAGGGTTAGGGGTAGGGTTAGGGCTAGGGTTAGGGCTAGGGTTAGGGGTAGGGTTAGGGCTAGGGTTAGGGGTAGGGTTAGGGCTAGGGGTAGGGTTAGGGCTAGGGTTAGGGGTAGGGCTAGGGTTAGGGTTAGGGCTAAATTTAGGGTTAGGCTTGGGGCTAAATTTAGAGTTAGGGTTGGCGCTAAATTTAGGGTTAGGCTTCTTTCACACTTACGTCGGTACGGGGCCGTCGCAATGCATCGGCCCGACATACCGACGCACGTTGTGAAAATTGTGCACAACGTGGGAAGCGGATGTAATTTTTCAACGCATCCGCTGCCCGATCTATGTCCTGGGGAGGAGGGGGCGGAGTTACGGCCACGCATGCGCGGTCAGAAATGGCGGATGCGACGTACAAAAAAACGTTACATTGAACGTATTTTTGTGCTGACGGTCCACCAAAACACTGATCCAGTGCACTACGGACGCGACGTGTGGCCATCCGTCACGATCCGTCGGCAATACAAGTCTATGGGCAAAAAACGCATCCTGCGGGCACATTTGCAGGATCCGTTTCTTGTCCAAAATGACGGATTGCGACGGATGCCAAACGACGCAAGTGTGAAAGTAGCCTTAGGGCTAGGGTTAGGGTTGGGGCTAAAGTTAGGGTTAGAGTTGGGATTAGGGTTAGGGTTTGGATTAGGGTTGGTATTAGGGTTAGGGTTGGCATTAGTGTTACGCTTGGGATTAGGGTTAGGTTAGGGATTAGGGTTAAGGTTAGGGTTGTGATTAGGGGTGTATTGGGATTAGGGTTAGGTTTGAGGTTAGTGTTGAGATTAGGATTAGGGGTGTGTTGGATTTAGGGTTTTGATTAGGGTTATGGTTAGGGTTGACATTAGGGTTGTTTTGGGGTAAGGGTTGGGATTATCGTTAGGGTTAGTGATTAGGATTATGGATCGGGTTGGGATTAGGGTTAGGGGTGTGTTGGAGTTGGGTTGAAACTAGAATTGGGGGGTTTCCACTGGTTAGTTACATCAGGGGGTCTCCAAACACGACAGCCAATTTTGCGCTCAAAAAGTCAAATGGTGCTCCCTCCCTTCTGAGCTCTGCCGTGCGCCCAAACAGTGGGTTACCCCCACATATTTGGCATCAGCATACTCGGGATAAATTGGACAACAACTTCTGGGGTCCAATTTCTCTTGTTACCCTTGTGAAAATAAAAACTTGGGGGCTACAAAATCCTTTTTGTGGAAATATATATATATATATTTTTTTATGACTCTGCATTATAAACTTCTGTGAAGCACTTGGGCATTCAAAGTTCTCACCACACATCTAGATAAGTTCCTTGGGGGGTCTAGTTTCCAAAACGGGGTCACTTGTGGGGGTTTACTACTGTTTAGGTACACCAGGGGCTCTGCAAACGCAACATAACGCCCACAGACCATTCTATCTAAGTCTGCATTCCAAAACGGCGCTCCTTCCCTTCCGAGCTCTGCCGTGCGCCCAAACAGTGGTTTACACACCCACATATGGGGCATCAGCATACTCAGGATAAATTGGACAACAACTTTAGTGGTCCAATTTCTCCTGTTACCCTTGTGAAAATAAAAACTTGGGGGCTACAATATCTTTTTTGTGAAAAAAAAAATATTTTTTATTTTCACGACTCTGCATTCTAAACTTCTGTGAAGCACTTGGGCATTCAAAGTTCTCACCACACATCTAGATAAGTTCCTTGGGGGGTCTAGTTTCCAAAATGGGGTCACTTGTGGGGGGTTACTACAGTTTAGGTACATCAGGGGCTCTGCAATCGCAACATAATGCCCACAGACCATTCTATCAAAGTCTGCATTCCAAAAAGGCGCTCCTTCCCTTCCGAGCTCTGCCGTGCGCCCAAACAGTGGTTTACCCCCACATATCGGGCATCAGCATACTCAGGATAAATTGGACAACAACTTTAGTGGTCCAATTTCTCCTGTTACCCTTGTGAAAATAAAAACTTGGGGGCTACAATATCTTTTTTGTGAAAAAAAAATATTTTTTATTTTCACGACTGCATTCTAAACTTCTGTGAAGCACTTGGGCATTCAAAGTTCTCACCACACATCTAAATAAATTCCTTGGGGGGTCTAGTTTCCAAAATGGGGTCACTTGTGGGGGGTTACTACAGTTTAGGTACATCAGGGGCTCTGCAATCGCAACATAAAGCCCACAGACCATTCTATCAAAGTCTGCATTCCAAATAGGCGCTCCTTCCCTTCCGAGCTCTGCTGTGCGCCCAAACAGTGGTTTACCCCCACATATGGTGCATCAGCATACTCGGGATAAATTGTGCAACAACTATTGCAGTCCAATTTCTCCTTTCACCCTTGTGAAAATAAAAACTTGGGGGCTACAATATCTTTTTTGTGGAAAAAAAAATATTTTTTATTTTCACGACTCTGCATTCTAAACTTCTGTGAAGCACTTGGGCATTCAAAGTTCTCACCACACATCTAGATAAGTTCCTTGGGGGGTCTAGTTTCCAAAATGGGGTCACTTGTGGAGGGTTTCTACTGGTTAGGTACATCAGGGGCTCTGCAAACGCAAGATAATGCCCGCAGACCATTCTATCAAAGTCTGCATTCCAAAACGGCGCTCCTTCCTTCCGAGCTCTGCCGTGCGCCCAAACAGTGGTTTACCCCCACATATGGGGTACCAGCATACTCAGAACAAATTGGACAACAACCTTTGGGGTCTAATTTCTCTTGTTACCCTTGTGAAAATAAAAACTTGGGGGCTAAAAAATCTTTTTTGTGGAAAAAAAAATATTTTTTATTTTCACGACTCTGCATTATAAACTTCTGTGAAGCACTTGGGCATTCAAAGTTCTCACCACACATCTAGATAAGTTCCATGGGGGGTCTAGTATCCAAAATGGGGTCATTTGTGGGGGATTTCTACTGTTTAGGCACATCAGGGGCTCTCCAAACGCGACATGGCGTCCAATCTCAATTCCAGCCAATTCTACATTGAAAAAGTAAAACGGCACTCCTTCTCTTCCAAGCTCTGCGGTGCACCCAAACAGTGGTTTACCCCCACATATTGGGTATCAGTGTACTCAGGAGAAATTGCACAACAACTTTTGTGGTCTAATTTCTCCTGTTACCCTTGTGAAAATAAAAATTTGGGGGCAAAAAGATCATTTTTGTAGAAAAAATGTGATTTTTTTTTTTCCACGGCTCTACATTATAAACTTCTGTGAAGCACATGGGGGTTCAAAGTGCTCACCACACATCTAGATAAGTTCCTTAAGGGGTCTAGTTTCCGAAATGGGGTCACTTGTGGGGGATTTCTACTGTTTAGGCACATCAGGGGCTCTCCAAACGCGACATGGCGTCCAATCTCAATTCCAGCCAATTCTACTTTGAAAAAGTAAAACGGCACTCCTTCTCTTCCAAGCTCTGCGGTGCGCCCAGTGGTTTACCCCCACATATTGGGTATCAGTGTACTCAGGAGAAATTGCACAACAACTTTTGTGGTCTAATTTCTCCTGTTACCCTTGTGAAAATAAAAATTTGTGGGCAAAAAGATCATTTTTGTAGAAAAAATGCGATTTTTTTTTTTTTCGCGGCTCTACATTATAAACTTCTGTGAAGCACATGGGGGTTCAAAGTGCTCACCACACATCTAGATAAGTTCCTTAAGGGGTCTAGTTTCCAAAATGGGGTCACTTGTGGGGGATTTCTACTGTTTAGGCACATCAGGGGCTCTCCAAACGCGACATGGCGTCCAATCTCAATTCCAGCCAATTCTACATTGAAAAAGTAAAACGGCACTCCTTCTCTTCCAAGCTCTGCGGTGCGCCCAAACAGTGGTTTACCCCCACATATTGGGTATCAGCGTACTCAGGAGAAATTGCACAACAACTTTTGTGGTCTAATTTCTCCTGTTACCCTTGTGAAAATAAAAATTTTTGGGCAAAAAGATCATTTTTGTAGAAAAAATGCGATTTTTTTTTTTCACGGCTCTACATTATAAACTTCTGTGAAGCACATGGGGGTTCAAAGTGCTCACCACACATCTAGATAAGTTCCTTAAGGGGTCTAGTTTCCAAAATGGGGTCACTTGTGAGGGTTTCTACTGTTTAGGCACATCAGGGGCTCTCCAAACGCAACATGGCGTCCAATCTCAATTCCAGCCAATTCTACATTGAAAAAGTAAAACGGCGCTCCTTCACTTCCAAGCTCTGCGGTGCGCCCAAACAGTGGTTTACCCTCACATTTGGGGTATCGACGTATTCAGGAGAAATCGCACAACAACTTTTGTGGTCTAATTTCTCCTGTTACCCTTGTGAAAATAAGAATTTGTGGGCGAAAAGATCATTTTTGTGTAAACAAAAGCGATTTTTTATTTTCACGGCTCTACGTTATAAACTTCTGTGAAGCACTTGGGGGTTGAAAGTGCTCACCACACATCTAGATAAGTTCCTTAAGGGGTCTAGTTTCCAAAATGGTGTCACTTGTGGGGGGTTTCCACTGTTTAGGCACATCAGGGGCTCTCTAAACGTGACATGGTGTCCGATCTCAATTCCAGCCAATTCTGCATTGAAAATGTCAAACGGCGCTCCTTCACTTCTAAGTTCTGCGGTGCGCCCAAAAAGTGGTTTACCCCAACATATGGGGTATTGGCGTATTTAGGAGAAATTGCATAACAAAATTTATGGTTACATTTCTGTTTTTACACTTGTGACAATAAAAAAAATGGTTCTGAATTAAGATGTTTGCAAAAAAAAGTTAAATGTTCATTTTTTCCTTCCACATTGTTTCAGTTCCTGTGAAGCACATAAAGGGTTAATAAACTTCTTGAATGTGGTTTTGAGAACCTTGAGGGGTGTAGTTTTTAGAATGGTGTCACACTTCATTATTTTCTATCATATCGACCCCTCAAAATGACTTCAAATGTGATGTGGTCCCTAAAAAAAATGGTGTTGTAAAAATGAGAAATTGCTGGCCAACTTTTAACCCTTATAACTCCCTAACAAAAAAAAATTTTGTTTCCAAAATTGTGCTGATGTAAAGTAGACATGTGGGAAATGTTACTTATTAACTATTTTTCGTGACATATCTCTCTGATTTAAGGGCATAAAAATACAAAGTTTGAAAATAATTTTCGCCATATTTCCGTTTTTTTCATAAATAATCGCAAGTAATATCGAAGAAATGTTACCACTAACATGAAGTACAATATGTCACGAAAAAACAATCTCAGAATCAGCGGGATCTATTGAAGCGTTCCAGAGTTATAACCTCATAAAGTGACAGTGGTCAGAATTGCAAAAATTGGCCCGGTCATTAAGTACCAAATTGGTTCTGTCACTAAGGGGTTAATATTAATTCTGATATTGTTGTAAATAAATACTTTTGCCGTGGACCTTCCTGTAAAGTAAGGGGCAGTGCATGCAATATGTATGTATAGGTTGGCGTCACACTTAACGCATTAAAAATCGGTCATATTCTCTCAGCCGAGAGTCCCACGAGTGTTCTCAGTATGGTTATCCATGTGCAATCCGTTTGCAATGCGACTTCCTCGCATCTATGTATCCATATAGCATCGTATGCAACGCAAGGCTAACATGAGCTTTTACATACAGCCGTTCTCTGTCATTTACACATTGTTTTAAAATGAAAAATTTGAATTTATTGTTGGGACCTATTCTCTTCAACATATTTATTAACGATCTGGTAGGTTTACACAGTAAAATATCGATATTTGCAGATGATACAAAATTATGTAAAGCAGTCAATACAAGAAAAGGTAGTATACTTCTACAGATGGATCTGGATAAGTTGGAAACTTGGGCCCGAAAGGTGGCAGATGCGGTTTAACAATGATAAATGTAAGGTTATACACATGGGAAGACGGAATCAATATCACCATTATACACTGAACGGGAAACCACTGGGTAAATCTGACAGGGAGAAGGACTTGGGGATCCTAGTTAATGATAAACTTACCTGGAGCAGCCAGTGCCAGGCAGCAGCTGCCAAGGCAAACAGGATCATGGGGTGCATTAAAAGAGGTCTGGATACACATGATGAGAGCATTATACTGCCTCTTTACAAATCCCTGGTTAGACCACACGTGGAGTACTGTGTACAGTTTTGGGCACCGGTGCTCAGGAAGGATATAATGGAACTAGAGCGAGTACAAAGGAGGGCAACAAAATTAATAAAGGGGACGTGGAACTACAATAGTAAGAGAGATTAGCAAAATTAGGATTATTTAGTCTAGAAAAAAGTCGACTGAGGCGCGATCTAATAACCATGTATAAGTATATAAGGGGACAATACAAATATCTCTCCGAGGATCTGTTTATACCAAGGAAGGTGACGGTCACAAGGAGGCATTCTCTGCATCTGGAGGAGAGAAGGTTTTTCCACCAACATAGAAGAGGATTCTTTACTGTTAGGGCAGTGAGAATCTGGAATTCCTTGCCTGAGGAGGTGGTGATGGCGAACTCAGTTGTGGGGTTTAAGAGAGCCCTGGATGTCTTCCTGGAGCATAACAATATTGTATCATACAATTATTAGGTTCTGTAGAAGGACGTAGATCTGGGCATTTATTCTGATGGAATATAGGCTGAACTGGATGGACAAATGTCTTTTTTCGGCCTGGCTAACTATGTTATGTTGCTATGAAGATGAAAGGTTCTCTGAAAGGCCTAAAGTTTAAGTAGACACATTTCCTTGGTATTTTAGGCCAAAAAAGTATTGTCATTTTTTACATTTTAAAACTTACAAAAAGGAAAAGGGGCTGATGCAAAAGTTTGTGCACCATGCATGGTTAATACCTAGTAACACCCCTTTTTTCAAGTATCACAGCTTGTAAATGCTTTCTGTAGCCAGCCAAGAGTCTTTTAATCTTGTTTGTGGGATTTTCATCCATTCTTCCTTGGAAAATTCTTCCAGTTCTGTCAGATTCCAGTGTCTTCTTGCATGCACTGCCATTTTGAGGTCTAGCCACAGATTTTCAATGAGGTTCAGATTAGGAGATTGTGATGGCCATTGTAAAACCTTCAGCTTGCTCCTTTTGAGGTAGTCTATAGTGGATTTTGACGTGTGTTTAGGATCATGATCGATTTCTAGAAGCCATCATTTTTTGAGCTTCAACTTTTTGACATATGGTGTTATATTTGCATCAAGAATTTATTTAAATTTAATTGAATCAATTCTTCCCTCTACATGAGAAATGTTCTCTGTGCCATTGGCTGCAACACAACCCAAAAGCATGATTCATTACCTCCATGCTTAATCATTGACAAGTAGTGTTGAGCGATACCTTCCGATATCGGAAAGTATCGGTATCGGATAGGATCGGCCGATATTCAAAAAATATCGGATATCGCCGATACCGATACCCGATTCCAATGCAAGTCAATGGGACCAAAATATCGGAATTAAAATAAACCCTTTCTTGCCTTGTAGGTTCATTCTACATGAAGGAAAACAACTAAGAATAATGCCGGATGTATTTGGGGAGGTGGCGGAGACAATAAAGTCATAGAGGTTTATCCCAATCAAATAGAATAGCATGTTTTTTGTTTTTTTTTAAGACGTTCGGAGTGACAAAGATATTGACTATGTAAATTTTTTTTTTTATTTTGTCAGATATTGATGTTTCACTATTCCACGCCCTTCCCCTTCTTTTTTTTCTTTTTTTTTTCTTTTCCCACACTTTCATCTTCATCATCATCAGCATCTTTGACATCAACTTCTTCTTCACCTTATTCATCTTCTTCTTCATCCTTTACCTTTTTTTTTTTTTTTTTGATTACATTCTTCATATTCATTTTATTCAACTATTATTATTCTTCCTATTCTACATATTCTTTTTATTCCACTGTTATTATTCTTCCTATTCTACTTCTTCATCATATTCTCATTTGTGACAGGCATTCCCGTAGTTGTTATCTATAAAAGTTGGAAGATTACACCTTCCGTTCTGCCAGTCACAAAAGTTACATTTGTCCGCGTTCAGTTTGGCCTGCAGCATCAGGCTTTATCCAGGGGCACCACGAGGAGGAACGGACTCACCCCCATACACTGCTTAGTCTTCTTCTGCATATAATTTAGATAATATCTTTTGCTCTGATATTAAGTCTTATGCTTAATGTTCTTCTGCTCTTTGTTCTGCAGCCTCTTGTTCTTCTGCTTCTCGGTCTTCCATGTCGTCGTCTCCAGGGTCGTCGTCTCCAGTGTCGTCATCTCCGCCGTCGTCGTCTCAGCCGTCGTCGTCTCCGCCGTCGTCGTCTCCGCCGTCGTCATCGGGGTGGTCTTCGGGGTCGTCGTCGTCGTCGTCATCTGGGTGGTCTTCCAGGTCGTCGACTTTAGGGTCTTCAACTTGGAAATGTAGCAGAAGGTACAAGAAGGCTGAGAAAATGCCAAGAACCTGATGATGGAACTGGAACTCGGATGGCTACCCGAAGGTTCAAGAGCCTATGGAACTACCGAGGACCAGCTGACGTTACTGGAACCCGGTTACTAAGCAGGAGGTACCCGTGCTAAAAAGCACTACCAAGGATCGCCTGACGTTGGCGGAACTCGGATACCCAGAAGGAGGCACCTAAGCCAAAGGCTCTGCCCGGAACCAGCTGACGGTACTGGAACCAGGATGGGGAGCAGAAGGTACAAGAGCAAAAGACACTGCCGAGAACCAGCTGACGGTACTGGAACCCGGATGGGTAGCCGAAGGTCCAAGAGCCAATGGAACTACCGAGGACCAGCTGACGTTACTGGAACCCGGTTACTAAGCAGGAGGTACCCGTGCCCGAAAGCACTACCAAGGACCACCTGACGTTGGTGGAACTTGGATACCCAGAAGGAGGCACCTAAGCCAAAGGCTCTGCCCGGAACCAGCTGACGGTACTGGAACCAGGATGGGGAGCAGAAGGTACAAGAACAAAAGACACTGCCGAGAACCAGCTGACGGTGCTGGAACCAGGTGGTGGACCTGAAGGTCCACAGGAGAGGAGAGAAAAGCTAGGCCGCGAGGCAGCCGCAGTTACCGAACCCCAACAGTCTTACAGGGGGATCTGGGCCTACTGGCACTACAGAACCAGCCTTGACTATCAGTTCACGCAGCCCACATAGGAAGCTCCTAAACTGGAGGCACCCTGGAGTTGGCTAACCCGACTGCAACACAACGGGGCAAGCATAGGCGTCTCAGCGAGTTTGACACAACCCGGAAACAGCTGACGGTGCTGAAACCAGGTTTGGCACGAGGGAGTACCTGTGACAAAAACACTGCGAGAACCAGCTGGCGGTGCTGGAACCCAGATGCGTTGCCCCAGTGTGCAAGAGCCAATGGCATGACCGAGGACCAGCTGACGGTGCTGGAACCCGGTTACTAAGCTGTAGGTACCCGCGCTTAAAAGCACTACCAAGGACCGCCTGACGTTGGCGGAACTCGGATACCCAGGAGGAGGCACCTAAGCCAAAGGCTCGGCCTGGAACCAGCTGACGGTGCTGGAACCAGGTGGTGGACCCGAAGGCCCACAGGAGAGGATAGAACAGCTAGGCCGCGAGGCAGCCGCAGTTACCGAACCCCAACAGTCCTACAGGGGGAGCTGGGCCTACTGGCACTACAGAACCAGCCTTGACTACCAATTCACGCAGCCCACATAGGAAGCTCCTAAACTGGAGGCACCCTGGAGTTGGCTAACCCGACCGCACCACGACGGGGCAAGCATAGGCGTCTCAGTGAGCTTGACACAACCCGGAAACAGCTGACGGTGCTGAAACCAGGTTTGGCACGAGGGAGTACCTGTGACAAAAACACTGCCGAGAACCAGCTGGCGGTGCTGGAACCCAGATGCGTTGCCCCAGTGTGCAAGAGCCAATGGCACGACCGAGGACCAGCTGACGGTGCTGGAACCCGGTTACTAAGCTGTAGGTGCCCGCGCTTAAAAGCACTACCAAGGACCGCCTGACGTTGGCGGAACTCGGATACCCAGGAGGAGGCACCTAAGCCAAAGGCTCGGCCTGGAACCAGCTGACGGTGCTGGAACCAGGTGGTGGACCCGAAGGCCCACAGGAGAGAACAGCTAGGCCGCGAGGCAGCCGCAGTTAACGAACCCCAACAGTCCTACAGGGGGAGCTGGGCCTACTGGCACTACAGAACCAGCCTTGACTACCAGTTCACGCAGCCCACATAGGAAGCTCCTAAACTGGAGGCACCCTGGAGTTGGCTAACCCGACCGCACCACGATGGGGCAAGCATAGGCGTCTCAGCGAGTTTGACACAACCCGGAAACAGCTGACGGTGCTGAAACCAGGTTTGGCACGAGGGAGTGCCTGTGACAAAAACACTGCCGAGAACCAGCTGGCGGTGCTGGAACCCAGATGCGTTGCCCCAGTGTGCAAGAGCCAATGGCACGACCGAGGACCAGCTGACGGTGCTGGAACCCGGTTACTAAGCTGTAGGTGCCCGCGCTTAAAAGCACTACCAAGGACCGCCTGACGTTGGCGGAACTCGGATACCCAGGAGGAGGCACCTAAGCCAAAGGCTCGGCCTGGAACCAGCTGACAGTGCTGGAACCAGGTGGTGGACCCGAAGGCCCACAGGAGAGGAGAGAACAGCTAGGCCGCGAGGCAGCCGCAGTTACCGAACCCCAACAGTCCTACAGGGGGAGCTGGGCCTACTGGCACTACAGAACCAGCCTTGACTACCAATTCACGCAGCCCACATAGGAAGCTCCTAAACTGGAGGCACCCTGGAGTTGGCTAACCCGACCGCACCATGACGGGGCAAGCATAGGCGTCTCAGCGAGTTTGACACAACCCGGAAACAGCTGATGGTGCTGAAACCAGGCTTGGCATGAGGGAGTACCTGTGTCAAGAACACTGCCGAGAACCAGCTGGCGGTGCTGGAACCCAGATGCGTTGCCCCAGTGTGCAAGAGCCAATGGCACGACCGAGGACCAGCTGGCGGTGCTGGAACCCGGTTACTAAGCTGTAGGGGCCCGCGCTTAAAAGCACTACCAAGGACCGCCTGACGTTGGCGGAACTCGGATACCCAGGTGGAGGCACCTAAGCCAAAGGCTCGGCCCGGAACCAGCTGACGGTGCTGGAACCAGGTGGTGGACCCCAAGGCCCACTGGAGAGGAGAGAACAGCTAGGCCGCGAGGCAGCCGCAGTTACCGAATGCCAACAGTCCTACAGGGGGAGCTGGGCCTACTGGCACTACAGAACCAGCCTTGACTACCAGTTCACGCAGCCCACATAGGAAGCTCCTAAACTGGAGGCACCCTGGAGTTGGCTAACCCGACCGCACCACGACGGGGCAAGCATAGGCGTCTCAGTGAGCTTGACACAACCCGGAAACAGCTGACGGTGCTGAAACCAGGCTTGGCACGAGGGAGTACCTGTGTCAAGAACACTGCCGAGAACCAGCTGGCGGGGCTGGAACCCAGATGCGTTGCCCCAGTGTGCAAGAGCCAATGGCACGACCGAGGACCAGCTGGCGGTGCTGGAACCCGGTTACTAAGCTGTAGGTGCCCGCGCTTAAAAGCACTACCAAGGACCGCCTGACGTTGGCGGAACTCGGATACCCAGGAGGAGGCACCTAAGCCAAAGGCTCGGCCCGGAACCAGCTGACGGTGCTGGAACCAGGTGGTGGACCCCAAGGCCCACTGTAGAGGAGAGAACAGCTAGGCCGCGAGGCAGCCGCAGTTACCGAACCCCAACAGTCCTACAGGGGGAGCTGGGCCTACTGGCACTACAGAACCAGCCTTGACTACCAGTTCACGCAGCCCACATAGGAAGCTCCTAAACTGGAGGCACCCTGGAGTTGGCTAACCCGACCGCACCACGACGGGGCAAGCATAGGCGTCTCAGTGAGCTTGACACAACCCGGAAACAGCTGACGGTGCTGAAACCAGGCTTGGCACGAGGGAGTACCTGTGTCAAGAACACTGCCGAGAACCAGCTGTCGGGGCTGGAACCCAGATGCGTTGCCCCAGTGTGCAAGAGCCAATGGCACGACCAAGGACCAGCTGGCGGTGCTGGAACCCGGTTACTAAGCTGTAGGTGCCCGCGCTTAAGAGCACTACCAAGGACCGCCTGACGTTGGCGGAACTCGGATACCCAGGAGGAGGCACCTAAGCCAAAGGCTCGGCCCGGAACCAGCTGACGGTGCTGGAACCAGGTGGTGGACCCCAAGGCCCACAGGAGAGGAGAGAACAGCTAGGCCGCGAGGCAGCCGCAGTTACCGAACCCCAACAGTCCTACAGGGGGAGCTGGGCCTACTGGCACTACAGAACCAGCCTTGACTACCAGTTCACGCAGCCCACATAGGAAGCTCCTAAACTGGAGGCACCCTGGAGTTGGCTAACCCGACCGCACCACGACGGGGCAAGCATAGGCGTCTCAGTGAGCTTGACACAACTCGGAAACAGCTGACGGTGCTGAAACCAGGCTTGGCACGAGGGAGTACCTGTGTCAAGAACACTGCCGAGAACCAGCTGGCGGTGCTGGAACCCAGATGCATTGCCCCAGTGTGCAAGAGCCAATGGCACGACCGAGGACCAGCTGGTGGTGCTGGAACCCGGTTACTAAGCTGCAGGTGCCCGCGCTTAAAAGCACTACCAAGGACCGCCTGACGTTGGCGGAACTCGGATACCCAGGATGAGGCACCTAAGCCAAAGGCTCGGCCTGGAACCAGCTGACGGTGCTGGAACCAGGTGGTGGACCCCAAGGCCCAGAGGAGAGGAGAGAACAGCTAGGCCGCGAGGCAGCCGCAGTTACCGAACCCCAACAGTCCTACAGGGGGAGCTGGGCCTACTGGCACTACAGAACCAGCCTTGACTACCAGTTCACGCAGCCCACATAGGAAGCTCCTAAACTGGAGGCACCCTGGAGTTGGCTAACCCGACCGCACCACGACGGGGCAAGCATAGGCGTCTCAGCGAGTTTGACACAACCCGGAAACAGCTGACGGTGCTGAAACCAGGTTTGGCACGAGGGAGTACCTGTGACAAAAACACTGCCGAGAACCAGCTGGCGGTGCTGGAACCCAGATGCGTTGCCCCAGTGTGCAAGAGCCAATGGCACGACCGAGGACCAGCTGACGGTGCTGGAACCCGGTTACTAAGCTGTAGGTGCCCGCGCTTAAAAGCACTACCAAGGACCGCCTGACGTTGGCGGAACTCGGATACCCAGGAGGAGGCACCTAAGCCAAAGGCTCGGCCTGGAACCAGCTGACGGTGCTGGAACCAGGTGGTGGACCCGAAGGCCCACAGGAGAGGAGAGAACAGCTAGGCCGCGAGGCAGCCGCAGTTACAGAACCCCAACAGTCCTACAGGGGGAGCTGGGCCTACTGGCACTACAGAACCAGCCTTGACTACCAGTTCACGCAGCCCACATAGGAAGCTCCTAAACTGGAGGCACCCTGGAGTTGGCTAACCCGACCGCACCACGACGGGGCAAGCATTGGCGTCTCAGTGAGCTTGACACTACCCGGAAACAGCTGACGGTGCTGGAACCAGGTTTGGCACGAGGGAGTACCAGTGACAAAAACACTGCCGAGAACCAGCTGGCGGTGCTGGAACCCAGATGCGTTGCCTATTAAAGATTGTCTTCCTAGAGCCCCAACTAGCGGTGCTGGAGCAAAGGGTAAGCAGGGGGAGCAGAGTGTAGGCCGAAGCCTGCACTGGAGGCAGCTTTGTGTCAGCGTTGCGTTTGCAGGACACTTTGCCGGCTACACAGTGTGGGAACAGCTGGCGTTGCTGAACCCCACTAACACAATGGCGGGTGTTTTTCTCTGTGCAGCTAGCACTTGCGGGCAAAAACTTGCGATGTTAGAGCCCGTGGTGAAGCAGGAGGAGGAGGAGAGGAGCAGAGTGTAGGCCGAAGCCTAGTTGAACCAATTTCAAAGGAAACCTTTAACCCCCCCTCAGGTGTTACAAACTACAAGAGACACACCCTGTGCAGTATTAATGCTATTAATTTGTCTACTTGCACACGCTGAATGAAAGACGTACACAATTTAGCCCATTCTACAGTCAAACTGTAGTGGATGCGTGACTTGGCTTTTTAAGGAGACGCAGCACAGGTGTCCCAAATAACGCCTTGGTGCTTGGCGCAGCTTCCTGAGCGTTGTTATTTGCTGTACAGGAGTCTGCGCTCTTGTGTTATCCCTTGGCAATGCCCTGTTAGAGCTGCCCGTCTTATGACCTCATTTCATGTTGGCCGGTGCGGTTAACGATGGCCATAAATCCCAGACCCACAGTGCCTTTTCATAAAGTCACACTGCGGTGCTGGGATTCGTGGCCTTGAGCAGTAAATATTTTGGCCGCTCACACACGTCCTTACACCTGCTTCAGACTGGGCGGCCTCAGCTGATCCCTTCTCGCATGCCGCGGCCATGAGGCTGCACAGTCTGAAGAAGGCGGAAGGAGGGGAGTGAAGACAGGGGAACATATGCACTGCTCGTGCCCATCAATCACACCCTCCCAGTCAAAATATATGAGACAACGAGGGGCGTTGTGTCGGGCAGGGCGGACGCACAGGCACAGCCAGCCAACCAATGATGTCAGAAGACGGGCAGCGCTAACAATGGGGGTGCTGCGTGTCATTAGAAAGGAAAGTCACACCTCAGGGACAGTGGAATGGTCTCTAATGAGACACATTTTGTACGTGTTGAGTTCCACGTGGGCAAGGAGAAAAAGTCAGCCACCTTGTACAAATGCAGCAGTACTGCTTTACAAGGTGGCTGTTATACATAGAAACACCTGGGGGGGTGGGGCCAGGTTCCCTTTAATTTCAGTTCATGTGCCTGCGTGGCGTTTGCAGGTCACGTTGCCGGCTACACAGCAGGGGAACAGCTGGCGGTGCTGAACCCCACTGACACATTGGCTGGTGTTTTTCTCTGTGCAGCTAGCACTTCCGGGCAGAAACTGGAGGTGTTTGAGCCCAGGGTCAGCAGGAGGAGGAGAGGAGCAGAGTGTAGGCCGAAGCCTGCACTGGTGGCAGCTTTTGGTCAGTTGTGCCAGCGTGGCTTGTGCTGGACACGATGCCGGCTACACAGCGGGGGAACAGCTGGCGGTGCTGAACCCCACTGACACAATGGTGGGTGTTTTTCTCTGTGCAGCTAGCATGTCCGGGCAGAAACTGGCGGTGTTTGAGCCCAGGGTCAGCAGGAGGAGGAGAGGAGCAGAGTGTAGGCCGAAGCCTGCACTGGTGGCAGCTTTTGGTCGGTTGTGCCAGCGTGGCTTGTGCTGGACACGATGTCGGCTACACAGCAGGGGAACAGCTGGCGGTGCTGAACCCCACTAACACATTGGCTGGTGTTTTTCTCTGTGCAGCTAGCAGTTCCGGGCAAAAACTAGCGGTGTTTGAGCCCAGGGTCAGCAGGAGAGGAGCAGAGTGTAGGCCGAAGCCTAGTTGAACCAATTTCAAAGGTTACCTTTAACCCCCCCTCAGGTGTTGCAAGGTACAAGAGCCACACCTTGTGCAGCATTAATGCTGCACAAGTAAAAGGTTGCTCTATTTAGTTTGCTCCTTGCACACGCTGAATAAAACACGTACACTATTTAGCCCATTATACTGTCAAACAGTTGTGGAGGCGTGACTTGTCTTTTTAAGGAGACGCAGCACAGGTGTCAAAATTTGCACCTAGGTACTGGGTGCAGATTCCTGAGCGTTGTTATTTGCTGTACAGGAGTCTGCGCTATTGTGATCCCTTGGCCATGCGCTGTGAGCGCTTCCTGTCTTCTGACCTCATTTCATGTCGGCCGTTGCGGTTAGCGATGGACATGAATCCCAGACCCACAGTGTGTTTTCAAAAAATCACACTGCGTGGCTGGGATTCGTGGCCTTGTGCAGTAAATATGTTTGACACTCACACATGTCCTTACACCAGCTTCAGACTGGGCGGCCTCATCTGATCCCTTATCGCCTGCCGCGGCCATGAGGACACCCAGTCTGAAGAAGGCGGAAGGAGATGAGTGAACACAGGCAAACATATGCACTGCACATGCCCATCAATCACACCCTCGCTGTCCAAAAAAATAAGACACCGAGGGGCGTTGTTTCGAGCAGGGCAGACGCACAGGCGCAGCCAGCTAACCAATGATGTCAAAAGACGGGCAGCGCTAACAAGGGTGGTGCTGCGTATCATTAGAAAGGAAAGTCACACCTCAGGGACAGTGGAATGGTCTCAATGAGACACATTTTGTACGTGTTGAGTTCCACGTGGGCAAGGAGAAAAAGTCAGCCACCTTGTACAAATGCAGCAGTACTGCTGTACAAGGTGGCTGTTATACATAGAAACACCTGGGGGTGGGGGGCAGGCTCCCTTCAATTTCAGTTCATGTGCCTGCGTGGCGTTTGCAGGTCACGTTGCAAGCTACACAGCAGGGGAACAGCTGGCGTTGCTGAACCCCACTGACACATTGACTGGTGTTTTTCTCTGTGCAGCTCGCATGTCCGGGCAAAAACTGGGGTGTTAGAGCCCAGGGTCAGCAGGAGGAGGAGAGGAGCAATGTGTAGGCCGAAGCCTGCACTGTTGGCAGCTTTTGGTCGGTTGTGCCAGCGTGGCTTGTGCTGGACACGATGCAAGCTACACAGCAGGGGAACAGCTGGCGTTGCTGAACCCCACTGACACATTGACTGGTGTTTTTCTCTGTGCAGATCGCATGTCCGGGCAAAAACTGGCGGTGTTAGAGCCCAGGGTCAGCAGGAGGAGGAGAGGAGCAGAGTGTAGGCCGAAGCCTAGTTGAACCAATTTCAAAGGTTACCTTTAACCCCCCCTCAGGTGTTGCAAGGTACAAGAGCCACACCTTGTGCAGCATTAATGCTGCACAAGTAAAAGGTTGCTCTATTTAGTTTGCTCCTTGCACACGCTGAATAAAACACGTACACTATTTAGCCCATTATACTGTCAAACAGTTGTGGAGGCGTGACTTGTCTTTTTAAGGAGACGCAGCACAGGTGTCAAAATTTGCACCTAGGTACTGGGCGCAGATTCCTGAGCGTTGTTATTTGCTGTACAGGAGTCTGCGCTATTGTGATCCCTTGGCCATGCGCTGTGAGCGCTTCCTGTCTTCTGACCTCATTTCATGTCGGCCGTTGCGGTTAGCGATGGACATGAATCCCAGACCCACAGTGTGTTTTCAAAAAATCACACTGCGTGGCTGGGATTCATGGCCTTGTGCAGTAAATAGGTTTGCCGCTCACACATGTCCTTACACCTGCTTCAGACTGGGCGGCCTCAGCTGATCCCTTATCGCCTACCACGGCCAGGAGGCCGCACAGTCTGAAGAAGGCGGAAAGAGATGAGTTAAGACAGGCGAACATATGCACTGCTCGTGCCCATAAACCACACCCTCGCTGACAAAATAAATATGACAACGAGGGGCGTTGTTTCTAGCAGGGCGGATGCACAGGCGCAGCCAGCTAACCATGATGACAAAAGACGGGAAACGCTACCAAGGGGGGTGCTGCGTATCATTAGAAAGGAAAGTCACACCTCAGGGACAGTGGAATGGTCTCAATGAGACACATTTTGTACGTGTTGAGTTCCACGTGGGCAAGGAGAAAAAGTCAGCCACCTTGTACAAATGCAGCAGTACTGCTGTACAAGGTGGCTGTTATACAGAGAAACACCTGGGGGTGGGGGGCAGGCTCCCTTCAATTTCAGTTCATGTGCCTGCGTGGCGTTTGCAGGTCACGTTGCAAGCTACACAGCAGGGGAACAGCTGGCGTTGCTGAACCCCACTGACACATTGACTGGTGTTTTTCTCTGTGCAGCTCGCATGTCCGGGCAAAAACTGGCGGTGTTAGAGCCCAGGGTCAGCAGGAGGAGGAGAGGAGCAATGTGTAGGCCGAAGCCTGCACTGTTGGCAGCTTTTGGTCGGTTGTGCCAGCGTGGCTTGTGCTGGACACGATGCAAGCTACACAGCAGGGGAACAGCTGGCGTTGCTGAACCCCACTGACACATTGACTGGTGTTTTTCTCTGTGCAGATCGCATGTCCGGGCAAAAACTGGCGGTGTTAGAGCCCAGGGTCAGCAGGAGGAGGAGAGGAGCAGAGTGTAGGCCGAAGCCTAGTTGAACCAATTTCAAAGGTTACCTTTAACCCCCCCTCAGGTGTTGCAAGGTACAAGAGCCACACCTTGTGCAGCATTAATGCTGCACAAGTAAAAGGTTGCTCTATTTAGTTTGCTCCTTGCACACGCTGAATAAAACACGTACACTATTTAGCCCATTATACTGTCAAACAGTTGTGGAGGCGTGACTTGTCTTTTTAAGGAGACGCAGCACAGGTGTCAAAATTTGCACCTAGGTACTGGGCGCAGATTCCTGAGCGTTGTTATTTGCTGTACAGGAGTCTGCGCTATTGTGATCCCTTGGCCATGCGCTGTGAGCGCTTCCTGTCTTCTGACCTCATTTCATGTCGGCCGTTGCGGTTAGCGATGGACATGAATCCCAGACCCACAGTGTGTTTTCAAAAAATCACACTGCGTGGCTGGGATTCGTGGCCTTGTGCAGTAAATAGGTTTGCCGCTCACACATGTCCTTACACCTGCTTCAGACTGGGCGGCCTCAGCTGATCCCTTATCGCCTACCACGGCCAGGAGGCCGCACAGTCTGAAGAAGGCGGAAAGAGATGAGTTAAGACAGGCGAACATATGCACTGCTCGTGCCCATAAACCACACCCTCGCTGACAAAATAAATATGACAACGAGGGGCGTTGTTTCTAGCAGGGCGGATGCACAGGCGCAGCCAGCTAACCATGATGACAAAAGACGGGAAACGCTACCAAGGGGGGTGCTGCGTATCATTAGAAAGGAAAGTCACACCTCATGGACAGTGGAATGGTCTCAATGAGACACATTTTGTACGTGTTGAGTTCCACGTGGGCAAGGAGAAAAAGTCAGCCACCTTGTACAAATGCAGCAGTACTGCTGTACTAGGTGGCTGTTATACATAGAAACACCTGGGGGGGTGGGGCCAGGTTCCCTTTAATTTCAGTTCATGTGCCTGCGTGGCTTTTGCAGGTCACGTTGCCGGCTACACAGCAGGGGAACAGCTGGCGGTGCTGAACCCCACTAACACATTGGCTGGTGTTTTTCTCTGTGCAGCTAGCACTTCCGGGCAAAAACTAGCGGTGTTTGAGCCCAGGGTCAGCAGGAGGAGGAGAGGAGCAGAGTGTAGGCCGAAGCCTGCACTGGTGGCAGCTTTTGTTCAGTTGTGCCAGCGTGGCTTGTGCTGGACACGTTGCCGACTACACAGCAGGGGAACAGCTGGCGGTGCTGAACCCCACTGACACATCACCTAGTGTTTTTTCTGTGTAGACAACACTTCCAGGTGGCAACTGACAGTGTTGAAACCCAGGGAATCAAAGAGGAGCAGAGTGTAGGCCGAAGCCTGCAGTGGAGCAAGTTGAAAGGGAACCTTTAACCCCCCCCCCAGGCATTTGTTGCTGAAAGAGCCATCTTGTACAGCAGTAATACTGCACATGAAAAATGGTGGCTCCGAAAATTATGCTCCTTGCAAACGCTGAAGTACACACTCATATAATGTGTCCCCTCACACCGTCAAACCATCCCGGAAGTGGGACTTTCCTTTGTAATGTGACACAGCACAGCCGTCATTCCAACCCCCTTGGTGCCGAGCGCCACCTCCTCAACATTGTTTGGTTCTGTCACGGAGCCCGCGCTGTAATGTTATCCCTTGGCCATGCACAGTTAGCGGTGCCCGTCTTCTGACATCATGTAGGTGTCAGGCTGGCAGTGCCTGTGCGTCCAAGCAGCCCTAGATCCAACCTTGCTGTGTCATCTAATGTAGTCCCACTGCGGGCCAGGGATCCATGGGCATGCGCAGTGCATATCATCGCCTCTCACTCACCTCCTTCCTGCTTCTTCAGACTGTGCGGCGTCACGGCCGTGGCATGCTATTAGGGATCAGCTGACGCCGCCTAGTCTGAAGAAGCGTGAAGAAGGGGAGTGAGAGGCTAGTATATGCACTGCGCATGGCCATGGATACCAGGCCCACTGTGGGATCACATTAGACGACACTGCGAGGTGTGATTTCGGGCAGCGTGGACGCACAGGCGCAGCCAGGACGACAACAAATGATGTCAGAGGACGGGCAACGCAAACTGTGCATGGCCAAGGGATAACATAACAGCGCAGGGTCCATGACGGAATCAAACAACGCTAAGGAGGCAGCGCACGGTGCCAAGGGGGTAGCAATGACGGCTGTGCTGCGTCACATTACAAAGGAAAGTCCCACCTCCGGGACGGTTGGACGGTGTGAGGGGACACATTACATGAGTGTGTAGTTCAGCGTTTGCAAGGAGCATAATTTCAAGAGCGACCTTTCCCTTGTGCAGTATTAGTGCTGCACATGGTGGCTCTTTCAGTAACAAACGCCTAGGGGGGGGGGGACAGGTCCCCTTACATTTTAGTTGTGCCAGCGTGGCGGTCGCATGACACGTTGCCGGATACACAGCTGGGGATCAGCTGACGTTACTGAACCCCAATAACAGAGGAGCGACTGTTGACTGTGCACACAGCACTTCCAGGCACCAACTGGCGGTGTTAGAGCCCAGGGACAGCAGGAGGAGCAGATTGGAGGTATTGCCGCACACACAGCTGGGGATCAGCTGACGTTACTGAACCCCAATAACAGAGGAGCGACTGTTGACTGTGCACACAGCACTTCCAGGCACCAACTGGCGGTGTTAGAGCCCAGGGACAGCAGGAGGAGCAGATTGGAGGTATTGCCGCACACACAGCTGGGGATCAGCTGACGTTACTGAACCCCAATAACAGAGGAGCGACTGTTGACTGTGCACACAGCACTTCCAGGCACCAACTGGCGGTGTTAGAGCCCAGGGACAGCAGGAGGAGCAGATTGGAGGTATTGCCGCACACACAGCTGGGGATCAGCTGACGTTACTGAACCCCAATAACAGAGGAGCGACTGTTGACTGTGCACACAGCACTTCCAGGCACCAACTGGCGGTGTTAGAGCCCAGGGACAGCAGGAGGAGCAGAGGAACAGAGTGTAGGCCGAAGCCTGATTGGAGCAAGTTGAAAGGGAACCTTTAACCCCCCCCCCAAGACGTTTGTAGCTGAAAGAGCCATCTTGTGCAGCACTAACGATGCAAAAGGAAAAGGTGGTTCTTTTAATTATGCTCCTTGCAAACACCGAAGTAAACACTAAAAATGTGTCCCCTTATACCGTTAAACCGTCCCGGAGGTGCGAATTTCCTTCGTAATGGGACACAGCACAGCTGACATTCCTATCCCCTTGGTGCCGTGCGCTGCCTCCTCAGCGTTGTTTTAAGCTGTCACGGAGCCTGCGCTGTTCTGTTAGCCCTTGGCCATGCCCAATTAGCGCTGCCTGTCTTCTGACATAATTTGGTGTCAGGCTGTTACTGCCTGTGCGTCCACGCTGCTCCAGATCCCACCTCGCAGTCTCGTCCATCGTAATCCCACTGCGGGCCTTGGAACCATGGACATGCACAGTGCATATCCTCGACTCTCACTCCCCTCCTTCCCTCTTCTTCAGACTGTGCGGTGTCACGGCCGTGGCATGCTATTAGGGATCAGCTGACGGCGCACAGTCTAAAGAAGACGGAGGGAAATGAGCGAGAGCCCGAGGGGAAGATATGCACTGCGCATGGCCATGGATCCCAGGCCCGCAGTGTGACTCAATCAGAAGACACAGCGAGGCGGGATCTCGGGCAGCGCGGCCGCACAGGCGCAGCCAGCCTGACACCAAATTATGTCAGAAGACAGGCAGCGCAAATAGGGCATGCCCAAGGGATAACAGAACAGCGCAGGCTCCGTGACAGCTTAAAACAACGCTGAGGAGGCAGCGCATGGCACCAAGGGGGTAGGAATGACGGCTGTGCTGCGTCACATTGCGAAGGAAAGTCCCAGCTCCGGGACAGTATAACGGTATCAGTGAATACATTTTATAAGTGTTAAGTTCTGCGTGTGCAAGGAGCTAAAAAAAAGAGCTACCTTTTCCTTGTGCAGCATTACTGCTGCACAAGATGGCTCTTTCAGTAACAAACGACGGGGGGGGGGGACATGTTCCCTTACATTTAGGTTGTTGTGCCAGCGTGGCGGTCGCAGGACACATTGCCGGCTACACAGCTGGGGATCAGCTGACGTTACTGAAACCCAATAACACTGGGTCGTATGTTTTTACTGTGCAGCCTGCACTTCTGAGCCGCAACTGGCGGTGTTGGAGCCCAGGAATAGCAGTTCAGGTGGTAGAAAGATGAACACAGCAGGAGACCTGGATGACACCCAATTACTTAATCAGGCAGAGGAGTGGCAAATTCCTGCGAGATCCAGGCCTGGTTCATTTTCAGGAAAGTAAGCCGGTCAACGTTATCAGAGGATAGTCGCATGCGACGGTCTGTTAGTACACCACCTGCGGCACTAAAGACACGTTCCGATAAGACACTAGCCGCAGGGCAAGCCAGCACCTCCAATGCATACTGGCTTAGCTCTGGCCATGTATCCAGCTTAGAGACCCAAAACTTGAACGGGGAAGAGCCGTCTGGGAGTACAGTAAGAGGGCAAGCCATGTAGTCTGTCACCATCTGACGGAACCGTTGCCTCCTGCTGACTGGAGCCGCCGGTGATGGTGTAGACATTTGGGGCGGGCACACAAAAGTGTGCCAGAGTTGTGCCATACTGGGCTTGCCTTGGGCAGAGGCACTGCTTCTGCTCCCTCTTTGGGCAGAGCCTCCCCCACTGCCTCGACGCACTGAGCTGCTTTGTAAAGCACTAGCAGCACTCCTCTCAGTTGGACAGGAGAAGATGATGGAATTCACCAGTGTGTCGTGGTACTCCCGCAATTTACGTTCCCGGGTCAACGCAGGGATGAGGTTTTGGCGTTGTCCCGGTAGCGAGGATCGAGGAGGGTGAACACCCAATAATCAGGCATGTTGAGAATGTGGTCGATGCGGCGGTCATTTCTCAGGCACTGCAGCATAAAATCCACCATGTGCTGCAGAGTGCCAACCGGCCCAGAAACGCTGTCCCCTGCTTGAGACATGATCTCTGCCCGCTCGTCATCACCCCACCCTCGCTGTACACACTGACCACTGGACAATTGTGTCGCTCCCTCCTCTGGACGGAGCTCTTCCTCGTCCATTGACTCCTCCTCATCCTCCTCACAAATTGGCCCCTGCGTACCCCTTTGTGAGGAACCACGTGGCGCTGACTCTCCAGAAGCTGATGGAAAAGGTGACTCCTCATCCTCCACCTCTTCCACCACATCATCCCTTAACCCTTGCAAAGTTTGCTGAAGCAGGCAGATAAGGGGGACAGTCATGCTGACTAGTGCATCATCTGCACTTGCCATCCGCGTGGAATAATCAAAAGGACGCAAAACCTGGCAGACGTCCTTCAGAGTGGCCCACTCTGTGGTTGTGAAGTCTGATCGGCGCTGACTGCGACTTCTTTGCGCCTGATGCAGCTGGTACTCCATAACTGCTTGCTGCTGCTCACACAACCGCTCCAACATATGTAACGTGGAATTCCACCGGGTAGGTAGGTCACATATGATGCGGTGTTCCGGAAGGCGGAATCTGCGCTGCAGAGCAGCAATGCGGGATCTGGCCAAGCAGGAACGCCGCAAGTGAGCACACTCTAGGCGGACCTTGTGCAGCAGGGCATCAAGATCCGGATAGTCCCTCAGAAAACTCTGCACAACCAAATTGAGCAGATGTGCCAGACATGGGATGTGAGTGAGGTTGCCAAGGGCCAAAGCTGCCACCAGATTTTGGCCATTGTCACACACTACCATGCCTGGCTGGAGATTCGCTGGCAGTAACCACACATCGCTCTCCTGCTTGATGGCATTCCAGAGCTCCTGCGCTGTGTGGCTTCGATGCCCCAATGAAACTAGTTTCAAGACGGCCTGCTGACGTTTGGCCACGGCTGTGCTCATGTCGGTCATAGGTAAACGTTCACGGGTCCATGTGGGGGTGGACTGTGACGGATCCTGCAGAGAGGAATCAGAGGAACTGGTGTAAGAGGAGGAGTCGATGCGTACAGACTGGATTCCTGCAATCCTTGGAGTGGGCAGGACACGTCCTGCGCCACTCGCACGATCTGTACCTGGCTCAACAACATTAACCCAATGGGCAGTGAGGGAAACATATCGCCCCTGTCCATGCTGACTGGTCCACGCATCGGTGGTGAGGTGGACCTTGCTACTGACGGCGTTCAGTAGCGCATGTTTTATGTTTGCCTCAACATGCCTGTGCAGGGCAGGGACAGCCTGCCTGCTGAAGTAAAAGCGGCTGGGCACCTTGTACTGTGGGACTGCCAAAGCCATCAAGTCACGGAAGCTGTCAGTCTCCACCAGCCTGAACGAGAGCATTTCCAGGGACAACAGTTTGGCAATGCCTGCATTCAGAGCCTGTGCTCGGGGGTGGTTGGCCGAGAATGCCCGCCTTTTCTCCCATGCCTGTACTACCGATGGCTGTAGAGTAGACTGGGAGTGTGAGGATGACTGGGAAGGTGGTGCTGTGGGTGGAATTACACTAGGTCTCTGGACAACAGTGGAGGAAGAGGCAACACGAGATGAAGAGGTGGTAGCTGCCGCTGTTGGTTGGCCTACGTCTTCACTGTGTTTCTGTAACTCCACCGCGTGCCTGGTCCGCACATGTTTCCACATATTTGTGGTATTGAGGTTGCTGACACTTTTACCTCTTTTTACTTTCTGATGACACAGCTTGCATTTGACAAAACAAATGTCATCTGCAACTGTGTCAAAAAAGGACCAGGCACTGCAAGTCTTGGGAGCGCCCTTTTTGGCTTTGGAAAGAGACAGGCTCCTAACGGGTGCCAAAGTGGAGGCTACAGGCTCCGCAGTCTTCCCCCTCCCTCTCCCTCTTTGGCCCGTAAGGGGAAGCTCTTCCTCAGAGCTGCTCCCACCACCTTCCTGTTCCTCACGCCACGATGGGTCAAGGACCTCATCATCTCCACTACCCTCTGCCACCAACTGCTCCTCCTGGGTAGTCTCGGCAGCACAGTACGCATCAGAAAGCGGCACCTGAGTTTCATCATCAGATGCGTACTGCGCTGTGGTCACCGGAGGCACTGGCCCACCTACCTCTTCAGAGTCAGAGAGAAAAAGCTGTTGGGCATCACTGCACACTGCCTCTTCTTCCATTTCTCCAATGCTGCTTGGCTGGCCCCCTGTTTCCAAGCCAAGAGATTCAGAGAACAGAAGTAGAGACGGCTCCTGTCCTGGGCTCTCTGACTGCCTGGCCAATTTGACAGGTGGTGAAGAGACAGATGGCTGCTCTCCAGTGCTCTGTGCCTGAGAGGATGTGGCACTAACTGAAGTCGATGCCGAGGCGTTAGCTGCCATCCACCCGACAACGGCTTCAATTTGGTCTTCACGCAGCAGCGGTGCACGGCGCTCTCCAACAAAGCTGCGCATGAAGGACTGTTCCCTGCTGAAACTGAGTGACGACGAGTCACCGGCGCCCGCAGCAGGCACAGAATCACCACGTCCTCTCCCTGCTCCTCTCCCTGCTCCGCGCCCACGCCCACGTGCCTTACTCCCTGCCCTCTTCATCTTGGTTGACAGATAAAGATAAGCAGAAAAGTACTAAGGCCTTAGCGTGCTTATTCCTGAAATGCTCCTTCTAACAGGTGTAAGAAACACTAATGTTGTAAAGTGTGGACTAAACTTTATTATTTTTCAAATGTGGCCTACACAAGTGTTAAGTTGTGTTTGGTGAACTTTACTTTTTGTGCAGATCGGGCTACAGAGCTAGTTTAAATCACACGGAGACCGTGCAGACAGCCGTAAACGGCGCTGCAAGGCCAAAAAACCCTCCTCTAGGTTATCCTATGTAGTGTTTTTCCACTATTTAGCTGGAGACGGGTGGAAAGACACTAATAGGAATTTTTTTTTTTAAATTTTAAACAGGCTGCACTATTTGAAAAATAGGAAATTGTTTTTCAAGGTATGAGGCAGTAACGCACCCTGAGCTGAATCCAACCGGCTATGGCTGCACACAGACTACAGGGCGAGCTGCGCTCACACAGAGACCGTGCAGACAGCCGTAAACGGCGCTGCAAGGCCAAAAAACCCTCCTCTAGGTTATCCTATGTAGTGTTTTTCCACTATTTAGCTGGAGACGGGTGGAAAGACACTAATAGGAATTTTTTTTTTAAAATTTTAAACAGGCTGCACTATTTAACCCCTTCATGACCCAGCCTATTTTGACCTTAAAGACCTTGCCGTTTTTTGCAATTCTGACCAGTGTCCCTTTATGAGGTAATAACTCAGGAACGCTTCAACATATCCTAGCGGTTCTGAGATTGTTTTTTCGTGACATATTGGGCTTCATGTTAGTGGTAAATTTAGGTCAATAAATTCTGCGTTTATTTGTGATAAAAACGGAAATTTGGCGAAAATTTTGAAAATTTCGCAATTTTCACATTTTGAATTTTTATTCTGTTAAACCAGAGAGATATGTGACACAAAATAGTTAATAAATAACATTTCCCACATGTTTACTTTACATCAGCACAATTTTGGAAACAAAATTTTTTTTTGTTAGGAAGTTATAAGGGTTAAAATTTGACCAGCGATTTGTCATTTTTACAACGAAATTTACAAAACCATTTTTTTTAGGGACCACCTCACATTTGAAGTCAGTTTGAGGGGTCTATATGGCTGAAAATACCCAAAAGTGACACTATTCTAAAAACTGCACCCCTCAATGTACTCAAAACCACATTCAAGAAGTTTATTAACCCTTCAGGTGCTTCACAGCAGCAGAAGCAACATGGAAGGAAAAAATGAACATTTAACTTTTTAGTCACAAAAATTATCTTTTAGCAACAATTTTTTTATTTTCCCAATGGTAAAAGGAGAAACTGAACCACGAAAGTTGTTGTGCAATTTGTCCTGAGTACGCTGATACCTCATATGTGGGGGTAAACCACTGTTTGGGCGCACGGCAGGGCTTGGAAGGGAAGGAGCGCCATTTGACTTTTTGAATCAAAAATTGGCTCCACTCTTTAGCGGACACCATGTCACGTTTGGAGAGCCCCCGTGTGCCTAAAAATTGGAGCTCCCCCACAAGTGACCCCATTTTGGAAACTAGACCCCCCAAGGAACTTATTTAGATGCCTAGTGAGCACTTTAAACCCTCAGGTGCTTCACAAATTGATCTGTAAAAATGAAAAAGTACTTTTTTTTCACAAAAAAATTCTTTTCGCCTCAATTTTTTCATTTTCACATGGGCAGTAGGATAAAATGGATCATAAAATTTGTTGGGCAATTTCTCCCGAGTACGCCGATACCTCATATGTGGGGGTAAACCACTGTTTGGGCACACGGCAGGGCTTGGAAGGGAAGGCGCGCCATTTGACTTTTTGAATGGAAAATTAGCTCCAATTGTTAGCGGACACCATGTCGCGTTTGGAGAGCCCCTGTGTGCCTAAACATTGGAGCTCCCCCACAAGTGACCCCATTTTGGAAACTAGACCCCCCAAGGAACTTATCTAGATGCATATTGAGCACTTTAAACCCCCAGGTGCTTCACAGAAGTTTATAACGCAGAGCCATGAAAATAAAAAATAATTTTTCTTTCCTCAAAAATGATTTTTTAGCCTGGAATTTCCTATTTTGCCAAGGATAATTGGGAGAAATTGGACCCCACATATTGTTGTCCAGTTTGTCCTGAGTACGCTGATACCCCATATGTGGGGGTAAACCACTGTTTGGGCGCACGGCAGGGCTCGGAAGGGATGGCACACCATTTGGCTTTTTAAATGGAAAATTAGCTCCAATCATTAGCGGACACCATGTCACGTTTGGAGAGCCCCTGTGTGCTTAAACATTGGAGATCCCCCAGAAATGACACCATTTTGGAAACTAGACCCCCAAAGGAACTAATCTAGATGTGTGGTGAGGACTTTGAACCCCCAAGTGCTTCACAGAAGTTTATAACGCAGAGCCATGAAAATAAAAAAAAAAAAATATTTTCTCAAAAATGATCTTTTAGCCTGCAATTTTTTATTTTCCCAAGGGTAACAGGAGAAATTTGACCGCAAAAGTTGTTGTCCAGTTTCTCCTGAGTACGCTGATACCCCATATGTGGGGGTAAACCACTGTTTAGGCACATGCTGGGGCTCGGAAGTGAAGTAGTGACGTTTTGAAATGCAGACTTTGATGGAATGCTCTGTGGGCGTCACGTTGCGTTTGCAGAGCCCCTGATGTGGCTTAACAGTAGAAACCCCCCACAAGTGACCCCATTTTGGAAACTAGACCCCCAAAGGAACTTATCTAGATGTGTGGTGAGCACTTTGAACCCCCAAGTGCTTCATAGAAGTTTATAGTGCAGAGCCGTGAAAATAATAAATACGTTTTATTTCCTCAAAAATAATTATTTAGCCCAGAATTTTTTATTTTCCCAAGGGTTACAGAAGAAATTGGACCCCAAAAGTTGTTGTCCAGTTTCTCCTGAGTATGCTGATACCCCATATGTGGGGGTAAACTACTGTTTGGGCACATGCCGAGGCTCGGAAGTGAAGTAGTGACGTTTTGAAATGCAGACTTTGATGGAATGCTCTGTGGGCGTCATGTTGCGTTTGCAGAGCCCCTGATGTGGCTTAACAGTAGAAACCCCCCACAAGTGACCCCATTTTGGAAACTAGACCCCGAAAGGAACTTATCTAGATGTGTGGTGAGCACTTTGAACCCCCAAGCGCTTCATAGAAGTTTATAATGCAGAGCCGTGAAAATAATAAATACGTTTTCTTTCCTCAAAAATAATTATTTAGCCCAGAATTTTTTATTTTCCCAAGGGTAACAGGAGAAATTTGACCCCAATATTTGTTGTCCAGTTTCTCCTGAGTACGGTGATACCCCATATGTGGGGGTAAACTACTGTTTGGGCACATGCCGGGGGCTTGGAATTGAAGTAGTGACGTTTTGAAATGCAGACTTTGATGGAATGCTCTGCGGGCGTCACGTTGCGTTTGCAGAGCCCCTGATGTGCCTAAACAGTAGAAACCCCCCACAAGTGACCCCATTTTGGAAACTAGACCCCGAAAGGAACTTATCTAGATGTGTGGTGAGCACTTTGAACACCCAAGTGCTTCATAGAAGTTTATAATGCAGAGCCGTGAAAATAATAAATACGTTTTCTTTCCTCAAAAATAATTATTTAGCCCAGAATTTTTTATTTTCCCAAGGGTTACAGGAGAAATTGGACCCCAAAAGTTGTTGTCCAGTTTCTCCTGAGTACGCTGATACCCCATGAGTGGGGGTAAACCACTGTTTGGGCACACGTCGGGGCTCAGAAGGGAAGTAGTGACTTTTGAAATGCAGACTTTGATGGAATGGTCTGCGGGTGTCACGTTGCGTTTGCAGAGCCCCTGGTGTGCCTGAACAGTAGAAACCCCCACAAGTGACCCCATTTTAGAAACTAGACCCCCCAAGGAACTTATCTAGATATGTGGTGAGCACTTTAAACCCCCAAGTGCTTCACAGACGTTTACAACGCAGAGCCGTGAAAATAAAAAATCATTTTTCTTTCCTCAAAAATGATGTTTTAGCAAGCATTTTTTTAGATTCACAAGGGTAACAAGAGAAATTGGACCCCAGTAATTGTTGCACAGTTTGTCCTGAGTATGCTGGTACCCCATATGTGGGGGTAAACCACTGTTTGGGCACACGTCAGGGCTCGGAAGTGAGGGAGCACCATTTGACTTTTTGAATACGAGATTGGCTGGAATCAATGGTGGCGCCATGTTGCGTTTGGAGACCCCTGATGTGCCTAAACAGTGGTAACCCCTCAATTCTACCTCCAACACTAACCCCAACACACCCCTAACTCTAATCCCAACTGTAGCCATAACCCTAATCACAACCCTAACCGCAACACACCCCTAACCACAACCCTAACCCCAACACACCCCTAACCCTAACCACAACCCTAATTCCAACCCTAACCCTAAGGCTATGTGCCCACATTGCGGATTCGTGTGAGAGATTTCCGCACCATTTTTGAAAAATCCACGGGTAAGAGGCACTGCGTTTTACCTGCGGATTTTCCACGGATTTCCAGTGTTTTTTGTGCGGATTTCACCTGCGGATTCCTATTGAGGAACAGGTGTAAAACGCTGCGGAATCCGCACAAAGAATTGACATACTGCGGAAAATACAACGCAGCGTTTCCGCGCGGTATTTTCCGCACCATGGGCACAGCGGATTTGGTTTTTCATATGTTTACATGGTACTGTAAACCTGATGGAACACTGCTGCGGATCCGCAGCCAAATCCGCACCGTGTGCACATGGCCTAATTCTAAAGGTATGTGCACACGCTGCGGAAAACGCTGCGGATCCGCAGCAGTTTCCCATGAGTTTACAGTTCAATGTAAACCTACGGGAAACAAAAATCGCTGTGCCCATGCTGCGGAAAAACTGCACAGAAACGCAGCGGTTTACATTCCGCAGCATGTCACTTCTTTGTGCGGATTCCGCAGCGGTTTTACAACTGCTCCAATAGAAAATCGCAGTTGTAGAACCGCAGTGAAATGCGCAGAAAAAAACGCGGTAAATCCGCCATAAATCCGCAGCGGTTTAGCACTGCGGATTTATCAAATCCGCAGCGGAAAAATCCGCAGAGGAACAGAATACGTGTGCACATACCGAAACCCTAACCCTAGCCCTAACCCTAGCCCTAACCCTACCCCTAACCCTACCCCTAACCCTACCCCTAGCCCTAACCCTACCCCTAACCCTAACCCTATTCTAACATTAGTGGAAAAAAAAAAATTTCTTTATTTTTTTATTGTCCCTACCTATGAAGGTGACAAAGGGGGGGGGTCATTTATTATTTTTTTTATTTTGATCACTGAGATAGATTATATCTCAGTGATCAAAATGCACTTTGGAACGAATCTGCCGGCCGGCAGATTCGGCGGGCGCACTGCGCATGCGCCCGCCATTTTGGAAGATGGCGGCGCCCAGGAAGAAGACGGACGGGACCCCGGCTGGATCGGTAAGTATGATGGGGTGGGGGGGACCACGGGGGGGGGGATCGGAGCACGGGGGGGGAATCGGAGCGCCGGAGGGGTGGAACGGAGAACGGGGGGCGTGGAACAGAGCACGGGGGGCTGGAACGGAGCACCAGGGGGTGGAACGGAGCACCGGGGGGGGTGGATCGGAGTGCAGGGGAGGTGATCGGAGCACGGGGGGGTGATTGGAGCACGGGGGGAGCGGACAAGAGCACGGGGGGGGAGCGGAGCACTGGACGGAGGGGAGCCGGAGCAGTGTACCGGCCAGATCGGGGGGCTGGGGGGGCGATCGGTGGGGTGGGGTGGGGGCACACTAGTATTTCCAGCCATGGCCGATGATATTTCAGCATCGGCCATGGCTGGATTGTAATATTTCACCCGTTATAATAGGTGAAATATTACAAATCGCTCTGATTGGCAGTTTCACTTTCAACAGCCAATCAGAGCGATCGTAGCCACGAGGGGGTGAAGCCCCCCCCCCTGGGCTAAACTACCACTCCCCTTGTCCCTGCAGATCGGGTGAAATAGGAGTTAACCCTTTCACCTGGCCTGCAGGGACGCGATCTTTCCATGGCGCCACATAGGCGTCATGGGTCGGAATGGCACCGACTTTCATGACGCCTACGTGGCGTCAAAGGTCGGGAAGGGGTTAATAAAAAGGAAATTGTTTGTCAAGGTATGAGGCAGTAACGCACCCTGAGCTGAATCCAACCGGCTATAGCTGCACACAGACTACAGGGCGAGCTGCGCTCACACAGAGACCGTGCAGACAGCCGTAAACGGCGCTGCACGGCCCAATAAACCCCCTCTAGGTTATCCTATGTAGTGTTTTTCCACTATTTAGCTGGAGACGGGTGGAAAAACACTAATAGGGAATTTTTTTAAAATTTTTTAAACAGGCTGCACTATTTGAAAAAAAGGAAAAATTTTCTCAAGGTATGAGCCAGTAACGAACCCTGAGCTGAATCCAAACGGCTATGGCTGCACACAGACTACAGGGCGAGCTGGGCTCACACGTAGACCGTGCAGACAGCCGTAAACGGCGCTGCAAGGCCCAAAAACCCCCCTCTAGGTTATCCTATGTAGTGTTTTTCCACAATTTAGCTGGAGACGGGTGGAAAAACACTAATAGGGAATTTTTTTAAAATTTTTTAAACAGGCTGCACTATTTGAAAGAAAGGAAAATTTTTCTCAAGGTATGAGCCAGTAACGAACCCTGAGCTGAATCCAACCGGCTATGGCTGCACACAGACTACAGGGCGAGCTGGGCTCACACGGAGACCGTGCAGACAGCCGTAAACGGCGCTGCAAGGCCCAAAAACCCCCTTCTAGGTTATCCTATGTAGTGTTTTTCCACAATTTAGCTGGAGACGGGTGGAAAAACACTAATAGGAAATTTGAGAAAAAATGTGCAGCAGGCTGCACTATGAGCAAAAAAGGACAACTGTGTGAGGCAGTGTGAACCCCCCCTGAGCTGAATACAACCGGGTATATGGCTGCACACAGACTACAGAGTGAGCTGCACACACACACACACAGAGACCTTGCAGAACGCTGTTAAAACAGCGCTGCAAGGCAAGAGCAAGGTGAACAGTGAAGAACACACAGCGTTTTGCTAAATTAGCCTTTGGAAAGGAAAATAAAGCAATTAGCTAGCTCAACTGGCCCTCAGTTAGAACACAGCGTCCTGTCCCTAACTGAAATCACAGCAGAGTGAGCGCAAAATGGCGGCAGCGTTTTTTATAGTGCAGAGTGACATCATTTCAGCAGCCAATCACAGCCTTGCCAGTACTTACATGCCCACCATGCTAAACAGGATGTGCCCACACTTCCAATCATTCCTCATTGGCTGCTGCGTTCTGTTTGAATTCTGGGAACTTCCGATTCCGGTATCCGATATGCGGGAAGTATCGGAATTCGGTATCGGAATTCCGATACCGCAAATATCGGCCGATACCCGATACTTGCGGTATCGGAATGCTCAACACTATTGACAAGATATTCTTTTCCTGAAATTCTGTGTGAAAAAAGCAATACTAAATAAATCCAATTGGATGTATCCAACAAGATCCTACCAATATAATAGGTACTCATGCACTTTAGCTCCCAGGCAGGCTAGTCCCCTGATGATTCGGCCTGCGAAGAAACACGTCGGGACATTCTAATAGGGAGAGTGCAGGGCATGATATTGTTCAGGGGTAGCTGTGGACTGCCCTTGTAAGGGCGGGAGCTCGGGAACGTAGGTTTACAGTTAGTCCTTTTAGGGATTGACAGGGTATTGTCTCCCTACATCGCTGATTTATGGATTTCTCCACTCCGCGAACCATGGGCTATACCTACCTGTGCCACGGCAATTGGTGAGATCGTTCTTGTTTTAACATTTGCGTTATATATGATTTTCACCTTACTTGCCTTACCCCCCTCCTGCCTGTCTATTATCTGCTTATTTTGATACCTGCCAATACCTATACATACAGGGTTACCTAGCTTAACATTTCTTGCACTTATGTGCTCGTGTTATTAACCAGAGGTATCTTGAGAGTGTGGGACAGTATATTTTGCATTCACAACGACTGTTCTCACTTATATTCTATCTTGGTATCACCCATAAGTGATGTCTTACCTTATAGGCTACATCATCTAATACCATTATAAGTTTTTTTGTTTTGGGGTGACATTATTTGTTTTTGTTATTGTCAAAGTATATTTTTACCTTGTATAGATTAAAGGTTAAGTTTTAATTCCTTCCTGAAATTCTGTGCCCTTTTTCTCCACACATACATTTGATCTTTGTGGCCATAGTTCTATTTTAACCTCATAGGTCTACAGGACTTGTTTCCAAAATGCATCATGCATGTTTAGATGTTCTTTTGTGTATTTCTGATAATGAATTTTATGGTGAGGACGCAGGAGAGGTTTTCTTCTGATGGCAATCTCATGAAGGCCATATTTGTGCAGATGTCACTGAATAGTAGAACAATGTACCACAACTTCAAAGTCTGCTAAATCTTTCTGAAAGTTCTTTGCAGTCAAGTGGGGGTTCTTTGCCTCTCAATACTATGAGCAGTTCTAACTGAAATTTTGCTTGGTCTTCCAGACGTTATCTTGACCTCCACTGTTCCTGTTAACTGACATTTCTTAATTACATTTTGAACAAAGGAAATGGCAACTTGAAAACACTTTGCTATCTTCTTATAGCTTTCTCTTGCTTTGTGGTCTTTGTCCACCATTTTTATTGTGCTAGGCAGCTGCTTAGAAGAACCCATAGCTGGTAGGTTTTTACAAAGCTGAGTATTTGCATCACCTGGGCTTTCCAATCGATGATAGTGAACAAGTCTTAGTCCTAACATTAAGGTCTGAAACAAGGTCAATGTTATCTCAACCCACAAATCTCCAAGGGTGTCCAAACTTTTGCATCGGCCCATATATGTATATATTTGCCTAAAATAAAAAGGAAATGTGTCATCTATTGCATTATCTGCACTTGGACAGTTATCACGGTGTTTTCTGTAGTATTGCACAGAGCTGCATATAGCGTATTCAACATTATCTGCTCTCAGTTATCACTGTGCCAGCTATTATACTGTATGTACTCAGAGTTATCAATGTGTTTTTTCTTGGTATTACATAGGACTGCAGGTAATATTTACTACATTATATTTACTAGTAGGGTTATCACTGGGTGGTATATGTGATGTTACATAGAACTGCATGTAACATCTACTTTCTCGTCTCACAGACTTAGCAGAGCTCATCACTGTGTTGGTTAGGTTATATAGGGATGCAGTCATGTCTTCTACATTTGCAGAAGGTATAATATGCCTTTAATATGGGTTACCATTTCATCCATTTTATGAATATTATGGGTGTTTTTTTGCAGTGGAGCACTGTTTTTCCCCAAATCTTGCCATGCTTACTTTTCCTAAAGGTAGTTTTCGAAAGATGACAAGTATGGTTGCTGTAAGCAACAAATACAGTTTTTCATTAAGACCGTTTTGGAAATGTAATATCATTTCTTCTTTATATAAGAGCAGTGATAGTAGGTTAGGCAGGCTGACGCTACACCACATAGGATACATTGACAATATAGTATACCTCGGGGGGCATCAGATCTGTCACTGATCTATCATTGCTGACAATAGGTAAGAACAAGCGAAATGTGATGAGACTGTCACCATGGGAATGTAGTTTGCCTTAGGGGAACCATTTCAGAGGGGAAGTTGGAATCAAGATCCCAGACATCTCAGACATGGCAGATCTAATCGGAGGTACACACAAGGCATGCACAAAAAATCTACATTATTCTTTAATTATAGCCTATGCTGTAGAACATAAGAAACACAAATATGTGTGATTGCTTTTTTAACTCCGAATTTCTTAGCTATTTGAAAATTAGTTCTTTTAACAATGCAGGCAGTATTTTTAGTGTGATAACCTATGTTCCCTATTTTGCTTCTTGTGTGATCATTAGTGCAATCAAACCTCAACCTTAACCCCTTAGTGATGGAGCCAAATTTTTGAACTCTGACCAGTGTCACTTGATGTGGTAATAACTCTGCAATGCTTCAACAAATCCCAGTGATTTTGAGACTGTTTTTTCGTGACACATTATACTTTATGATAATGGTAAATTTAGCTCAATATGTTTTGTGTTTATTTATAAAAAATATCAAAAATTTGAGAAAAAATGTTAAAAAATTAGCAATTTTCAAAATTTGAATGATTATTAGTGTTGAGCGATACCGTCCGATACTTGAAAGTATTGGTTTCGGATAGTATCGGCCGATACCCGAAAAGTATTGGATATCGCCGATACCAATACCCGATACCAATACAAGTCAATGGGACACCAAGTATCGGAAGGTATCCTGAAGGTTCCCAGGGTCTGAAAGAGAGGAAACTCTCCTTCAGGCCCTGGGATCCATATTAATGTGTAAAATAAAGAATTAAAATAAAAAATATTGATATAATCACCTCTCTGGAGGCCCCTGGACATCACCGCTGGTAACCGGCAGGCTTCTTTGTTTAAAATGAGCGCGTTTAGGACCTGAGAATGACGTCGCGGCTTCTGATTGGTCGCATGCCGCTCATGTGACCGCCACGTGACCAATCAGAATCCGTGACGTCATTCTCAGGTCCTAAACTCCTCATTCTAGCCTACAACCTGCAGTAACCACCGATTGACCAAACCGCTGCACGGCCAGCTCTACCCTCACCTACTGTATCCTCACCCATCCCTTGTAGATTGTGAGCCCTCGCGGGCAGGGTCCTCTCTCCTCCTGTACCAGTTGTGACTTGTATTTTTCAAGATTATTGTACTTGTTTTATTATGTATACCCCTCCTCACATGTAAAGCGCCATGGAATAAATGGCGCTATAATAATAAATAATAATAATAATTCTAAGAATTTAGGACCTGAGAATGACGTCACGGCTTCTGATTGGTCGCGTGGCGGTCACATGAGCGGCACGCGACAAATCAGAAGCCGTGACGTCATGGAAGTCCCTAAACGCGCTCATTTTAAACAAAGAAGGCTGCCGGTTACCAGCGGTGATGTCCAGGGGCCTCCGGAGAGGTGAGTATATCAATATTTTTTATTTTAATTCTTTATTTTACACATCACTATGGATCCGATACCGATTCCCGATATCGCAAAAATATCGGAACTCGGTATCGGAATTCTCAACACTAATGATTATCCCTTTAATCCAGATGGTCATACCACAGCAAACCATTAATAAATAACATTTCCCCCATGTCGGCTTTACATCAGCATCATTTGTAAAATGTTTTTTTTTGTAGCATTTTAGGAGGTTTAAAAATGTAGCAACAATTTTTCATTTTTTCAAGGAAATTTACTAAATTTATTTTTTTAGGGACTTATCCATGTTTGAAGTGACTTTAGGGGTCTCATATATTGGGAAACCCCCCCAAACGTGATACCATTTTAAAAAAAAGCACCCCCTGACATCAAAAACTGCTGTCAGGTAGTTTATTAACCCTTCAGGTGCTTTACAGGAATTAATGCAAAGTGGTATGACAGAAATGAAAATGTGTATTTTTACCACCTAAATGCCTCTAACTTCTGACTAACTTCTGAACAGATTACTACAGCCGTCAGACTCTAAGGCCGCTGTTTGGTCATGAATTGCCATGGCAAACATCAGGACCACACAATCATGAACTGAGGGCACCAATTGGGATAAAGAGGAAGCCCCCACATTCTGTTAACCATTTATAATGAAGTACTCACTATTTACAGCAGCATCTAAGGAATTAAACAGATATGGGCGGTGCAAACACTGATCGTGGCTGATGCAGAAAGTTGTCAGCTATAGTGCACAACCAACAGATGCTAGATTGTTAACTGTATGGGGATGCTATTCTATTATATGTAAGGTCAGTTAAAAGGCGTATTGGCTGTCATTAAGGGGTTAAAGAGTAACTTTTGTTTTAATTTTTATTTTAGTAATCAAATGTACGCATGAGAATAAGCAATTTTATTATATGTCTTATCAGAGAAATTTGCTTCTTGTTCCTCCAAGATTGATCTTCATTTTTAAATTCATGGTTCACCCCTTCCCAACATTTAAAGTACATGTACGTCATGATCGGGAAGGACTTCCCAACCAATGCAGTACATGTACGTCATGGCGATTGCCCATGCACAGGGGGCTGTTTGCCGGCAATCGCCGCAGGACGTCATCCCATTCTGACAGCTGACACCTGTCTCTCAATGTCAGGAGCGGTGTCTTCACCGCTCTAGGCTCTACAATCCCGTAAAGAGAGCAGGCAAAGGGAAGAAAGCCCCTCTGCCCTTCGATCGGCGACCCAATGACTTGCGGGGTCCTAATTGTTGCCATGGTGACCCGATGTGATCACGATGACATCGGGGTCACCAGGCATGAGCAAGTTAGGTAGATCATGCTCAATGTATGATCTAGCTAACTTGTGGCTGCAGGGATGACAGGCTATATAACTGAACAGACTGCAGAAAGTGTGTGAAAGTCCCATAGTGGGACTAAGTAAAAAAAGAATAAAAGAAAATTGAAAAAAAGTTGTAAAAATATATTTTTTTAAATCACAATATAATAAAAAAACATAAAAAATATATCGTACCCATAAATAGACATTATTATGAATAGAAAAACATTAAAAGTACACATACTGTATGTGGTGTTGCCATGTCCAGAATGACCCGACCTATAAAACTGTCCTACTTGTTAACCCCTTTAGTGAACTCCGTGAAAAAAAATGAAAATGAGGCTAAAAACATTGCTTCATCATAATGCCAAACAAAAAGTGGAATAACGCGATCAAAAAGACAAATGTAAATAAAAATGGTATAGCTGAAACTGTCATCTTGTACTGCAAAAATCAAGGTGCCATACAGTGCCATCAGCTGGAAAAAAAAAAGTTATAGCTCTCAGAATATAACAATGTAAAAATAATTATTTTTTCTATAAAATAGTTTTTAATGTGTAAAAGGGCCAAAACATAAAAGATATAAATGTGGCATTGCTATAATCATACGGATTTGAAGAGTAAAGCTTCCTTATAAATTTTACCACACTGCAAACCACCTTAAAAAGAAGCCCAAAAAACAGTTCCTGAATTGCTGATTTTTGTTCAGTTTGCCTCCCAAAAAATCACAATCAAAAAATGTCATGTTCCCAAAAATGGTATAAATAAAAAAAAAACTAGTCGCGCAAAATACAAGCCATGACTTGACTTTTTCAGCAGAAATATAGAAAAAATATAATTGTCAAAATATGATAATGCAAAAAAAAGTTTTTGAAAACAAAAAAAAGCATCTTTTATTGTGTGACAGCAGCCAAACATAAAAACCTGATATAAATTTGGTATCGCTGTAATCACACCAACCCGGAGTATAAAGTCATTTAATCAATTATACTGCACGAGGAGCGGCATAAAAAATAAATAAAATCAATTCTTCACATGCTGTTGATTTTTTCATACTCCCAAAGTTTGCAGTAGGGCTCGATTCACATTTATCCTGCGCTGTACGCTGAGCACTTACATCAGGGTTTCTGTTTAAATCTCTGAAATATGTGATTCAGACAGAACCCCCAGGAGAAGACTCCATATAATGTGGCAGAGGGATGCACTGTTGACACCATAGTACCTGTGATCCGGCAGTGTCCATCTTTTTATTGGGAGTGCATAAAAGTGCCGTCGGCCACAGTTTTCTGCACCTCTGAAATAAAGGACACTGCTGAACAGAGGCCAGACGGAGTTCAGAGTAACTCTGCTACCTTATTATTGTGAGTGCCTAACCTCGGGGGTGTCATGTAGCATCCACATGTTTAGCATTCTCTAGAATTTCTCTAGAAGCGTGAGCTGGGCACTACAACATACTGGGCATGGCTAAGCAGTACTTTACAGCCACAACATTTGAGGTATTTCTTCATTCCGCAGAAATTTTGGTGTAATTTTTAGCCATCTCATTGTGAAAATGATAAATCTGGGGCTAAACAAAATTTGGGTGGTAAAGATATAATTATTTTTTTCTTCATTGCCCAATGGTATAAAATTCTGTGACCCATTTATGGTGTCACTATGATCACTGCACCATTAGATGAATTCATTGAGAGGTGTAGTTTGTAAAATGGGTTTTCTACAGGGGTTTTGCTGTTCTTGTACCTTTAGTACTCTGTCAATGTGACATGACCGCTTCAAAATAGTCCAGATAAATGTGAACTCCAGCATGGGGCTTCTTCCCTTCTGAGCTTTGCACTGTTCCTCAAAAGTAGTTTTCAACCACATATGGGGCATACTTAGGAGAAATTGCACAACCAATTTTTGGGTATATTTTCACGTGCTATGCTTATGAAAATAAAAAAAAGTGGGGCTCACATAACATTTTTGTGGCAAATATGTAATTTTTCATTATTTTCTCTGCTCCACGTTATAAACTTCTGTGAAGCAGCTGGGGATTCAAGGTGCACACCATACATCTATACACATTCCTTGAGGAGCTTAGCTTCCAAAATGGTGTCATTTGTGGGCGATTTCCACTTTACAGGCACATCAGGGGCTCTCCAAATGTGACATGACACCAGCAGACCATTCCATCAAAGTCTGTGTTCCAAAATATCACTCCTTTTCTGAGCCCTGCCGTGAGACTAAACAATATTTTACCCCTACATATGGGGTATCTGCGTACTCAAAATCCGCTAATTACTCCAACAAGTTTTGCACTCAAAGTGTCAAATGGTGCTCTTTCCCTTCTAAGCCCTGCCGTGCACTCAAACAGTAATGACACCCCACATATGGGGTATCTGAGCACTCAGAATAAATTGCACAACAAATTGTATGGTGTAATTTCTTCTGTTACCCTAGTGAAAAAGCAAAATTTTGAGGCTAAAAAACATTTTTTGGAGGAAAATGTAATTTTTATTTTCACGACTCAACGTTATAAACCATATATATAGATACATTCCTTGAGGGGTCTAGTTTCCAAAATGGTGTCACTTATTGGCGTTTCCACTGTTTAGGCATATCAAGGTCTTTCCAAATGTAACATGGCATCCCCTAATTAATCCAGCCAATTTTACATTCAAAAAGTCAAATGATGCTCTTTCCCATCCAAGCAGCACCTAAACAGTAGTTTTCCCCCACATTTGGCATATTTGCATGCTCAGGACAAATTGCTCCACAAAATTTTGCGTCCATTTACCCTTGCAAAAATAAAAAAGTTTGGGGTCTAAAGTAAAAAATTTTGTGACAAAAAGTTGAATGTTCATTTTTTTCTTCCACATTCCAAAAATTCTTGTGAAGCACCTGAAGGGTTAATAAACTTCTTGAATGTGGTTTTGAGTATTTTGAGGAGTGCAGTTGTTATAATGATGTACTTGAGTATTTTCTGTCATATAGGAGAAATCACTGGTCACCTTTTAACCTTTATAACTTCCTAGCAAAAAAAATTATGTTTAAAAAATTGTTCTAATGTTTGATGGAAACATTGTTTATTAACTATTTTGTGTGGCATACCCGATTTAAGGGATACAAATTAAAAGTTTGAAAATGGCAACATTTTCACATTTTTTGTAAAATTTCTGTTTTTTTCACAAATAAACTCAAGTTATATTGAAGAAATACCATCATATTGTACTATCACAAAGTACAATATGTCATAAAAAATCGTCTCAAAATCATTAGGATCGGTTGAAGCGTTCCAGAGCTATTACTACATAAAGTGACAGTGGTCAGAATTGTAAAATTTGGTCCGGTCATGAAGGTGAAAACAATCTCGGGGTTTAAGGGGTTAAAATCTGTATTAAGTGAAACAGATTTTACCTTTAGTGAGTTTGGAAATGACAGATGGTGCTTATAAGACTCTATGGAGAGGGGAAGCTGGTTTGGAGGAGCTAGAAGCAGACACAGATATTGAGCTAAAGGTTCTCCTGCAATGATAGTTACACTTAAAATTGTTATTTTGTGAGAGTAAAATGTGCAGTAAAATGTCTTTGTCAGTCTCTAGCCCACTTTCCTCCCCTTTCCATAGAATCTTATAAGCACCAAATGTCAGTTCCTTTTACACTGAGTAGATATGTGGAGTAGGAATTAAAGGGGTTTTCCCACCAACAATGTACATTTTAATTAATAGATCTTGAAATTAAATTAAGTTACACAACTGGATGTATTACAAAAATGTTCCTGTGCTGAGATAATCTTATAAATGTGTCCCTGCTGTGTACTTTTTACCGGCTGTGTCTGACCTTGCAGGATCACAGCTGATTTTTTCTATGAAAGAAAACATTTCACTCTCTGTTTTTAAGCAATTTTTAACCTCAAAGGGTATGTGTCCACGTTCAGGAAACGCTGCGTGTTTGATGCTGCGAAGAGCCGCAGCGTCCATCGTCCAGCGTCCAGATGTTACAGCATAGTGGAGGGGATTTTATGAAATCCTATCTCCACTATGTGGTCAAACACGCAGACGGCAGACGCGGGTAAACGGACATGCGGCGCGTCTTTTCAGAACGCAGCATGTCTGTTTACAGTGCAGCGACGCAACATCGCCGCGCCATAAATTTCCCATAGATAATCATTAGTGAAATGTGTAGACACTGCGTTAATGCAGCTTACTACGCATGTCACATGCCGACTTACCTGTCCAGCTGCCGGGGGCCCCTCGTCCACTGCAGTTCTTGCGATAACTTATCTTATCGCGAGCACTGCCGTGCATGTGACCGGGACTTATCTCCGGTCACTAGTCTGGTTCTCAGAAACAGCTGATAAGCTGATTATGAGAGCGCTGCAGTGTAGGTGATCGCTGGAGAGTTATCTCCGGCGATCATCTACAGGCTCTGCTACATCTGGATGTCAGGCATCCAGATGTAGCAGAGCCGGACTCATCTACACTGTGTGCACATACAACACACAATATACACCATACACCATACAACATACAACATACAACAAAGACCATACAACATACACCATACGACCTACGACATGCGACACACAACATGTGACATACAACATGCGACATGAAACATGCAACATGCGACATGTGACATGCAACATGCACCATGCGACATACAACATGAACCATGCGACATACAACATGCACCATGCGACATACAACGTGCACCATGCGACATGCAGCATACAACATGTACCATGCGACATGCACCATGCGACATACAACATGCACCATGCGACATACAACATGCGACATGCACCATGTGCAATACAACATGCACCATGCGACATACAACATGTACCATGCGACATGCATCATGTGACATACACCATGCAACATGCACCATGTGACATACAACATGCAACATGTGGCATACAACATGCAACATGCGACATACAACATGCGACATGCACCATGCAGCATGCACCATACAACATGCAACATACACTACATGCATACACTACATACATATAGACATATAGTACATAAAACATAGAGTACATACTCACCATCACCTTGTCACCTTGATCCCCGAAGCCATTGTCACCTGTAAAAAATATTAAAATAATAAACAAACACTATACTCCCTGAGTCCGCAGATATCCAATTAAAATGAGTGTCCCACGACGATCTCCAGTGGAGAGCAGTCACATCAGTGGATGCGACCGCTCTCCAGGGGCTCCAGGAATACAATGACAAGGTATCCTTCAGCAATGTTTTCCTACGCCCCTGTGAGAAATAGTCCCTAGTCTCACTAGTGATGCTGCTGTGTGGGAAAATTCCCATGCAGCTTTTGCCATAAAGTGAGACCCTGAACTAAGGTGACCTCAGTGATACACAGCAGGAGCAATTGTCTCCTGTCAGTGTGTCACTGGAGGGCCTATAGAGCAGTGACATCACCCGATGTCACTGTTCTATAGGTGAGATCATCGTGGGACATTCGTTATTAATTGGACTACGGCGGACAGGTAGTATATGGTTGGTTTATTATTTTTATTTTTTATGCAGGCAATCGAGTATGGTAAGTATGGTAAAATGTAAGAATATTAAAATACTTTTTTCGGGCTGTGTCTTTATTTTTTTTAACCATTTCACTACTCTAGGATTAATAATGAATAGGCGTCATATTGACTCCTCTCCATTATTAACCGGGCTTAATGTCACCTTACAAAAGCAAGGTGACATTAACCCCTTATTACCCCATATCCCACCGCTACAGGGGAGTGGGATGAGAGGGGCTAAGTGCTGGAATTGGCACATCTTACAGATGCGCCATTTCTGGGGTGGCTGGGAGCTGGTATTTGTAGCCCGGGGGCCAATAACCATGGCCCTTCTCTAGGCTATGAATATCATCCTACGGCTGTCTGCGTAGCCTTTCTGGCTATAAAATATAAGGGGACCCCACGTCAATTTTTTTGGGGGTCCTCTTAATTTAATAACCAGTAAAGGCTACGCATACAGCTGCGGGCTGATATTCATAGCCTAAAGAGGGGCCATGGGTATTACCCCCTTCCCAGCCCCCAGCCATTGGCTTTCCCCCTCTGGCGCAGAAAATTGCATGGGAGCCCAGGCCATTTTTTTTCCTTTTTTTTAATTAAACATTCATTCTTAAACATCGGCCTTGCTATTACATATCTACTAGATGGTGGCCCGATTCTAACGCGTTGGGTATTCTAGAATATATATGTATGTATGTAAGTTGCGCTGTGAGTGGGGGTTAAATTCCGCGCCAATATTGCTGATTGGTCTCGGCCGGCTGCATAGTATATAGCAGCCACGTAGTATATAGCACAGCCATGTAGTATATAGCACAGTGATGTAGTATATAGCACAGCCCATGTAGTATATAACACAGCAACGTAGTATATAGCACAACCCATGCAGTAGATAGCACAGCCACGTAGTATGTAGCTGCCACGTAGTATATAGCACAGCCACGTAGTATATAGCACAGTGATGTAGTATTTAACAGCCACGTAGTATACAACACAGCCACGTAGTATATAGCACAGTCCATGCAGTAGATAGCACAGCCACGTAGTATATAGCAGCCACATAGTATATAGCACAGCCACGTAGTATATAGCACAGCGATGTAGTTTATAGCACAGCCCACGCAGCCGGAAGAAGCTGGTTGCGAAACGTTCGTTGGGGTGAGGTGGGACGCTGAGTCTGCTGCAGGTAGATATTACTTTTGTGTCTGGTTACATTTGTATATGCAATATTGTTGGACTCTATGCATAGTTCACCAGGCAATTTATAGGAATATATTTGCTACCTTGCAGTGTGTCATACTAATTTTTGTATTTATACCATACATGTTGTCTCAGCTTCCCACCTTATGTTAGGGTGCTTGTGCATTTTGTGCACCATTATTTATTTCTGTAAAATAAAGCTTTTGTGAATTTTTATTCAACTCTGGATCTCTTCGTTTCGGTTCCTCATTAGGGTTTGACCAAATAGGTTTATCATATGTAGCAGCCACGTAGTATATAGCACAGCCAAATAGTATATAGCACAGCGATGTAGTATATAGCACAGCCCACGCAGTATATAACACAACCCACGTAGTATATAACACAGCCCACGTAGTATGCAGCAATGTGGGCACCATATCCTTGTGAAAAAAAAGAATTAAAATAAAAAATAGTTATATACTCACGTTACCTTCCGTCATCCACCGAAGCTGTCCCGCACCTCGCGATGCTCTCGGCAGCTTGCATTCCCAGAGATGCATTGCCAAATTACCCAGATGACTTAGCAGTCTCGCGAGACTGCTAAGTCATCTGGGTAATTTGGCAATGCATCTCTGGGAACGGGAGCTGCCGAGAGCATCTGGAGGAGCGGGAATGCTGTGGAGGTGACAGAAGATCAGAATAGCATAATTTTTTTTTTTTTTATTATTTTTAACATTATATCTTTTTAATATTGATGCTGCATAGCCAGCATCAATAGTAAAATCTTGGTCCAGGATGGGGAGCAGGGAGGAGCCAATTCGCGGCCGGACTGCCGACCACGACAATCAGCGACTCGGGATTTCCGTTACAGACAGAAAGACAGACAAACAGACGGAAGTACCCCTTAGATGATTATATAGATAGATGGATAATCTATAGATGTATTTATAGATATATATATCTATGGATACATAGATATACTAAACATCGGGCTTGGTATTATCTATCTATCTATCTAATCTTTCTATTATCTATCATCTATCTATTTATTTATCTATTATCTATCGATATATCTATCTAGCTATCTATAGATATTTCTAATCGATAGATATATTTATAGATAGATAATAGATACGATAGATAGATAGATACTATATATACTATAGATATTATAGATCTATTATCTAACTATTATCTATCTATGCCATATCTATCATCTATCGATCTATCTGTTATCTATGATCTATCTGTCTGTGTGTGTAAACATTATTCTTCAATGGAGTATGTAAATGAAGAGGTTGGACAAGAAATGACATCACCCTTTTTTTGGTATATCTTTATTGAGCTTACAAAGACACACACAAATCCGCATTAAAAAAACGCATGAAAAAAGCGTCAAAAAACGCATGAAAAACGCAGGTGACCTGCCAGTGTCCTCAGGTGCAGATTTGGTGCAGATTTTACCTGCGTCAAATCCTGATCAAATCCTGATGCAATCCTGAACGTGGACACATACCAGAGAGAATCATCTGTGATGCCCTGCTGTAATGTCTGTATACTCTTTGCTTCCTCCCCTGCCCGGGAGCAGTGGTATGATCCGACCATATTCCTACACGGTCAGACACAGCCATTACACAGTACACAGCAGGGGCACATTTATAAGATTCTCTCAGAACAGGAACATTTAGGCTAGGTTCACATTGCGTCAAGTACATGGCGTTAAACGGATGTGTTAAACGCATGTACAGAAACGGAGCAAAAATATGTGAAATTCGTCGTCACGGTAACGCTAGCGTTAACGCATGTGATCGCGTTTTTTCATTTTGATGTCCGTTTACGAAGTATCCGTTTGTCTGCGTTTGTCACTGTCAATAAAGTTGTTCTTTTTTTTTTTTTCCCTTTTGTCATTGTCGGGTGTGGGCACAGACTCATTCTCCATTTTGAAAGCATTGAGTGAACTTCTGCTAGCAAGATGTTTGTGTCTGAGCTCGTCAGATTTCGCTTGATGCGGTTGCGACTTCGGCAGAGAAAGCGTAGTTCGCAAAGGAGATATTGGATCCACGAAGTGAATTTCTTGCGGAGTACATATGGTGCCTTTCACACCCTGTATGTGCAGCTTCGGGATCATCCCTTCAAATTCCAACGCTATCTACGGATGTCCATTGAGACCTTTGATGTTCTGCTCTCACATGTGAAGGATGAGATACATCATCATCGCAGCACTTTTCGTGAAAGCATCAATGCGGAGCAACGTTTAGTAGTGACTGTGAGGTAATTATACATTTTTTTTATCATTCTATTGACAAAGACTAGATCTCGGTATCGTGTGGCCTAATGTTCATTTTGCAATTGTATATTATATTGTAAACTAGCCTTTAGATGATCATTAAAATCCTAATTTTTTTTTTTTTGTTTTTGAATGTCAACAGATATCTGGCTACCGGAGAAACTTTTGCGTCACTGCATTACCAGTTTCGACTTGGGAAGTCAACAATTTGTCAACTGGTTCGGGAAACTTGTGATGCCATTTGGAACAACTTGCAACCACTTGTGCTACCAACACCAACATCAGAAATGTGGCTAGCAATTTCCCAACAGTTCGAGGATGTGGCTAATTTCCCCAATTGTATTGGTGCCGTGGACGGAAAGCACATTCGGATTCAGAAACCTGCACATAGTGGTTCCCTCTACTATAACTATAAGAAATACTTTTCTATAGTATTGATGGCGATTGCGGATGCCAGGTACCGTTTTGTTGCTGTGGATATTGGAGCTTATGGCCGGACTAACGATTCCAGAGTATTCAGAGACTCCAACATGGGCCAATGTTTGTACAGCCAAAGTTTAAACATACCGTCATCACGACCTCTACCGGGGACCGAAGGCCCAAGTTTGCCCTATGTTTTAGTTGGTGATGAGGCCTTCCAACTAGGACAAAATCTCCTCAAGCCCTACTCAAGCCGTAGTCTAGACTCCAGCAGGCGCATTTTTAATTATCGCTTGAGCCGGGCTAGACGTTATGTGGAGTGTGCCTTTGGGATTTTGACATTAAAATGGCGGATTTTACTAACCTGCATGCAACTGCAACCAGACAATGTGGACCGTGTTGTGAAGGCATGCATCTGTCTGCACAATTTTGTGGCGAGACATGAACCCCAGTTGGTAGACCCCAATGATTGTGAGTCGAACCTCAGTAGCATTGAATCGACTACAGTTCGTTCTGCATCACAAATAATGAGGATTCGTGATCAATTTGCACACTACTTCACACATGAAGGCCAGGTTCCATGGCAAGACAGACACGTGTGAAAATAATTTAAAGTCTTCCTGATGTCGTGTAAAAAGTTACGTAGTGTAAAAAGTTATGTTGTTTAACCTGATGTCGTGTAAAAAGTTACCTTATGTCGTGTAAAAAGTTAAAGTTAAAGTCATACAAGAATCTGAAATTTGAAACAGTTTACTAAATGTTTTTGTATTTTCCCAACAAACTGTTGGTACACAGGTGTAACATATGATATCCCATAGGGATGAAAAAAAAAAGGAAAATAGAAATTAACAACAAAAACCCCCCCAAAAAAAAAATTGCAACGCGGTAATTGTACCTGGCTGTGGACAGTGAACTGTACTAAAGACTTTGGTACTGCACGGGAGTATTGTCTGCCCAACTATATGATGGACTGCTACATTGTCTTTGAGGTTCCTCGCTCGTTTCACCCCGGCCTCTATATTGAGGGTTGTAGGGCGGCATGTCCAGTCTTCTTCTTCCCGATGGAGCGGGTTCCTCGGTGCCCACAAATTCCTCTACAAGCTCGTTAAGTCTTTGTCGAAACATAAGGTTTCTATGTGCCGGGATATTTTGTACTACAGGCACATAGGATAATAAAAGTAGCTTCCACTCATTAGCAGAGTAGACAGACTCGCGTGCTTGCAGCTCGGTAATTTCTCGTCTCAGGTCTTTGAGCTCACTGCGACACATGTCCTCTACCCGTTGGAGTCCATCCACGATAATTGCATCTGCTTCATCTTTTTGAGATGCTCGCTTGCGTCCACGCTGTGATTGCAACCGGGCACTCACACCTGCAGCAACAGTGCTTCTATCCGCAGATCGTGGCTCGCTGATGCCAGACACATCTTCAGGTTGCGTTGGTTCCACTGAAGAAGGCTCAAGTTCCTCTGCTGGTCTAGGAGCAGCGGTACTGCATATCGTGCTGTAACCCAAAAACAAAAATTACTTATTTTCCTTTAAACAATTTAGTCTCGCACACAGACCTTCTTGTACTTACGAGCGCTGAGACACTGTTTTCTGAAGAAAGAGCAGTTGGTCATAATGCACATACGGTGTCACCCGTTTGCCACTTGATCCGCTTGGTGCATTCTGACTGTTCCGGTAGTTACGGACAAAGCGATCGCGGATGGACTTCCAACGGGTATGGACAGCATCGGCTTTAAATTTAAAAAAAAAAAAAAAAATATAAAAATAGTAGATTGTGTTAAGATATAGGAAAAATTGTTCATAGTTTGCTACGATAGTTGATATATAAATAGTAGATAGATAGTTGTTAGATAAGAAATAGTGTAGAAATAGTGTATAGATAGATAGATATATAGTGGACAGATAGTTGATAATTGAGAGATAGATAGCAGACAACAAGTGGATAGGTTGATAGGATAGAAATTTTTTTTTTTTTTAAACATTTTCCGATGTTACGTCACCAATATTTACCAATTTTTTTCTTTGAGGTTGTCGACTTCTCCATGTATCGGGGATCAAAGTGACAGATTATTTGATCCCACAACTTCCGGTTCTTCACGATGTCATGGTGGGAGCTGTCGCTCTGGTCCCATATGGAGGGGTTGGCTTCCACAAGGTTAATAAGTGTCTCATTGTGGATAGTCAATGGCTCTTCGTCAACGACAATCCTTTTTTTTTTTGTCGCTGACTTGGACTATGTAAACACAAAACGTTATGTTGATAGTGTCAATTTCACTGGATGGCCATATTCATATATACAGAGATAGATAGATACATAGATATAGCAATATATAGATATATAGATAGATAATAATAATAATAATAATAATAATAATTTTATTTATATAGCGCCAACATATTCCGCAGCGCTTTACAAATTATAGAGGGGACTTGTACAGACAATAGACATTACAGCATAACAGAAATACAGTTCAAAACAGATACCAGGAGGAGTGAGGGCCCTGCTCGCAAGCTTACAAACTATGGGGAAAAGGGGAGACACGAGAGGTGGATGGTAACAATTGCTTTAGTTATTCGGACCAGCTATAGTGTAAGGCTCAGGTGTTCATGTAAAGCTGCATGAACCAGTTACCTGCCTAAGTATGTAGCAGTACAGACACAGAGGCTATTAACTGCATAAAGTGAATGAGAACATGATGCGAGGAACCTTTTTTTTTTTTTTTTATTATAAATAGGCCACACAGGGATCGTTAGGTTAATGCATTGAGGCGGTAGGCCAGTCTGAACAAATGAGTTTTTAGGGCACGCTTAAAACTGTGGGGATTGGGGATTAATCGTATTAACCTAGGTAGTGCAGATAGATAGATGTAGATAGATAGATATAGATTGATAGATAGATAGATACATAGATATTGATAGATAGATATATAGATAGATAGATAGATAGATACATAGATATTGATAGATAGATATATAGATAGATAGATACATAGATAGATAGATATAGATTGATAGATAGATAGATATTGATAGATAGATAGATATAGATAGATAGATAGATACATAGATATAGATAGATAGATAGATACATAGATATTGATAGATAGATACATAGATATAGATAGACAAATAGATGGAGCGATAGATAGTTGATAGATAGTTTATAGGTATAGTAGATAGAAAGTGAATAGATAGATTGTTGGTAAATATTGGATAGAATATTTCTAGTTTTATATTTACCACTGGCAGTTGTGGCGACGACAGACGTCTAGGGACCTTTTTTCTTTTTTGTCCTCCTTGTGCCACAACCTATTGTGTATGTAAAATGTAAAAAAAAATATTTTAACATTAAATAATGTTAACATTCATTGGATCAATAAATTTATGCCTGAAAAATTCAACATGTGTGCTATGTACCTTTGTTGTTTTAGCGTGTTTTTTGGGGGGAGGTCTAGCAGCCTCGGGCTCAGAAGACTCCTATTCACAATAAAACAATAAACAGGATTGTTATGCCTAGCTCAATACAATGGAGTTTCACACAACATGGTTTTTTAAAGTGCAAGCCTACCGACTCAGAAGAAAAAATCGCAGACACGCTGCTGCTGCTGACATCTGTATCCGACATCTGTGTGCAACAAAACAATACATTTTTAGTACACACACATCCGACGGACATTACAGACTCCCATGATGTATACAGAGATATATAATATATAGAAATGTACTTACATTTTATAAGAGCTACGGCAAAACACTCTGTCACGTGCAGGAGACTTTGTGTGAGTGGGATATTTTAATGGCCGAAATCACATTTCCTGTCACATGACCACATGTGACCATCCTCAAACGCTATTAAAACGTGTGGTCCTATTTGGAAATTTTTCATGATTTGCGTCTGACTGCGTTTGCCATAGCCTTCTATGGCAGAATGAACGCTTCCGTTAGTAGTGCGTTAGCTTGGCCGGACCCGAAAACGCTGCAAGCCGCGTTGAAGGTCCGTCAGAAAAAAAACGTTATGTGACAAACGCATACCAATTTAGGGATGCGTCACGATGCGTCAGACAATGCAAGTCTATGGGCGCGTTAGTATGTGCGTTACATTGCGTTTTTACTACTTAAAAACGAGTCCGTTAGACGGACACACCTAGCGCAATGTGAACCCAGCCTTATTTAACACATCCAATTGTGGAAGTTATCATTATTCAAACATCCATTGATTAAAATGTTCATTAAAATTAACTTTGTTGGAAAACCCCTTTAAGACAGAAAGATCTTTACAAAAGGAAAAAACAAGCAAATTTCAATGATAAGGTGTATTATAAAGTCGCTAATTATTATTGTTTTTTTTAAATAAAAATTGAGATGATGACTACTCTGCTTAATTTCTTCAAACCTTGATGTTTAAAGACAAAAGGAAATTACTTCTATGAAGAGTTGATAAGTTGTCAGGAAATAAAAACATCAGTAGAAATGTATACAATATACCGTAACATGGCACGGTGAATTAACTGTGTCTAGAGTGTCACTATTATTAGCTCTCACCTGAAGCAAGTATAATTGCCATTTAATTATGTAGATGGCTAATTGTGGCAAGTATAATCAGGTATAACTGATTTAATTACCAGCATTAAGATAACATTATCCTAGCACGGGCTTAGTTCATAGTCTAAGTTATAGCTCATGTCTTTATTGTTGGTCTGTTGAAGTGGGGTTAACATTGCAGAAACCGTGCCCAAACTGTTCACTTGGTAGAACGTGGGCTGAGACGTTAACAGCTTAGTTTTATTTAAATTGATCGAGGCCAGTGTCCAGCTGAGCAATCTGCCAAGGTCCAGTGTGCAACATAATATTAGCTTTCTAAATATATTAAAGCAATTTAGCAGACTTTGGCTTGTTCTTTTCTTATGGAAAATAGACGTTCTGTGTTACTGTTTCTCCTTTATGAAAAATATAATAAAGTTCAATATCCAACCAATGGGAAACAATGAAGTCCACTCTACAATTCTAAACAAATATTACAGCTATTGTGGCACCATAAATATATTAAAACTTAATTTAAAGGGAAATATTGTCAAGCAGTGAGGAATTTTCTTAAATCAGTAGGAGTGGTTTAAGTTCCGATGGAATGACTGTTACCGTATGCTTTTAAAGCGAACCTGTCAGCAGGATTTTGCTAAGTGTACTATAAACACTGTCAGGTCGGCGTCGTTATGCTGATTAATATGATACCTTGGGTGATGAAATCCATCTTGTGGTTGTTGTTTAATCTTTGTAGTTTTCAGTTAGTGAGATTCTCGCGCTGCGGTGTGGACTGTCGGCGAAGCTTTATGTGTTGCTCCGCTTACATATTCATCTGTATGATTTATGACAGGTTACTGATCCTTCAGTGACCTGCCCCCTATTTTACATACTGCATATACTATTGTGAGGGAAGAAAAAAAAAGTACCTTCATCAAAATGGTGCTGGCGTCATTGTCTGCACAGTAGCATCTATTGCGTTCCGATTGATGCTACTGCCACCATTTTGCTGTAGCCTAATTTTATCATCTCCAGCAAAACGGCACCAGCATTTGTGCAGTAGCTTCTATTGGAACGCGATAGATGCTACTGAGCAGACAATGATGCTGGCGCCATTTTGTTGAAGGTACTTTTTTTTTCGCCCCTCACAATAGTATAGGCATAAAGAGATAAAGGCGCTGCTGCCGGTGCCATTTTGATTAAGTTACTTTTTTTTCTAACTTCAGAATAGTATATACAGTGTGTAAAATAGGGGGTAGGTCACTGAGGGATTAGTGAGATTTCATAAGCCCATACATATGAATATATCAGCAGAGCACCACATGCAGACCCCCCGCAGGCCACCACGGAGAACGAGAATCTCATTAACTGAAAACAACAAATATTGATTAAACAACAACCACAAGACGGATTTCATCAACCCAGGTATCATTTAAATCAGTATATCAGCACCAACCTGACACTGTCTGTAGTTTACTGAACAAAATCCTGCTGACACATTTGCTTAAATGCCAAATTTTATCACAGTAAAATTCCTGTAATCTTGCATTGTGGCAAAGCAATGCAATGTTACAATTGTTGCGGTCTAATAATTTTTCAGGACTCTTAACTATTATATTTATTCCATTGCTAAGTATTGTCCAGAAAACTACTGAAAACAGCTGGAATTTTTACTTAAAGTGGTCTGTTTAGCCGATATAGTTGAGCTATGCTTGCCGTTTCAGTACCATGGTCAACATTGTAAGTGGAACAGAATAACTCTCTATTTGGGCTTTATGCACATGGGTTGCCTGTACAACTACACACAAGCACATACATATTGCTTACAGTCCACGATATAAACCTGTAGGCACACCATGTGCTAGTATATGGGGACACCATGAGGCACTTTATTCCCGGCTAGAACTAGCTATTATGAAATAATACCTCTATATAAGAGATGATCAAAAAGATTTGCAGAACCCTGGTCCAGCAGCCATTTTGGTAGCCCATGGTAGCTTGACCATAGGTATGCAAACTACCTCCTACCAACAAGGATCCTCACCATTACTGGTGATTACTAATCCCAACACGACATCATGTGTGCTGTGTGCATTCTGCCTGAATGATGATGGCCTTTTAATCAGGAGAGGTGCCAGGGAATCTGATAGATAAGAAGTGGTTCACAAGTCTCTGGGTTCACTAACCACAGACCGATGTGGCGATGTGGCTGTGGGACCCAGGTCCTGCTAATTTTTTAATCACCTCTACCCTGTATTTAATCATTTTAAAGAAGCACTCCTCTCATCAACTTTTTTATTCTCTCAATATATTGCACTGTGTACTTATAATTGATCATTTTGCTTTTCTATTCAGTCATGCACCAACAAAAATACATTACCATAAAGATGCCCTGTTTGCCCAACGCGTATCGTCGCAGACCTGACTTCATCAGGGGTGGATAGGAAATGAAGTCATATATTTTCCCTGTTTAATAAATAATTAATAATTTATCGTTATAAATCCCTCTCCGATATTTGGTGCCAATCATCAACTATACTGCAGTTGTTGTTGGAAAATATATTTGAATTTTTCTATTACTCTGTACTCAACCTTTGGCCATGGTCCTTTGTATATATATATTTTTCTGAGTATTTTTCTGAATATTTGGTATTATGTAGCTATATGATGTACCCATTTGGTTATAACCACACTGAGCGGCGTTAATGTTTTTTAATTGTTTTTACATGTCTATGTTGTAGGTTTTGGTGTGCAATAAAAATATTTTGTTACTTTGTTATAAGGTGATCCCTGCTTTTGTGTTAGTCTTCTTGTTCTTGGATTAGTGCATGTATTGTTATAGACTAACTGTAGGTAGATCCCTTTAAATATTATATATTTAGGATGGTGCCCTCCTTTGTGTTTTTTACAAAGGACTTTATTCTTGCTGTGTCTTTATTTACCATATAACTATAGGATTAGTAATGGATAGGTGCTTTATAGATGCCTCTCCATTACTAAGCTGTGGGCTTGATGTCACCTGACAATATCAAGGTGACATCAACTCCACAAATATTAACCCCACTTGCAACCACTACATGGCAAGTGGGAAGAGCTGGGCAAAGCCCCAGAATTTCTGTGCTGCTGGGGCTGATATTTTTAGGCTGGTGGTGGCCAATATCTATAGCCCCTTAGCAGCATGAAAATGCCAGCCCCCAGCTGTCTGCTTTAGCAAGGCTGGTCATCAAAAATAGGAGGCCCCAATACTATTTTTTAATTATTTAAATTATTCAAAAATACGGTGTGGGGACCTTATATTCTTGATATCCAGCCTCATTGAAGCTGACAGCTGAGGGTTGCAGCCCCCAGCTGTGAGTTTTGTCTGGCTGGTGATCAAAAATACAGCGGAACCCATGCAGGTTTTTTAAATTATTTGTTTACAGCACAGGAGCTGGCTAATGAATACACCCATCTCCTGCTCTTGCCGTTATTAGTGGCAGCAGGTGTCAGATGATGGAGGTTGTAGTCCCATCCACTGACACCAGTGACCGGAGAGGTAAGCTTTATACCTCCGATCACAGCTGAGTGCTCATGCTGTCTTTTGACAGCGTGGGAACCGCAACTCTCTGACCGACAGGGATGATTTCACCGACGATCAGAAGCGGTGTTTGCTGCGATGTTATGCACTTGACAGCGTGACAAACACCCGGTGTTCGGGCAGCCGAACCCGATCAGTAACATACACTCCCTGATGAAATCTTTATTTGATGTCCATGCCCAAACACTTTACTGTTCGGGTTCACCCATCTCTAATTAAAATGTATTTTATTTGATAGAAACCCATTTAATGATATCTTTTCAATTTGACGAAAGAATCTGCAGTACTGCATCAGAGCTTTGAATCCTATACAGGTTTGATTTGTATATATTACGTAGTTGTCAGGGTATATTGTAAAACATGACATATAGGAATTTTAGTACAAATGAAGGCATTGCAATTTATTGCTTTAAACATGGTTTAACCCTTTTACAACTAATGACGGACATAGCATGTCATGAGAGGGTGTCATTTCCTGCATCATCATTGACAGCTGTGCTGCACGGGAAGAGGTGAAGGGACCCATGTCACCAGTCCCCACACTCAGATCACTGTGATTGGTCAGTCAATCTGACAGACTGATCACAGCATGATCCTGCAGGAGGGGCTGAAATATCAGCACCTCCCTCTTGATCACCACAGGAGCTCCTGCAGTGAGATCCAGGGATGGTGCCAGAACCACCCTTGGCACATTAACCCTACAGAGTGACCATGATATACTGGTGTACTAGGTACCATGGCCTCCTGGTATGCTAGGTACCATGACCTGTTACATGCTGAAAAAGAGAATGGACAGCACCTCCAAAAATCATACATTGATCTAATGCCGCCAGGCAAAATTATATATAACTCAACATGAGGTTCTTAGTTTAACATTCTGATCAGACTTTATTAATCCCACTTCCACATCATGGCAAACCTCTTAGTGGATCTCTATAATTTGAATGGAGTGGAGCCGTGCACCGATCACCACCGCAGCAGAGTTGTCTTTGCACAGGTGCTACATTGGACTGAGATATGGGAAATTTGGAGGCCAAGTCAACACTCTGAATTCTTTATGTTCTTTAAACCATTCCTGTAAAATTTTTGCAGCATAGGGCGCGTTATCCTACTAAACGGATGTTGTCATGTAGAGGTGCACTTGCAATAACATTTAGGTAGGCGATATTTGTCACAGTAATATCCATATTGAGGCCGTCAATCAAGGATAGCCAGCAGAAAATTGGCCAAGGCATAACTCTGCCTACACAGGCTTGTCTCTTACCATCGTGCATCTTGGTGCCATTTCTTCTTTAAGGCCACATTCACATATTCAGTATTTGGTCAGTATTTTAAATCAGTATTTGTAAGCCAAAACCAGGAGTGGGTGAAAAATCCTGAAGTAGTGAGGTGTTTTTGTTCCTCTGATTGATCGACTCCTGGTTTTGGCTCACAAATATTGAGGTAAAATACTGACCCAATACTGAATGTGTGAACGTGGTCTTAGTGATGCTCACACACTTGATCGCCGGTATGATGCACAATAATATATTTCACCTGTTAAAAAATGTAAGGCTGATGAGTGGATTTAGAATCTATGTTTATAAAACAAAATTAACCCAGGAAGCTCAGCAAAATGTTTGTGCGTCACTGAATGAGTCATTGATTAAAACCTTTTGCAACCAAGTAATATTTTGCAGCCCATTACTGTATAACAGTATTATCATAATTTCATGTTTGTAATTTGTGGAGGTTACCAGGGATTATCAGTGGATATGCCACCTTGTTTAGAATAATACTTGCATTGATATTGAATTTTATTTGAATTTAGATCTATTATTACTTATTATTTATCACACTATTGTGTCAAAGCAAAGCATAATTTCTTAGTAATGGAAAACAGATGAGATGAGGCTTTCTAAAGATAATGCAATCCGTAGCATGTGTGTCATCAGGATACTGTGAAAGACAGGTCTCAGATGTGGATGTGTTTATTAATTCTCTGTTGGTTTCACTATTCTCTACAGCTTTGCTTTGTTTTCCGGAGACAAGTTTTGTTTTTGTCACCATTATGATCTTACTATAGCCAGATTTTTTTTATTGTTCCTGAATCTATCTCTCAATCTTCTAATAAAATGGAAGCCCATCATGTATGAATAAGACATAAAAATAATACAAAACCATTTTAAATGGTAACCTTTTGCATTGTTAAGCTCTTTTTTGTATATTACACAGTATGTAAGACCAATGCACTAAATACTATTTCATAGTATTGCTTTTATTGCCATAATCCCCCTATAGTCAGGCACCCACTAGTGCATTTAAAATGAAATGATGAACCATTGTCTCAACTCTTTGGGCATTTTTGTAATAGTTAATGGCAGTAGGAATAGCATTCATGGATGTTTTCCTGCAGGAAGAGGTGTCACTCAGAAAGGATCTTTAGCTTTTGAAGCCTGATGTGCCTGACTTTATTGTAGAAATTTTAATGCCAAGATTTTCCTTCTGTTGGTTAGTCTAGGTGCATTAAGAAAGGAAAGTGTATGGCACCTTTGGAAAGCACACCTGAGAGATGATTAGCAGTAGAAGAAGAGGAGTGGAGGCAAAGATAACACCATATGAGAAGTGTGGGGAAATAATAAGTCATGAAACTAGAAATCTTCAGAGAAACTACTCATGAGAGAGTGAAATACAAAGTCCAAAGAGTCTGAAAGACTACTGAAAGGTAGACAGTGACTGTTCATTGTTCCCAGAGTACCAAGGAAGCCCATAAACAAGTTCAGCAAAGCATGGAGAACTGGATGCTAGAGATGAGCAGATAAAGCAAAATTCAAATTCACCTGTTCATTAATTTCCCAGGAAATTCAATTCACAGAGAAGTTATTCTCCGTGAATTTAATGTCTCTTATCGTGCTCCGGGGCCGTTTTAACCCCAAAACATAACAAATGTAATGTGTAAAAAATAATCCATACTTTCTCCTCACTGCTCACCTCTTTGACCCCTCTGATCCTCATCGCCATCCATCTGATCCTCCTTATGTCTTCGGATCTTTGTCAGGGGGTTTGAAATCCTCTGGCCTTAGTCGCTAGGCTGAGACCACTGGCCACCATTTGTTTTAATCATAAAAGTCCATACAAATTTTTAAAAAATCCTTATACTCACACCTCTGGCTCCTCAGGTTCTCATTGCCAGCTGTCCGCTACTCAGTGTGTCTTTAGATCCCCAGGCCTCACTTGCCAGGCCAAGGCTTCTGATTTGCTAGGTCAGGGAGGGTGGTACACATGTACCCACAAAGATTGCATCGCACACCTTGACATCATATATCTCAGTAGGTTGCGACCTCTGCGGCTGCCTGTGCACAACCCTTCTGGGCCTAGGAAACCAAAAGCCTTGGCCTATCAAGTGAGGTTCATGAATTTCCGTTCACCTACAGGATACAAAGTCCCACCAAGGATCATACAGGAGATGGTGAGGAGTAGAGGATTCGGAGAGGTCAGTACAAGGATTTTTTTTAAACATTTTGATGGCCTCTAATGCTTCAGAAAGATGGTAGTCAGTGGCAGCCTTTTTGCTGAATCCCTACTGAAGCAAATTCCAAAATATAAAAAATTTAGTGAATGAGCTTTTTTGTAACAATTGAATAGAATTCAGTTGCACTCAAGTTTACTCTATCATCTCTACTGAATGCTCAAACAAAGATCACATATAAACTTGATCCTGAACCTGGACCCATTCAAATGAATGAGGTACCCAAACATTAGGTGGTTCCCACGCTGTCGTCTGTATCACAGCGCGGGAAACACTGGCTCTGATCGGCGGTAACCTTACAGATATTACCTCCGGTCACAGCGCTTCAGTCGCCACACTGTCTCACAGAGGACAGCATGCGATCCAACAGCTGTGACCAGCAGTGAAAAGATTAGGTGTGTGTAAATTTGGTCATGAACTACAGGACATGACTGACTTCGTGCAATTGCGAAAAAAGGTTTCTGTACCAAATATTATGTTCAGTTTTTCTATTGTATCAAATACTTAATCATGCAATAAAATGCAAATTAAATATGTAAAAATCATACAATGTGAATTTCTGGAATTTTTTTTAAGTCTCTCACAGTTGAAGAGTAACTAGGATAAAAATTACAGACCTCTCCATTCTATGTAGGTGGGAAAACTTGCTACATCGGTAGTGTATCAAATACTTATTTTCCCCACTAAATGTATATATTTTCCCATCCTAACGTGAATGTGAGTAGTTCAGGACAACCATCTTAAGCTGAATCAACCTAATAATATGAACTTTATTAAAGGGTATTTGTCAATATTTTTTGCTATTTCATTTGAGAGCTGAATAATTTCGAGGCAGAGACCCTGTTTCTAGAAATTAATTAAGTATTTGGATGTAGTTTTGGTACAATTATTGTTTTATCAGCAGATTATCACTAGAGAACTACATCTGGCGAAATACAAAGGATAGAGCGCACTACTAGTATCAAGAAATATTAAATGCCAATCGGGGTGCAAACGAGCAGCCAAACTACTGAAACTAGAACCAAGAGAAAAGAAGCTGCTCAATAGAATGCACACCCAGGGCTAATAAAGAACAATCATGAGTTATAAACACAGGAATTTTATTGACGAACAACAACTTCAAAAACATAAAACATAATTAAAAACAACGGTACTGAATACACATGGTCCACATGTAGATATAACATATACAGTCCATATATCCATAATAACAGTCTGCAAACCTCAATGTATATAATAGAAGTAACCCTCTGGCTCATGGAGCTAAATGCAAAAAATGGGCAAATCTGCACAGCCTAATAGCAGACAGAAGCACCTACCGAACCTAGGGAGTAACCCTTAAAAAGCCACTTGCAGGGAAAAACCACCCTGATATAATGGCTCAAGATGCAATGTAAGAAAAAAACATCATAAGGCCCAGAGGCACCTCATGCCCCTAATAAGGCAGCAAAATATAACATACCCACGTAGCCGAAGCGAGAGGGGGAGACACACCGTCCCCAAGTGCAGACCCGTGTGGACCAAAAAGATGCAGCCCAACGCGTATCGCCCTACTAAAGAGGGCTTCGTCAGGGGAAGGTATTGTCTGCCAAATGCCCCCTGCTTAAATAGTGTACATACAACCCACCTGATGTGAAGCCGGTGAGCAGAGTGCCGGCGAAACCGGAAGCGCGGCACTTAGGAGGAACGCCCACAGCCAGAGAGACAGAGACGCAGAACCGGCACGCCTCCCTATCGGAATAGAAAGTGCGCAGGCGCGATCTGCCTGCCTGAAGGAGCGACGCTCCGAGATCACCGGCCGTATATCTGGCCGCCGCAGAACAGACCCAGCCATGTAGGGTGCAGAGAGACGAGATCGCCGCAGTAAGCTAGGTGGACTCAAATAAATTTACGCCATCCCAAAACCCGGGCACACCCCGATAGGTGGCACAATGCCGAGCCAAATCCCACATATGTACTGCCGTCATGATATGGCAGGGTGCACCCTGAAAGACCCCATTTGTGTGCTGCATAGATGGCACTGCAGAATGTGCCTAACTAAATAAATAAATAAATAAATAGGCGCAAAACCCCCTCCATAATGCCCGAACTGTAGGTGAAACCACCCTTAGTGCAGAGAACTACATCTTACGTGCAGGCCAGTCAAGCTTATGTGTTAACCCACCTTCACTACTGACTGGTAGCTTGCTGACAATGTCCACTATGCACAGGAAGCTGGCAGTGAGGCGTGTGGGTGGGTTGTACACAGCTCAGCAAGATACAGTGGGTACAGAAAGTTTTCAAACCCCTTTACATTTTTCACTCTTTGTTTCATTGCCATTTGGTAATTTCCAAAAAGTTCATTTTTCACAGTAATGTACACTCTGCACCCCATCTTGACTGAAAAAAAGAGAACTGTAGAAATTTTTGCAAGTTTAATAAAAAAGAAAAACTGAAATATCACATGGGCATAAGTATTCAGAACCTTTGCTCTGACACTCATATTTAAGTCACACGCTGTCCTTTTCCTTGTGAGATGTTCCACTCCTTCATTGGAGGCCAGCTGTCTTTAATTAAACTGATAAGAGTTGATTTGGAAAGGCACATACCTGTATATATAAGACCTTATAGCTCACAGTTCATGTCAGACCAAATTAATGAGGTTAAAGGAACTGGCCAAGGAGCTCAGAGACAGAATTCTGGTAAGGCACCGATCTGGCCAAGGTTACAACAGAATTTCTGCAGTACTCAAGATTCTTAAGAGCACAGTGGCCTCCATAATCTTTAAATGGAAGAAGTTTGAGACCACCAGAAGTCTTCCTAGACCATGCTGTCCAGTGAAACTGAGCAATTGTGGGAGAAGAGATTTGGTGAGAAAGTTAAAGAAGAACTCAAAGATCACTGTGTCTGAGCTCGAGATGCACTAGGGAGATGAGAGAAAGTTCCACAAAGCCAATTATCACTACAGCCCTCCACCAGTTGGTCCTTTATGGCAGAGTGGCCCGACGGAAGTTTCTCCTCATTGCAAGACATAAGAAAGCCCGCATAGAGTTTGCTAAAAATAATGAAGGACTTCCAGACTGTGAGAATTAAGATTCTCTAGTCTGATGAGACAAAGATTGACCTTTTTGGTGATAATTCTAAGCGGTATGTGTGGAGAAAACCAGGCACTGCTCATCACCTGCCCAATGCAATCCCAACAGTGAAACATGATGGTGGCAGCATCACGCCATGAGGGTGGTTTTCAGCTGCAGGGACAGAACGACTGATTGTCATTGAAAGAAACATGAATGCGGCCAAGTACAGAGATATCCTGGATGAAAACCTCTTCCAGAGTGCTCTTGACCTCAGACTTGGCTGAAGGTTCACCTTCCAGCAAGACAATTACCCTAAGCACACAGCTAAAATAACAAAGGAGTGGCTTCAGAACAACTCTACTCTGTGACCATTCTTGGCTGGGCCAGCTAGAGCCCTGACCTAAACCCAATTAAGCATCTGTGAAGAGACATGAAAATGGCTGCCTACCAACGTTCATCATCCAACCTGACGAAACTGGAGTGGATCTGCAAGGAAGAATGGCAGAGGATCCCCAAATCCAGGTCTGAAAAACTTGTTGCATCATTTCCAAGAAGACTCATGGCTGCACTAGCTCAAAAGAGTGCTTCTACTCAATACTGAGCAAAGGGTCTGAATACTTATGACCATGTGATATTTCAGTTTTTCTTTTTTTAATAAATTTGCAAAAATTACTACATTTTTTTTTTTTTCAGTCAAGATGGGGTGCTGAGTGTACATTAATGAGAAACAAATGAACTTTTTTGAATTTACCAAATGGCTGCAATGAAACAAAGAGTGAAAAATGTAAAGGGGTTTGAATACTTTCCGTACCAACTGTACATCAGTGGAATCAAGGTCTCTGCACTTAAAACATGCTGGTCTCAAATTACATAGCAAAAACCTGCTGACAAATTCCATTTAAAAAGTGAAGAGTTAAATAAAATTAAAACAGGATGTTACACTTGCATTGACAGATGGGCAAGCATTAAAAAATGCAAAGTGATTTTACTAACTGCCTTTTACAGTGTCCATTTTATCTTTAACCCCTTAGTGACAGAGCCAATTTGGTACTTAATGACCGGGCCAATTTTTGCAATTCTGACCACTGTCACTTTATGAGGTTATAACTCTGGACGCTTCAATGGATCCCGCTGATTCTGAGAATGTTTTTTCGTGACATATTGTACCTCATGTTAGTGGTAACATTTCTTCGATATTACTTGCGATTATTTATGAAAAAAACGGAAATATGGCGAAAATTTTTAAAATTTTGCAATTTTCAAACTTTGTATTTTTATGCCTTTAAATCAGAGAGATATGTCACGAAAAATAGTTAATAAATAACATTTCCCACATGTCTACTTTACATCAGCACAATTTTGGAAACAAAATTTTTTTTTGTTAGGGAGTTATAAGGGTTGAAATTTGACCAGCAATTTCTCATTTTTACAACACCATTTTGTTTTAGGGACCACATCACATTTGAAGTCATTTTGAGGGATCTATATGATAGAAAATAATGAAGTGTGACACCATTCTAAAAACTGCACCCCTCAAGGTTCTCAAAACCACATTCAAGAAGTTTATTAACCCTTTACGTGCTTCACAGGAACTGAAACAATGTAGAAGGAAAAAATGAACATTTAACTTTTTTTTGCAAACATCTTAATTTAGAACCATTTTTTTTATTTTCACAAGTGTAAAAACAGAAATGTAACCATAAATTTTGTTATGCAAATTCTCCTGAATACGCCAATACCCCATATGTGGGGGTAAACCACTTTTTGGGCGCACCGCAGAACTTAGAAGTGAAGGAGCGCCGTTTGACTTTTTCAATGCAGAATTGGCTGGAATTGAGATCAGACACCATGTCACGTTTAGAGAGCCCCTGATGTGCCTAAACAGTGGAAACCCCCCACAAGTGACACCATTTTGGAAACTAGACCCCTTAAGGAACTTAACTAGATGTGTGGTGAGCACTTTGAACCCCCAAGTGCTTCACAGAAGTTTATAACGTAGAGCCGTGAAAATAAAAAATCGCTTTTGTTTACACAAAAATGATATTTTCGCCCACAAATTCTTATTTTCACAAGGGTAACAGGAGAAATTAGACCACAAAAGTTGTTGTGCGATTTCTCCTGAATACGTCGATACCCCATATGTGAGGGTAAACCACTGTTTGGGCGCACCGCAGAGCTTGGAAGTGAAGGAGCGCCGTTTTACTATTTCAATGTAGAATTGGCTGGAATTGAGATTGGACGCCATGTCGCGTTTGGAGAGCCCCTGATGTGCCTAAACAGTAGAAACCCCCCACAATTGACCCCATTTTGGAAACGAGACCCCTTAAGGAACTTATCTAGATGTGTGGTGAGCACTTTGAACCCCCATGTGCTTCACAGAAGTTTATAAGGTAGAGCCGTGAAAAAAAAAATCGCATTTTTTCTACAAAAATGATCTTTTTGCCCCCAAATTTTTATTTTCACAAGGGTAACAGGAGAAATTAGACCACAAAAGTTGTTGTGCAATTTCTCCTGAGTACGCTGATACCCAATATGTGGGGGTAAACCACTGTTTGGGCGCACCGCAGAGCTTGGAAGAGAAGGAGTGCCGTTTTACTTTTTCAATGTAGAATTGGCTGGAATTGAGATTGGACGCCATGTCGCGTTTGGAGAGCCCCTGATGTGCCTAAACAGTAGAAACCCCCCACAAGTGACCCCATTTTGGAAACTAGACCGCCCCATGGAACTTATCTAGATGTGTGGTGAGCACTTTGAACCCCCATGTGCTTCACAGAAGTTTATAATGTAGAGCCGTGAAAAAAAAAAATCGCATTTTTTCTACAAAAATGATCTTTTTGCCCACAAATTTTTATTTTCACAAGGGTAACAGGAGAAATTAGACCACAAAAGTTGTTGTGCAATTTCTCCTGAGTACGCTGATACCCAATATGTGGGGGTAAACCACTGTTTGGGTGCACCGCAGAGCTTGGAAGAGAAGGAGTGCCGTTTTACTTTTTCAATGTAGAATTGGCTGGAATTGAGATTGGATGCCATGTCGCGTTTGGAGAGCCCCTGATGTGCCTAAACAGTAGAAATCCCCCACAAGTGACCCCATTTTGGAAACTAGACCCCCCATGGAACTTATCTAGATGTGTGGTGAGAACTTTGAATGCCAAGTGCTTCACAGAAGTTTATAATGCAGAGTCGTGAAAATAAAAATATTTTTTTTTTCCACAAAAAAGATTTTTTAGCCCCCAAGTTTTTATTTTCACAAGGGTAACAAAAGAAATTGGACCCCAAAAGTTGTTGTCCAATTTGTCCTGAGTATGCTGGTATGTGGCGGTAAACCACTGTTTGGGCGCACGGCAGAGCTCGGAAGGAAGGAGCGCCGTTTTGGAATGCAGACTTTGATAGAATGGTCTGCGGGCATTATGTTGCGTTTGCAGAGCCCCTGATGTACCTAACCAGTAGAAACCCTCCACAAGTGACCCCATTTTGGAAACTAGACCCCCCAAGGAACTTATCTAGATGTGTGGTGAGAACTTTGAATGCCCAAGTGCTTCACAGAAGTTTAGAATGCAGAGTCGTGAAAATAAAAAATATTTTTTTTTTCCACAAAAAAGATATTGTAGCCCCCAAGTTTTTATTTTCACAAGGGTAACAGGAGAAATTGGACTGCAATAGCTGTTGCACAATTTATCCCGAGTACGCTGATGCACCATATGTGGGGGTAAACCACTGTTTGGGCGCACGGCAGAGCTCGGAAGGGAAGGAGCGCCTTTTTGGAATGCAGACTTAGATAAAATGGTCTGTGGGCGTTATGTTGCGTTTGCAGAGCCCCTGATGTACCTAAACAGTAGTAACCCCCCACAAGTGACACCGTTTTGGAAACTAGACCCCCCAAGGAACTTATATAGATGTGTGGTGAGAACTTTGAATGCCCAAGTGCTTCACAGAAGTTTATAATGGAGAGTCATAAAAAAATATATATATATATTTTTCCACAAAAAGGATTTTGTAGCCCCCAAGTTTTTATTTTCACAAGGGTAACAAGAGAAATTGGACCCCAGAAGTTGTTGTCCAATTTATCCCGAGTATGCTGATGCCAAATATGTGGGGGGTAACCCACTGTTTGGGCGCATGGCAGAGCTCAGAAGGGAGGGAGCACCATTTGACTTTTTGAGCGCAAAATTGGCTGTCGTGTTTGGAGACCCCCTGATGTACCTAAACAGTGGAAACCCCCCAATTCTAGCTCCAACCCAACTCCAACACACCCCTAACCCTAATCCCAAGCCGATCCATAATCCTAATCACTAACCCTAACGATAATCCCAACCCTTACCCCAAAACAACCCTAATGTCAACCCTAACCATAACCCTAATCAAAACCCTAAATCCAACACACCCCTAATCCTAATCTCAACACTAACCTCAAACCTAACCCTAATCCCAATACACCCCTAATCACAACCCTAACCTTAACCCTAATCCCAAACCTAACCCTAATCCCAAGCGTAACCCTAATGCCAACCCTAACCCTAATACCAACCCTAATCCAAACCCTAACCCTAATCCCAACTCTAACCCTAACTTTAGCCCCAACCCTAACCCTAGCCCTAAGGCTACTTTCACACTTGCGTCGTTTGGCATCCGTCGCAATCCGTCATTTTGGACAAGAAACGGATCCTGCAAATGTGCCCGCAGGATGCGTTTTTTGCCCATAGACTTGTATTGCCGACGGATCGTGACGGATGGCCACATGTCGCGTCCGTAGTGCACTGGATCAGTGTTTTGGCGGACCGTCAGCACAAAAAAACGTTCAATATAATGTTTTTTTGTACGTCGCATCCGCCATTTCTGACCGCGCATGCGTAGCCGTAACTCTGCCCCCTCCTCCCCAGGACATAGATTGGGCAGCGGATGCGTTGAAAAACTACATCCGCTGCCCACGTTGTGCACAATTTTCACAACGTGCGTCGGTATGTTGGGCCGATGCATTGCGACGGCCCCGTACCGACGTAAGTGTGAAAGAAGCCTAACCCTAAATTTAGCGCCAACCCTAACTCTAAATTTAGCCCCAACCCTAACCCTAAATTTAGCCCTAACCCTAGCCCTAACCCTACCCCTACCCCTAAACCTAGCCCTAACCCTACCCCTAGCCCTAACCCTACCCCTAACCCTAACCCTAGCCCTAACCCTAGCCCTAACCCTACCCCTAACCCTACCCCTAGCCCTAACCCTACCCCTAACCCTACCCCTAACCCTACCCCTAGCCCTAGCCCTAACCCTACCCCTAACCCTACCCCTAACCCTAGCCCTACCCCTAACCCTACCCCTAACCCTAATTTTAGCCCCAACTGCTCTTCTCCTGCCGGCTGGCAGATGGAGACAGATGGCGGGTGCACTGCACATGCGCCCACCATTTTCTTTTGCCCAGAAGATGCCGGTGGCCAGGAGGAGCAGCAGGAGGATCCAGGGACACAGGTGAGTATGATAGGGTCCCCGAATCCCCCTATTTCTCTGTCCTCTGATGTGCGATCACATCAGAGGACAGAGAATTACACTTAGCTTTTTTTTTTTTTTTTTTTTTTTTTTTTTTGCGGTCGCCGGTAAACAGTTAATTACCGGCGATCGCAAAACAGGGGTCACTAAAACCGACCCCCGATCATGCTCTTTGGGGTCTCGGCTACCCCCGGCAGCCGAGACCCCAAAGATTCTCGCTGGGCCGGCCGGCGGGCGCACTGCGCATGCGCCCGCCATTTTCAAGATGGCGGCGCCCACCGGGAGCCACGAGGAGCATCGGGGGAGATAGGTAAGTATTGGGGGGCTACCTGGGACCCCTTTTCTCTATCCTCCGATGTGCGATCACATCGGAGGATAGAGAAATTAAAAAGAGATTGCGTTTTTTTTTTTTGCGATCACCGGTAAACGGTTAATTACCAGCGATCGCAAATGCGGGGTGGGTTAAAAACCCCCCGAATCATGTTCTCTGGGGTCTCGGCTACCCCCGGCAGCCGAGACCCCGGAGAAAATCCGACTCTGTGGGGCGCTATTTACTTTTTCCAAAGCGCCGTTAATTAACGGCGCTGTGGTTTAAGTACACTTAGCGGCCGCCGTTAAAAGGCTTATTGGCGGTCGCTAAGGGGTTAAAGGGTAATTGTTTAGTTATTTAATTTCAGAAATCAATAGTAGAAGAGAGCAAGCTTTCTAATACTTTATGAATCTTGCACTTTGCATTTACCTTAAATTGACTGTTAGGGTTCGCTCAGTTTTATACAGTGAGGCAGTGTTCTGTGAGTTTTTCCTCAGCTGGAATGGGACCGAGGAAACAAACTGCAGCATGCTGTGATACCTGTTTTTTCATGTATCCATTTGTGGACTGTTTCGTATTCTCTGGACAACGGTATACATACATGGCTTTTTATTTTATTTTACTTTTAGTTAATTGTGAACCAGGGAAAGTTTCAGCGAGTGTTAATTCAAGCAAAGGATTTTTTGGTGTTTTTTTTTTATTAGTTAGTATTGGGGGTTTCTGATAGATATCCCTCAATTACTATCAACAGGGTTTGATTTCAGCCACAATTTTTGACCAATCACAGCTGACAGCCCCAAGCACCAATACCCCGATTACCAGTGCACCAGGGCTATTGGGAACAGCGAAAGCGAAGTGCCAGAATTAGTGCATTTAATGTGATCCATCATTTCTGGGGCAGTTGCGGGCTGGGATTTTTTGGCTAGGAAGGGCCCAAAATCCACAGACCTTCCCGGTCTGGTAATATCAGCTCATAGCTGTCTGCTTTACTTTTGCTGGTTATAAAAAATAGAGGGAGCTCAATATTTATATCATTTTTATATTTCTTTTTTGATGCTGATATTAGAGGAAAATATAAAGAAAAAACAAAATGTGTCTGCTTTTCACATTACTTTTTTTTTTGCAATTATTAAGACCTGCTGTAAAGATTTTAAAACGTGTACCCTTTCGATTACTTTTATCTATTGGACTCATTTTTTTTCACTGGGAGCAGGGTTGGAAACAATCCCATCTGACCTTTTTTTTAAATTATATATTTAAGTTTCATTTTTTTCCGTTAATTGTGATTTTTCATTTATTTGTTTATTTTATGTAATTTAAAGCTGTGCCCATACAATCTTGTAAGATTTCAAGGGGAATATGACATCATTAAAACATATTGCTGATTTCCCCTGTAATTTGGGCTGTTATGTTAGCCTCAGTTACAGGAGGAAATCATTCTTTTCTATGCACCGCAAAGCGGACTGGATTTCCTAAGACGCTCTCTGGGTCCAGAGGATGAAGCATGGTGGCAAGTGCTTTCTAATGTCTTACTGATGTCTGTATACACTGCTTAATAAGAGCTGAATATATAGCAATCAAGAGGGCAAACATAATAAATCATGTCTGCTTTCTCTGCTGAGAGTCTAGCTGTGTGTAAGTTCTGGCTCCCTGGCTGTACAATGTAGAGACATTTTAAAACGTCACTGCAGGATAGAACGAGAACAGGTCAGTCTTTATTCTAGTCTAGGAGTGGTTCTGAAGTAGTTAATAAGTTTATCAATAAAGCCAACCAATTGCATAAATCTGTGTCATTCACAGACTTCTGCAGCATATTCTAAAGCAGTCAGTAGATAAGAACACCTTCACATTTGATGTTGTGCCAGTATTCGGAAATATCAGCCAAGAATCTGTTGAAAGATTTCTCATTATGATATTCTAAACGGCAATGTTAGCGCAGAAGAATATTTGGGATATTTTTTATATGTATGGAAATATTATGTAGTGCTGTGCTTGCACACACACTTGGTACTTTGTCAAGATCAGGAAGTATGTTTCTAGTTTTTGGTTTGACTATAAGTATTTTCTGTAATATGTCGAGGATTTTTTGTTTAAAGGGAACCTATCACCAGTTTTTGAACCTATGAATAAAGGGCACCACCTTTAACTAATCTTGTGCTGCATCCCACAAATGTGTCTATCAGCTCCTGGCTCCCCCTGTATACCCCAAAAATATCATTTGATATGCTCCAGCGCTGTATGTAAATAAGAGTGGTCACCGAGAGGGCACCTGAAGAAGTAGCAATGCGAAACACGCGTTGGGGAACGGGGCAGTTGTCTTGACAGGATATATGCAAATCATGGGTAATTAATCTGACTATTGATTTTACTGTTTCTCTTTTACTTTATTTAATATGTGCAGTATAAAACCATGAATTCTATATGATAAGCAGGTGCACAGTGCTCTCTCACCAAATTACTTTTGTGTTCTTAGTGTACATGGAGCATTATTGAATCTGTCAGTATTGTGTGATATAGATGCTGAATAGGGATCTAATTTATTTACTGCACATATAATATTATCTTTGTTTCCTAATCAATTCCCCGGCCCTATATGTTCACTTATGGATTTAATCACACTGTACTCATAATAAGGAAAATAACCTTGTATTTTTTATGCAAATTTTTGTAACATAAATAAAATCTTTATACTTTTTAGCAATTTGACTCCAAAAAATCATGTAAAATCAATTAAAGAACAAATGGAAGTGTTTTTAACAGAATTTTATTAATATCCATCAAAAAATGCCATCAGGTCCTATCAAGATCCAGAAGTAGTTGTTGAGTTCCTAAATATATTTTTTGGCCTCTGCACCTATTCTGTGTCATTTTAAAAAGGAAATTTCACCTTATTATCTTTGTGAACAGGACACACAATGTAATACTGGTTGCTGTATTGAATAAAACAGTTTTTTTTTCACCTCTCCATTGCGTATATAATAGCAATCAAGGTATTTCGCACATATTGAGTTAACTGTTTGTTAAGTTCAAATGTGTGTTATCAGATAGCAACTCACACAGGTAGAAAATGTACAAACTATCCGATGCCAAATTTTTTGATTGCTAATATCTCTGCAACAAGGAGGAGAAAAAAAACATTTCCACTGTAGCCACTATTACATCATGTGTCCAGTTCAGTATGAAAAATTTGGTGAACTGTCCTCTTTAACCAGAAAAATTATGCATTTTTTTAAATTTAGTTCTTAACGTGAACCTGTCACCAGGTTTGGCCGATATGAGATGTGGCCATCACCTTTCAGGGCTGATATACAGCATTCTATAATGCTGAATATCTGCCCCCAACCTGACCTGTAAGAGAAGAAAAATAACTTTTATTATACTCACCTGCCCCAGGGGCAGTCCGGTCAAAATGGGTGTCGCTCGTCTTGGTCCGGCGCCTCTTATCTTCTTACAATCCCCATCCTCCTGTTTGCTTCATGTGGATGACGTCACCCATTGTAATCCACACTGACTCCTTGCACAGCGCTCCTGCACAGGTGTACTTCTCTGCCCAGTCAAGGTAAGAGCAAAGTACTGCAGTGCGCATGCGCCGGGGCTCTTTCCCTGCACCTGCACACTGCAGCACTTTGCTCTGCCCTCAGTAGGGCAGAGAAGTGCACCAGCGCAGGAGCGAGCTCCCGAGTACTCACATCATCCACACGAAGCAAGCACGAGGGCGACATCGCAAGAAGAATGGAGGCTCCGGACCAAGAAGAGCGACACCCATCGGACTGGACCGCCCCGCAGGCGAGTATAATAAGAGTGATTTTTCTTCTCTTACAGGTCAGGTTGGGGGCAGAAACACAGAATTATAGAATGCTGTATATCAGCCCTAAAAGGTGATGGCTGCATCTCATATCGGCCAAACCTGGTTACAGGTTTCCTTTAAAATAAAGCAAAGCACATTGCTTGCAGAAAAAGTGCCACAAAGATTAAAAAAAACAGTAATTATAGATGATCAAAAAGATTTGCGCTGCTCTGTCCTGATGTCCATTTTGATGCTTGGTGGTAGTTTTACCAAAGCCATGCAACCTACAACAGCTGGCAATTTATAGAACCACAAACTGGGCATTTCTTTCACTTACGAAACCCAACATCACAACGTCTCAGGAGCCTAGTGATCTCCAGAAGGGCCTAGGGTGCCGCATTCGAGTGTTGGCTGAGATAGTTTGCTTCTACTGAGTCTGGCTGCTACTGAAGTGGATGTCAGACTGTGTCGTGCAAATCTTTTTGCTGATCTCTAGGTACAATTTTCTGTTTGTCACTGGGGCAGACCAATATAATTTTCAACCTAAATGTAGCTATCTAGTAATGAAGAAAGGTAATATTCAGTACCAGGTATGGTGTCCATTACTTCATGCATGGGATCTACATGCCTAGCCCACCATCAGCCATATTTGTTAATTACATACCTTGGAATTTACTTATTAAAACGCATTATGGATCTTACATGAGATTATGTCTTCCTGCTGTCATATTGATAGACTATGCCATTTTACTACAAGTTCTGCCAGTTGCTGCAGTCAAAATCTATATCTGGCCATTTGAGTGCTGCTTAAAAAGCACTCCTCCCACCAAAGTTTTTATCCTCTTTATATGTTGCAGTGAGCATATTATATAGCAGTGTGTAATTACAATTGCTCATTTTACCTTTCTACCAAACTAATTCTTCTGTTTTCCATTAGATCTATGACACCATGTGATTAAAAACGGACTACCTGAATCCTTCTAAGCTCTATGTAGAAACAGAATATCAATTTTCCTTGTATGATTCATAGGTCACTGTAAAAGTCAATGGCAGAGGGGAGGAGGGAGCAGCTGGGTCAGAAATTGGAGAGAGGAATGATTTATAAAGGGAAAAGAAAGTTCCTGTTTACAAAAAAAAGCAGAGAAAACAGAAGAATTAGCTGGGTAGAAAGGCAAAATGAGCAATTGTAAGTACACAGTGCTATATAATATGATTGCAATATATTAAGAGGATACAATTGCTGATGGGAGTGCTTCTTAAACTTACAAAATTGGGTGACCATTGACCAACCTGATATGATATATGAATTGTGTGGTTTTTGAAGCAAGTAAAGTCTGGCTGTCACTGCAGTTGATACCCTGTCCACTCACAGTTGCGCCAGTGGGTACACCAGTTTATATGCACACTAATAAGGGTGCCAGGCAAACATGACCCATCAGTTGGCTATGGCACATGTCTCAAATGTCAAAGACCCCTGAGTTACACCATAAAATATTGCTTCCTTCAGGGCCCCTGCAAAGCAGGCTTATACATCTATATATATAATTGTCTAAAGGTTTTTCCGTCTGTCTGTCTGTCCTGGAAATCCCGCGTCTCTGATTGGTCGAGGCCGCCAGGCATCAGCGACGATGATGTCATAAAGGACGTAGAAAACCCACGTTTCTGATTCAGCGACGGGCACAGTATCGACGTAGATGTCATAATGGTTGCCATGGCGACGATGATGTCATAAAGGTTGCCTCGACCAATCAGCGATGGGCACAGTCTGCCGCAAATTCTGGAATCATCATTGTCCATATACTACGGGGACATGCATATTCTAGAATACCCGATGCGTTAGAATCGGGCCATAATCTAGTATGTAATAATAACAGTGCTGGGTTCAATAAATTTAAAGGAAAACCTGGCAGCTTGAAAATCTATGAGCATCAAGTTGTAGTGCAGGAAAGCTGAGCAGATGGATATAAAACATTTTGGGAACAATTCAGTGTAAGATTGCATTCTATTTCAATCTTTACTCATTCTGACAGCGTCCCATCTATCACAGGTCATATAGAGATAGTTGCCCATCACTGGTTGTAACTGCCCACTGGACTCCTAGGCAAGAAAGGGAGCTGAATGCAAATTAATAAATGACAAGATTTATTGAATCTTTTCCCAGAAAACTATGTATATATCAGTTTGCACCACTCTATAGCATGCAGCTCGGACAATAGACTGCTGGTTTCATTCCTGGTCACTTTATTTCGATTCAGTTTAGCAAATAACAATACATTATAGCACTTCACAAGGTTACGCTTGCTATGTTTCCTAAACTCTTTAATCCGAAGGTTGCATGTATGGTGTGATGAAACCTTTGGCTTTTTGTACTACTTTGCAAAGGGGATTCTGTTAAAAGAGAGTTGTCAGTTTGCCAGCAGTTTTCTGCAGGAATCATTTTTAAGGTCTTATTTAAAATTTCTTATTGAAAAGATGCCAAGTCCTGGGTTGCAGCTAGATATTTTAGTTATAAACTCTACTATAAAGAAGAAAACAACTGCGTTTCAAGCTAAAATAAAATACAGTATCTGGTGATATTTCACGGGGTTTTTTATTTTTATATGTTAAACTAAAATGAAATTAATTCAATTAAGTCATTCTTCAAGCAACATACAAAAATTCTAATGTCCTAGACCTTTATCTAATGGAAAAAATCTCTAAAGAATAATTAAATTTAATTTACTGCAGTTTTTATTGTTGTTATTATTAGAATATTTAAATGGTGCTAACTGTATTTGCAATGCTTTGTAGAGAATGTATTCAAATTTTTCTTGTCCCTGGTGGCCTACAATCTAATTTTTCTATGTGTACACATTTAGTTTCATAAGGATAAATTTACCTGTTTGTTTTTGAAATCTAAGAAAACTCCCTTCAGTATCCCATGGACAACGTGCTCTTTTTTTCAAATTTGTTTTTTGTTTCCTTATATATCGGTGCAGTCAATTTGCCTGAGATTTACCATATTTTTCTGACTATAAGATGCACCGGACTATAAGACGCACCCAAGTTTTAGAGGTGGAAAGTAGGGAAAAAAAAATTGAAGCAAAAAATGTGGTAAAATATGTAATAACATAAATAGCATACTATTACATGTGGTGTTATTATATATAATACTACGCTATTATGTTGGAAGCTACGGGTAGAACATGGTGCTGCAGTACCAGTGTGGTGTCTGTAAAGTACTATACAGGGCTTATATTTAAAGCATCACTCCAGCCCTGAAAATAACACTGGAGTGATGGTTTATGATCTCATGGGAAAACTACAACTCCCATCATGTCCTGCAGATCCTATGACATGCTGGGAGTTATAGTTCACCACAGGAGTGGCAGAGTGCATTTTTATATGTTGTAATTTTAATTCATTCTTACTTGTGCAGGTCCCGCAGCCAGCCACGCTGTGGTGAAGTAATGAAGAGCTGCAGCATCACGTGACCTCACAGAGCCCTCCCTCTTATTGCCTCTCCACAGCTCATGTAATAAGAAGCTTGCAGATTCTAGAACATGTCTTCAGAACCTGATGACATAATGAAGAGGGAGGGCTTTGTGCGGTCATGTGATGCTACAGCCCGCCCTCTTCATGATGTCACACAGGTCCTACGCTGTATCAGGGAGCACTCAGCATCCAGCACAGCCTGGCTAGGGCTGTGCTGTCAAGTATGCGGTGATCCCTCCTGTGGCACCCTGCATGTTCACCCCAGCCACTGCACGAATCCAGTGCTGGGAAAACCAGGTGGGGCCGCTGTTTAAGTGAAGGAATATTCATTTGCTGCTCCCTGCTTGGCACTGACAGATGGGCTGAGAAGTGGCTAATGAATATTTACTTCATTTTAACCCCGTTCTGCCAGCTGACGGAATAGTACGTCAGCTGGCAGAACCCCCGCTTTGAGGCGGGCTCCGGCGGTGAGCCCACCTCAAAGCCGCGACATGTCAGCTGTTTTGTACAGCCTGCATCCATTAACTAGTTAAATGCCACCGTCAAACGCTGACAGAGGCATTTAACTAGTGCTCCCGGCCGCGCAGCCGGGAGTGCTTGGACCGCTGACCCCCGTCACATGATCAGGGGTCATCGGTGCATTGCCATAACAATCAGAGGTCTCCTTGAGACCTCTATGGTTGTTGATGACCTATTGCTTTGAGCGCCACCCTGTGGTCAGCGTTCAAAGCAACCCTGCATTTCTTCTACATAGAGGTGATCTGTGCTTCACCTCTATGTAGCAGAGGCGATCGAGTTGTGCATGCTTCTAGCCTCCTATGGAGGCTATTGAAGCATGCCAAAATAAAAAAAGAAAGTTTAAATATATAAAAAATATATAAAAGTTTAAATCACCCCTTGTTAGATGTCGAGTTCCCGCTTCTGCACAGGGGGAATCTCGAGCCATCTCCGCTGCGGTCTCCCATTCTTATCCAGCCGCAGTGGAGTCTGCTCAGCAGAGACGTCGGTCCCAGCGTCTTGCTCAGTCTCACTCTGTACAAAGAGTTACTGCTGCTTTTCCTGCTTCTGCCATTGAAGTCAGTGTTGGGCAGCGGAGAGCAGATGCTTTTGGGGCTAAGTCCTGCTTTTCTCTTTCTGAGCATGCCCAGGGCAAGATCTCCCATTGGAGATCGAGGGTCACATGCTCAGGTACTGCAGCATATCCCATTGGTCCTCCAGGAAGGTCCTGAAAGGGCAAAACTTTGGTAGCAGCTTCCCATTGGTCCTTTATTGGAAGGTCCTGAACGTGCTGCAACTATATAAGCTGCGCATGACCGCACGGCCATGCGCTAGTATAGTCTTGATATTGTGTGTGTGTTGATGGATGTATGTCGATGGATGAAAGTCGCTCTTTAAAATCCCCTCCCTACTGTATGACTGCTCGCGGAAGGTGGATGATTGCTACCTAGCGCCCGACTTAACCATCAGCACGTTACACACATTACAGCCTCTAATTGCTGTGACCGCCAGTGCGGCGCCGTGCGCTTTCACAGCGCTTTCCTGACCCAAGCCTGGGTGGTTAGTGGCGTTCGCCAGTGCGGCACCGCATGCACTCTTGTGCTTCTTTGTTATAATTATTTCAGTCACTCTGACACCACAGTTGCGGTGTCGAGCGCATGAGGTCTCTATGCACTCAAATACTGTGTCTTGGGATTGAGTTCTAAGACTCCTTGCTTGCGCTTTTGGTGCGGTACCGCGGTCCTGTGACGCAACAGGGTACGCTTCCTTCACACTGGGTGAGGTTAACCCGTGTGTGTATTCACTTTGTACCGCCATATAGTCCGTCATTACTTGGCAGCAGGTTCCATCTCTGCACGGTGGACCCCGGGCTGCGAATACACCATACTCTATCTGTCTTATTATTTGGTGCATTCCGCTAGCCCTAACATTATACTAGCGCCAGGGTCTGGCTAGTAATGATGGACAAACAGCAATCCTTGCGGTATATCCAGCAGCTGGAGGGTAGGTTGGCGGCTCTCGAGAGCTCAACCTCAGCTGTGGATGTTACCGCAGTTGCTGTACAGGCTGCTAGCGTGGCTGCAGCAACCTTGTCCATTGCCACCCCTGTTCCGACATTATCTCGCCTCCCGCTGCCAGAAAAATTTTCTGGTGATAGCAAATTTTGTAGGGGATTCGTGAGTCAGTGCTCTATTCACCTCGAGCTCCTGGCTGCACGTTTTCCCACAGAGCGGGCTAAGGTGGGATTTATAGTGTCTCTCTTGTCGGACAGGGCGTTGGAATGGGCTACGCCGCTGTGGGAGCGTGGCGATCATGTGGTGCAGAGTGCTCCGCTGTTCCTGAGCACTCTGAAACAGGTCTTTTTATCAAGTCACCCATGATACTGCGCTCCAACTGCTGGCATTAACTCAGGGTGAGTCCTTGGTCAGTCATTTTGCCGTCCAATTCCGCACTTTAGCTTCTGAGCTGGACTGGTCGGATAAAGCCCTTATCCCCATATATTGGAGGGGCCTGGCTGATCACGTTAAGGACGCTCTGGCCACTAGGGAGATTCCTGCCACACTGGAGGAGTTAATAACTGTCTCCACTCGAATTGACCTCCGTTTTAACGAGCGGAGGTTAGAGCGAGCCCAGTGTAGGCAGAGGTTTTGGCTGGCTCCTACCTTCGCCAAACCTCTGGAATCTCCGGTCCTGGTTCCTGAGTCACAAGAGGCCATGGAAGTGTCACAAGCGGGATCTAAGTCCCGGACCGCTTGTGCACTCAAGGTCTGTCATGTTTGCCAGCAGTCAGGACATCTAGCCACCAGATGTTCTCAGCGGTCGAGGAAACGTCAGCGTCTAGTGGTAGTAGGTGGAGGTACACTAGACACGGCGACGTTTGCCTCTAAATTGTCCTTTAAGGGGACAATTATTATAGGCTCATTCTCCCACTCGGTAGAGCTCTGCGTGGATTCTGGGGCGGAGGGCAATTTTATGTCTTCTGCCTTCGCCCAACGTCACACAATACCCCTGGTTATGCTAGCTCAACCAGTAACGGTACGAGTGGTGAATGGGTCGACACTGCCCTCACAGATAACACACCAGACCATCCCTTTTACTCTGTCCATGTCGCCATCTCATCAGGAGATTATATCTCTGCTCGTCATTCCTGAGGGAATTGATGAGGTCCTGTTGGGAATACCTTGGCTACGGTACCACTCTCCTCATATCGAGTGGTTTTCAGGCAGAATTCTCGGATGGGGCGAATCTTGTGGGGGTAGGTGTCAGAGGGAGTGCGTTCAGGTTGCTACTACAGAGGTACCCGCAGATCTATCCTCTCTCCCCAAGCAGTATTGGTCTTATGCAGACGTGTTCTCCAAAAAGGCAGCGGAGACCCTTCCGCCCCATCGCCCCTATGACTGTCCTATTGATCTCTTGCCTGGTGCTGAGCCTCCCCGGGGTCGAGTCTATCCGTTATCTCTCACGGAGACGGAGGCAATGTCACAGTACATCCAGGAAAATCTGGCAAGAGGATTCATTAGGAAGTCAGTGTCACCTGCTGCTGGGGCAGGGTTCTTCTTCGTGCAGAAGAAGAATGGGGAATTGCATCCATGCATAGACTACAGGGGTCTTAACGCCATCACCGTTAAGAATAAGTATCCTTTGCCCTTGATATCTGAGCTCTTCGATAGGCTTCGGGGAACAAGGGTATTTACTAAATTAGATCTGCGGGGTGCTTACAACCTGATTCGCATCCGTGAGTGGGACGAATGGAAGACGGCTTTTAACACCAGGGATGGGCACTATGAATATCTGGTGATGCCCTTCGGGCTCTGTAATGCCCCAGCCGTTTTCCAAGACTTTGTGAACGACATCTTCCGGGATATGCTTTCCACCTCGGTCGTAGTCTATCTGGATGATATTCTCATCTACTCTCCAGATATTGACTCCCACCGGAGAGATGTTTGCAAAGTTTTCGACCTCCTACGGGCAAACTCCCTCTATGCCAAGTTGGAGAAGTGTATGTTCGAGCAGGAGTCCTTACCTTTCCTAGGCTATTGTTGTGAATTCTGTGTCCAAGCTCCCTCCTGTGGTCGAGAGTGGTACTTCGGCTGGTTCTGTCTATGGGCTTCCTTTGGTGGATGGGAGTGGTACTGCGGCTTCTGAGTTTCCTTCCTCAGGTGATGAGGTTAAGTCGTTAGGTGCTGCTCTATTTAACTCCACCTGGTGCTTTGATCCTGGCCTTCAGTCAATGTTCTAGTATTGGTCTTGCTTCCTCCTGGATCGTTCCTGTGGCCTGTCTTCCTGCATAAGCTAAGTTTTGCTTGTGTTATTTTTGTTTGCTATTTTTTCTGTCCAGCTTGCTATATTGGTTTTTCTTGCTTGCTGGAAGCTCTGAGACGCAGAGGGAGCACCTCCGTACCGTTAGTCGGTGTGGAGGGTCTTTTTGCCCCTCTGCGTGGTTGTTTGTAGGTTTTTGTGTTGACCGCAAAGCTATCTTTCCTATCCTCGGTCTATTCAGTAAGTCGGGCCTCACTTTGCTAAATCTATTTCATCTCTGTGTTTGTATTTTCATCTTTCTCACAGTCATTATATGTGGGGGGCTGCCTTTTCCTTTGGGGAATTTCTCTGAGGCAAGGTAGGCTTATTTTTCTATCTTCAGGGCTAGTTAGTTTCTCAGGCTGTGCCGAGTTGCATAGGGAGCGTTAGGCGCAATCCACGGCTACCTCTAGTGTGGTGTGTTAGGATTAGGGATTGCGGTCAGCAGAGTTCCCACGTCTCAGAGCTCGTCCTTTGTTTTTGGTAATTGTCAGGTCACTTTGTGTGCTCTGAACTTCAATGTCCATTGTGGTTCTGAATTACCTGTTCATAACAGGCTATATCATTTCTGCCCAGGGATTGGCTATGGATCCTGCCAAACTACAGGCCGTGATGGACTGGCAGGAACCCCATTCTCTTAAAGCGGTGCAGCGCTTTATGGGGTTCATTAATTATTATCGCCAGTTCATTCCGCACTTCTCAACTTTGGTAGCTCCCTTGGTTGCCCTCACCAAGAAGGGGGCAAATCCCAAATTGTGGTCTGAGGAGGTCTCCAAGGCCTTTAACTCCATAAAGTCACACTTCGCTAGCGCTCCCATCCTACATCGCCCCGATGTTGATAAGCCATTTATCATGGAGGTGGATGCCTCTTCTGTTGGTGCTGGAGCAGTCCTCTTCCAAAAGGATGCTCAAGGTCGGAAGCATCCTTGCTTCTTCTTTTCTAAGACCTTCTCACCAGCAGAGAGGAATTATTCCATCGGGGACAGGGAGTTGCTAGCCATGAAGTTGGCTTTCTCGGAGTGGAGACATCTCTTGGAGGGAGCTCGTTTTCCCTTCCAAGTCTTCTCAGACCATAAAAATTTGGTGTACCTGCAGACAGCCCAGCGGTTGAATTCTCGCCAGGCCAGATGGTCCTTATTCTTCTCCCGGTTTCATTTCACCCTCCATTTTCTTTCTGGGGAGAAGAACATTCGGGCCGACGCTGTCTCTCGCTCCGTTGTGTCATCTGCGGAGGAGGAAGAGGAGCTTCGGCTTATTGTCCCCACCGAGAGCTTGAGAACTGTGGCCCCGGTTTCGCTAGAGTCTGTGCCTCCGGGCAAGACTTTTGTACCATCCAGTTTGCGGCCGGAGGTTCTCTCTTGGGCACACTCGTCCAGGGTGGGTGGACATTTTGGTTCCAAAAGGACATCTGAGTTACTGGCGAGGACATACTGGTGGCCGCATATGGCTCGTGATGTCGCAGAATATGTTCAGGCGTGTGTCTCTTGCGCCAAGAACAAGTCCCCTCGGCAACGGCCAGCTGGTTTGCTTTACCCTCTGCCGGTGGCGGACAGGTCCTGGGAGATGGTCAGGATGGACTTTGTGGTGGGCTTACCCAAGTCTCGTAACTGCACCATTATCTGGGTGATCACCGACCATTTTTCCAAAATGGTGCACTTGGTGCCTCTTCCACGGCTACCTTCTGCACGGGCGTTGGCTGTCTTGTTCATCAAACATATCTTTCGCCTACACAGTATGCCAGACAAAATTGTTAGTGACCGGGGTCCCCAGTTTGCGTCTCGATTCTGGAGAGAGCTTTGTCGTCTACTCAGTATTGAGTTGAATCTCTCTTCGGCATATCATCCCGAGACAAATGGGTTGGTAGAGAGGGCCAACCAGACCTTGGTCACATATTTACCACATTTTGTTTCTGCCAGGCAGGACGACTGGGCATCCTTGCTACCATGGGCAGAGTTTGCGCTTAACAACGCCGTAGCCGACCCCACCGGTCAGACTCCATTCCTCCTAAATTACGGCCAGCATCCGCGTGTTCCTGTGCCCATGCCTGTGTCTTCTGCTGACTCCAGGGTGGCAGACTGGGCTGTGGAGGCACGGGACATTTGGGACCGCACTCAGGATGCCATTCGGGCCTCCAAGGAGAGAATGAGGTCCTCCGCCGATGCTCATCGGCGCCCCGCTCCGACCTTTGCTCCTGGCGACTTAGTGTGGCTCTCCGCCCGTAACATCAGGCTGCGTGTTGAGTCCACTAAGTTTGCACCTCGCTACTTGGGTCCCTTCAAGGTCCTTGAACAGGTTAACCCTGTGGTCTACCGTCTGGCCCTTCCTCCACGCTTGGGTATCACCGACACCTTTCATGTGTCCCTCTTGAAACCCGTATACATGTCCCGGTTTTCCGAGTCATCTGCCGGGACATCGGGTTCGTCTACGGACGATTACGAGGTGAACGCTATTTTGGGGTGCAAGGTGGTACGTGGCAAAAAGTTCTATCTGGTGGATTGGAAGGGTTATGGCTCAGAGGACAGGTCCTGGGAGCCTGCTGAAAACATTCGGGCCCCACAGCTCATTGCTGCCTTCGAGCGTAGCGAGGCCCAAGGAGGGGGGGGGGTCCTAGGAGGGGGGGTAATGTTAGGTGTCGAGCTCCCGCTTCTGCACAGGGGGAATCTCGAGCCATCTCCGCTGCAGTCTCCCATTTTTCTCCAGCCACAGTGGAGTCTGCTCAGCAGAGACGTCGGTCCCAGCGTCTTGCTCAGTCTCACTCTGTACAAAGAGTTACTGCTGCTTTTCCTGCTTCTGCCATTGAAGTCAGTGTTGGGCAGCGGAGAGCAGATGCTTTTGGGGCTAAGTCCTGCTTTTCTCTTTCTGAGCATGCCCAGGGCAAGATCTCCCATTGGAGATCGAGGGTCACATCCTCAGGTACTGCAGCACATCCCATTGGTCCTCCAGGAAGGTCCTGAAAGGGCAAAACTTTGGTAGCAGCTTCCCATTGGTCCTTTATTGGAAGGTCCTGAACGTGCTGCAACTATATAAGCTGCGCATGACCGCACGGCCATGCGCTAGTATAGTCTTGATATTGTGTGTGTGTTGATGGATGTATGTCGATGGATGAAAGTCGCTCTTTAAAATCCCCTCCCTACTGTATGACTGCTCACGGAAGGTGGATTATTGCTACCTAGCGCCTGACTTAACCATCGGCACGTTACACACATTACAGCCTCTAATTGCTGTGACCGCCAGTGCGGCGCCGTGCGCTTTCACAGCGCTTTCCTGACCCAAGCCTGGGTGGTTAGTGGCGTTCGCCAGTGCGACAACGCATGCACTCTCGTGCTTCTTTGTTATAATTATTTCAGTCACTCTGACACCACAGTTGCAGTGTCGAGAGCATGAGGTCTCTATGCACTCAAATCCTGTGTCTTGGGATTGAGTTCTAAGACTCCTTGCTTGCGCTTTTGGTGCGGTACCGCGGTCCTGTGACGCAACAGGGTACGCTTCCTTCACACAGGGTGAGGTTAACCCGTGTGTGTATTCACTTTGTACCGCCATATAGTCCGTCATTACTTGGCAGCAGGTTCCATCTCTGCACGGTGGACCTCGGGCTGCGAACGCACCATACTCTATCTGTCTTATTATTTGGTGCGTTCCGCTAGCCCTAACACCCCCCTTTTGCCCCAATCAAAATAAAACAATTAAAAAAAACCAAAACCACACAAAATTGGTATTGTCGCGTTCAAAATCGCCCGATCTATCAATAAAAACAAAGGATTAACCTGATCGCTAAATGGCGTAGCAAGAAAAAAAATCAAAACGCCAAAATTATTTTTTTTTTGGTTACTGCAACATTGCATTAAAATGCAATAACAGGCGATCAAAAGAACGTATCTGCACCAAAATGGATCATTAAAAACATTAGCTCGGCACACAAAAAATAAGCCCTCACCTGACCCCAGTTCACAAAAATTGGAGACACTATCATTATCGGAAAATTGCTCAATTCTTTTTTTTATAGCAAATTTTGGAATTTTTTTTACCACTTAGATAAAAAAGAACCTAGACATGTTTGGTGTCTATGAACTCGTAATGACCTGGAGAATCATAATGGCAGGTATAGTGTAGATACACGGGTTAGCTTCACCCGGTAAGAAGGAAGCAAACCCTGTTGCATCACAGTGCCACGGTACCGCACAAAGAGCGGAAGCAAAGAGTCACAGAACTCTGTCCCAAGACTCAGGGAAAGAGTTCCTTTAGACCTCTTGCCCTTGACACTACTATAGGGGTGTCAGAGATAAACAGAATTAATAATTTACTGGGAAAAGCGAAGTCTCCCTAAGCTAGAAGATCGTTGGGTACAGCCGGGACCAGCTTCTTGGAAAGCATCACCAAACCAGGGATTCAAGCTTGAGGAGGCTAATTTGCATATTCCAGGTGCCTTCTGGGAAAAGCGAAGTCTCCCTAAGCTAGAAGATCGTTGGGTACAGCCAGGACCAGCTGCTTGGAAAGCATCACCAAACCGCGCGCCGTAGGACATTATTGCAAGAGAGCTTGGCTGAGTAGATTACACAAGAAGGAAAACACACAGCAAGTCAGCAGGATCTAGGAGCAACATGGCAGATGTGACAACCTACATGGTCAGCTGCAGCATGTGCTACATGTTCACAGATCGACCAGAAGAAGAATCCAATTTCACCTGTTAGAAGTGTAGACTAGTGGCCCTTTTAGAAGAAAAGGTGCGGGGTCTGGAAGAAAGAATAGCAACTTTGAAACTCATCAAAGAGAATGAAGACTTCCTAGACAGAACAGAAGCATCTCTACTGGTCACAGAAGGTGAAAAAAGTGTCAGAGAACCTCCAAAAGCAGATGAGTAGAAGCATGTGACCAAAAGAAGCAAGAAGACCATAGAGAAATCACCAACCACACAACTGAAGAACCGATATCAAATCTTTGTAGAGGATGAAGATGGCACACCTAAGGATGAAGCAATACCAGCAAGCAAAAAAGAAAAGGGCACACAGCAACAAGTGACAGCAAAAAGTACAGCCAAGAAGCAACGAAGAGTGGTGGTGGTGGGAGACTCACTACTGAGAGGCACAGAAGCAGCCATCTGCAGACCGGACATAACCGCAAGAGAAGTATGCTGCCTTCCAGGTGCGATGATCAAGGATGTGACCGATAGGATACCAAAGCTCTTCAGCTCCAAGGACGTCCACCCATTTCTTCTGATACATGTTGGCACCAATGACACGGCAAGGAAGGACCTACCGACAATCTGCAAAGACTTTGAAGAGTTGGGGAAGAAAGTAAAGGAACTGGATGCACAGGTAGTTTTTTCTTCTATCCTTCCAGTAGATGAGCATGGCACCAGGAGATGGAACAGGATCCTTGATGCAAACAACTGGCTAAGACGATGGTGCAGACAAGAAGGATTCGGATTCCTGGACCACGGTGTGAATTACTTGTACGATGGACTCCTCGCCAGAGACGGACTACACCTCAACAAACCTGGGAAACACACATTCGCCAGAAGACTCGCTACACTCATCAGGAGGGCGTTAAACTAGAAGAAGAGGGGACGGGAAGAAAAACATTACACTCGAACAAAGAAGACCCAGGAAAACATACTCAGAAGGGAGGTAAGAACATTTCTAAAACAATCCACAGCGAGGAGATTGGAACAAAACAAAATCCTCTAAACTGCATGCTCGCAAACGCCAGAAGCCTGACAAACAAGATGGAAGAACTAGAAGCAGAAATATCTACAGGTAACTTTGACATAGTGGGAATAACCGAGACATGGTTAGATGAAAGCTATGACTGGGCAGTTAACTTACAGGGTTACAGTCTGTTTAGAAAGGATCGTAAAAATCGGAGAGGAGGAGGGGTTTGTCTCTATGTAAAGTCTTGTCTAAAGTCCACTTTAAGGGAGGATATTAGCGAAGGAAATGAGGATGTCGAGTCCATATGGGTCGAAATTCATGGAGGGAAAAATGGTAACAAAATTCTCATTGGGGTCTGTTACAAACCCCCAAATATAACAGAAACCATGGAAAGTTTACTTCTAAAGCAGATAGATGAAGCTGCAGCCCATAATGAGGTCCTGGTTATGGGGGACTTTAACTACCCGGATATTAACTGGGAAACAGAAACCTGTGAAACCCATGAAGGCAACAGGTTTCTGCTAATAACCAAGAAAAATTATCTTTCACAATTGGTGCAGAATTCAACCAGAGGAGCAGCACTTTTAGACCTAATACTATCTAATAGACCTGACAGAATAACAAATCTGCAGGTGGTTGGGCATCTAGGAAATAGCGACCACAATATTGTGCAGTTTCACCTGTCTTTCACTAGGGGGACTTGTCAGGGAGTCACAAAAACACTGAACTTTAGGAAGGCAAAGTTTGACCAGCTTAGAGATGCCCTTAATCTGGTAGACTGGGACAATATCCTCAGAAATAAGAATACAGATAATAAATGGGAAATGTTTAAGAACATGCTAAATTGGCACTGTAAGCGGTTTATACCTTGTGGGAATAAAAGGACTAGAAATAGGAAAAACCCAATGTGGCTAAACAAAGAGGTAAGACAGGCAATTAACAGTAAAAAGAAAGCATTTGCACTACTAAAGCAGGATGGCACCATTGAAGCTCTAAAAAACTATAGGGAGAAAAATACTTTATCTAAAAAACTAATTAAAGCTGCCAAAAAGGAAACAGAGAAGCACATTGCTAAGGAGAGTAAAACTAATCCCAAACTGTTCTTCAACTATATCAATAGTAAAAGAATAAAAACTGAAAATGTAGGCCCTTTAAAAAATAGTGAGGAAAGAATGGTTGTAGATGACGAGGAAAAAGCTAACATATTAAACACCTTCTTCTCCACGGTATTCACGGTGGAAAATGAAATGCTAGGTGAAATCCCAAGAAACAATGAAAACCCTATATTAAGGGTCACCAATCTAACCCAAGAAGAGGTGCGAAACCGGCTAAATAAGATTAAAATAGATAAATCTCCGGGTCCGGATGGCATACACCCACGAGTACTAAGAGAACTAAGTAATGTAATAGATAAACCATTATTTCTTATTTTTAGGGACTCTATAGCGACAGGGTCTGTTCCGCAGGACTGGCGCATAGCAAATGTGGTGCCAATATTCAAAAAGGGCTCTAAAAGTGAACCTGGAAATTATAGGCCAGTAAGTCTAACCTCTATTGTTGGTAAAATATTTGAAGGGTTTCTGAGGGATGTTATTCTGGATTATCTCGATGAGAATAACTGTTTAACTCCATATCAGCATGGGTTTATGAGAAATCGCTCCTGTCAAACCAATCTAATCAGTTTTTATGAAGAGGTAAGCTATAGGCTGGACCACGGTGAGTCATTGGATGTGGTATATCTCGATTTTTCCAAAGCGTTTGATACCGTGCCGCACAAGAGGTTGGTACACAAAATGAGAATGCTTGGTCTGGGGGAAAATGTGTGTAAATGGGTTAGTAACTGGCTTAGTGATAGAAAGCAGAGGGTGGTTATAAATGGTATAGTCTCTAACTGGGTCGCTGTGACCAGTGGGGTACCGCAGGGGTCGGTATTGGGACCTGTTCTCTTCAACATATTCATTAATGATCTGGTAGAAGGTTTACACAGTAAAATATCGATATTTGCAGATGATACAAAACTATGTAAAGCAGTTAATACAAGAGAAGATAGTATTCTGCTACAGATGGATCTGGATAAGTTGGAAACTTGGGCTGAAAGGTGGCAGATGAGGTTTAACAATGATAAATGTAAGGTTATACACATGGGAAGAAGGAATCAATATCACCATTACACACTGAATGGGAAACCACTGGGTAAATCTGACAGGGAGAAGGACTTGGGGATCCTAGTTAATGATAAACTTACCTGGAGCAGCCAGTGCCAGGCAGCAGCTGCCAAGGCAAACAGGATCATGGGGTGCATTAAAAGAGGTCTGGATACACATGATGAGAGCATTATACTGCCTCTGTACAAATCCCTAGTTAGACCGCACATGGATTACTGTGTCCAGTTTGGGCACCGGTGCTCAGGAAGGATATAATGGAACTAGAGAGAGTACAAAGGAGGGCAACAAAATTAATAAAGGGGATGGGAGAACTACAATACCCAGATAGATTAGCGAAATTAGGATTATTTAGTCTAGAAAAAAGACGACTGAGGGGCGATCTAATAACCATGTATAAGTATATAAGGGGACAATACAAATATCTCGCTGAGGATCTGTTTATACCAAGGAAGGTGACGGGCACAAGGGGGCATTCTTTGTGTCTGGAGGAGAGAAGGTTTTTCCACCAACATAGAAGAGGATTCTTTACTGTTAGGGCAGTGAGAATCTGGAATTGCTTGCCTGAGGAGGTGGTGATGGCGAACTCAGTCGAGGGGTTCAAGAGAGGCCTGGATGTCTTCCTGGAGCAGAACAATATTGTATCATACAATTATTAGGTTCTGTAGAAGGACGTAGATCTGGGGATTTATTATGATGGAATATAGGCTGAACTGGATGGACAAATGTCTTTTTTCGGCCTTACTAACTATGTTACTATGTTACTATGTTACTGCACAAGAGTGCGTGCAGTGCCGCTTTGGTGGATGCCATTAACCACCCAGACTTGGGCCAGGAAAGCTCTCTATTAGCGCATGGCGCCGCACTGGCGGTCACTGCAATCAAACGCAGTATCGTGTGCTAGCTGTGTGGGATAGCACTGTCAGGCGCTAGGTAGCTTCCACCATTCGCGAACAGTCAACAACAGTAGGGATGGGAATGATTCGGAGCTTTCATCCATCAACAGGCATACATCCTCACACACACACAATAATAAGTTTACACTAGCGCATGGCCGTGTGGCCATGCAAACCTTTTATAGCAGAAGCTCTCCGGGACCTTCCCAATGGTCCAATAGGAGCTGCTACAGGACCTGAGCATGTGACCCCTGACCTCCAATGAGAGGTCGTCCCTTGGGCATGCTGAGAAAAAGAAAAGCAGGACTTAGTCCCAGGGATGCCTGCTCGCCGCTGATCAGTACTGGTTACAATGGCTGAGCCTGGAAGGACAGCAGTAACCAGCTGCACACTATCAGCTAGATCCAGACACTGGGACCGATGTCTCTGCTGAGCAGGCTCCACTGTGGCTTGACGAGAATGGGAGACTGCAGCGGAGATGGTTTGAGATTCCCCCTGTGCAGTGGCAGGAACTCGACACCTGGTGGCTAAGCCTATTTTCACCATCACAGGCTCTAGTGAAGACCAGGTAGCCAGTTAGGTACACTCCTCCAGGGTAAGCCCAGCCAGTGACACAGTGGGTCCATTCCCACTGCCATTACACAAATAATGGATTTTTATCAAAACTGGACACTAAGCAATATAGTAAGTGAAATATGGCTGGAATCAGCGTTCTGTCCCTACATCATGCTGCTCTCAATTTACATAGCAAAAACCTGTGACAGATTGCATCTAAAGTGTTTTGTTTTGAAAAAAATCCCCAAGTTTTGCCTCTGAATCAACTACTATAATGCAAGAAAACGCCCTACACACAAATGCATTGATATCTGTACCAAATATGTTAAAACCACAGCCAAAAATTTTTTTATGTGTTTTTGCCATATATTTTTTAGATAGCTTATAATTTTACTTTTCCAGAATACCTTAGAAAAAGATAGAATATTTGTTTTAAAACCCTGTAGAGACCCGTGTGATCTCAGCGCTTAGCAGCTCCTATGAATGAAAGCTTTCCATCTCTTGTAATCAGGTGCTGCAAAAACAGTTTTTTTTTCTAGATAAAGGTTCTTTGTGTTTTCACAGTTTTTAGAGGAATTGAAAGAAAATGTAACTGAAAAGATCAACATGGAAGTTCAATGCCAGTGTTCAGAACAGGAACATTGGTTACAAAGGGACTTCTTTTGGAGGTGTGAAACGAAAAATTGGGATCATCTGATGTCAATTATATTTTTTATTTTCTGATTATTCTTTATAAACACATTAAAAACAATAAAAACTACTCCAGCAAACACTGCTTCTACTGTTGATAATTTATAAAAAAAAAATACTTATCCATTTAACGCCCATATTATACAGCACAAATTAATTTCAATAATAAATGGGATGAGAGAATTACACTGGCATTCCTCACCAAGGGAGAATGAGACAGAGACCTCAGAAGCAGCTGGTGAATGAACAGGTTCTGTGTTCAAAATAATCAGCTTAAAAAAAAAAAATATATATATATATATATATATATATATATATATACAGTATATATATCATAATCACCGCGCTATACTGAGGTTGAAGAGGGCAGCATGTAATAGCATAAGGTGCGCACAAGTGTGACCAATCATTGCTAGGTTGTACTTGTACTATCATTGATGGTACAGCGTGCTTGCGAATTCAGTGGGATATTAGGTATGACTGATTGGCTGACAAGTAATACTGCATATGGAACGCAGAAATCGGAGGGTGCCGATGATCGGGATAGATTTCAATGAGGAGCGGTGCTGCTGGGCATTTGATACTAAGCACAGAAAGATGCCAACTGTTATGGCTGGCAATCAGGCAACACAGCGTGCAGTAATCAGCGCACATACAGAGATCTGGCAATAACCAAAAACAATAGGACGAGCTCTGAGACGTGGAATCTCTGTAGACTGCAGTACCTGATCTATCCTCACACAACTATAAGCAGCAGTGGATTGCGCCTATCACTACCTATGCAACTCGACACTGCCTGAGGAGCTGACTAGCCTGCAGATAGAAATACAAGCCTGACTTACCTCAGAGAAATACCCCAAAGGAATAGGCAGCCCCCCACATATAATGACTGTTAGCAAGATGAAAAGACAAACGTAGGAATGAAATAGATTCAGCAAAGTGAGGCCCGATATTCTAGACAGAGCGAGGATAGCAAAGAGAACTATGCAGTCTACAAAAAACCCTAAAACGAAAACCACGCAAAGGGGCAAAAAGACCCACCGTGCCGAACTAACAGCACGGCGGTGCACCCCTTTGCTTCTCAGAGCTTCCAGCAAAAGTTAATAGCAAGCTGGACAGAAAAAACAGAAAACAAACTAGAAGCACTTATCTAGCAGAGCAGCAGGCCCAAGGAAAGATGCAGTAGCTCAGATCCAACACTGGAACATTGACAAGGAGCAAGGAAGACAGACTCAGGTGGAGCTAAATAGCAAGGCAGCCAACGAGCTCACCAAAACACCTGAGGGAGGAAGCCCAGAGACTGCAATACCACTTGTGACCACAGAAGTGAACTCAGCCACAGAATTCACAACAGTACCCCCCCCTTGAGGAGGGGTCACCGAACCCTCACCAGAACCCCCAGGCCGACCAGGATGAGCCACATGAAAGGCACGAACAAGATCTGGGGCATGGACATCAGAGGCAAAAACCCAGGAATTATCTTCCTGAGCATAACCCTTCCATTTGACCAGATACTGGAGTTTCCATCTAGAGACACGAGAATCCAAAATCTTCTCCACAATATACTCCAATTCCCCCTCCACCAAAACAGGGGCAGGAGGCTCCACAGATGGAACCATAGGTGCCACGTATCTCCTCAACAACGACCTATGGAATACATTATGTATGGAAAAGGAGTCTGGGAGGGTCAGACGAAAAGACACCGGATTGAGAATCTCAGAAATCCTATACGGACCAATAAAACGAGGTTTAAATTTAGGAGAGGAAACCTTCATAGGAATATGACGAGAAGATAACCAAACCAGATCCCCAACACGAAGTCGGGGTCCCACACGGCGTCTGCGATTAGCGAAAAGCTGAGCCTTCTCCTGGGACAAGGTCAAATTGTCCACTACCTGAGTCCAGATCTGCTGCAACCTGTCCACCACAGAATCCACACCAGGACAGTCCGAAGACTCAACCTGTCCTGAAGAGAAACGAGGATGGAACCCAGAATTGCAGAAAAATGGAGAGACCAAGGTAGCCGAGCTGGCCCGATTATTAAGGGCGAACTCAGCCAACGGCAAAAATGACACCCAATCATCCTGGTCAGCGGAAACAAAACATCTCAGATATGTTTCCAAGGTCTGATTGGTTCGTTCGGTCTGGCCATTAGTCTGAGGATGGAAGGCCGAGGAAAAAGATAGGTCAATGCCCATCCTACCACAAAAGGCTCGCCAGAACCTCGAGACAAACTGGGAACCTCTGTCAGAAACAATATTCTCAGGAATGCCATGTAAACGAACCACATGCTGGAAGAACAAAGGCACCAAATCAGAGGAGGAAGGCAATTTAACCAAGGGCACCAGATGGACCATTTTAGAAAAGCGATCACAGACCACCCAAATGACCGACATTTTTTGAGAAACGGGAAGGTCAGAAATGAAATCCATCGAAATATGTGTCCAAGGCCTCTTCGGGACCGGCAAGGGCAAAAGCAACCCACTGGCACGTGAACAGCAGGGCTTAGCCCTAGCACAAATTCCACAGGACTGCACAAAAGCACGCACATCCCGTGACAGAGATGGCCACCAGAAGGATCTAGCAACCAACTCCCTGGTACCAAAGATTCCTGGATGACCGGCCAGCACCGAACAATGAAGTTCAGAGATAACTTTACTAGTCCACCTATCAGGGACGAACAGTTTCTCGGCCGGACAACGATCAGGTTTATTAGCCTGAAATTTCTGCAACACTCTCCGCAAATCAGGGGAGATGGCAGACACAATGACTCCTTCCTTGAGGATACTCGCCGGCTCAGATAACCCCGGAGAGTCGGGCACAAAACTCCTAGACAGAGCATCCGCCTTCACATTTTTAGAGCCCGGAAGGTATGAAATCACAAAATCAAAACGAGCAAAAAATAACGACCAACGGGCCTGTCTAGGATTCAAGCGCTTGGCAGACTCAAGATAAGTAAGGTTCTTATGATCAGTCAAAACCACCACGCGATGCTTAGCACCCTCAAGCCAATGACGCCACTCCTCGAATGCCCACTTCATGGCCAGCAACTCTCGGTTGCCCACATCATAATTACGCTCAGCAGCAGAAAATTTCCTGGAAAAGAAAGCACATGGTTTGAACACTGAGCAACCAGAACCTCTCTGTGACAAAACCGCCCCTGCACCAATCTCAGAAGCATCAACCTCGACCTGGAACGGAAGAGAAACATCAGGTTGACACAACACAGGGGCACAGCAAAAACGACGCTTCAACTCCTGAAAAGCTTCCACGGCAGCAGAAGACCAATTAACCAAATCAGCACCCTTCTTGGTCAAATCGGTCAATGGTCTGGCAATGCTAGAAAAATTACAGATGAAGCGACGATAAAAATTAGCAAAGCCCAGGAATATCTGCAGACTTTTTAGAGATGTCGGCTGAGTCCAATCCTGGATGGCCTGAACCTTAACCGGATCCATCTCGATAGTAGAAGGGGAAAAGATGAACCCCAAAAATGAAACTTTCTGCACACCGAAGAGACACTTTGATCCCTTCACGAACAAGGAATTAGCACGCAGTACCTGGAAAACCATTCTGACTTGCTTCACATGAGACTCCCAATCATCTGAGAAGATCAAAATGTCATCCAAGTAAACAATCAAGAATTTATCCAGATACTCACGGAAAATGTCATGCATAAAAGACTGAAAAACAGATGGAGCATTGGCAAGTCCGAACGGCATCACCAGATACTCAAAATGACCCTCGGGCGTATTAAATGCCGTTTTCCATTCATCTCCCTGCCTGATTCTCACCAGATTATACGTACCACGAAGATCAATCTTAGTAAACCAACTAGCCCCCTTAATCCGAGCAAACAAGTCAGATATCAATGGCAAGGGATACTGAAACTTAACAGTGATCTTATTAAGAAGGCGGTAATCAATACACGGTCTTAGCGAACCATCCTTCTTGGCTACAAAAAAGAACCCTGCTCCCAATGGTGACGACGATGGGCGAATATGTCCCTTCTCCAGGGACTCCTTCACATAACTGCGCATAGCGGTGTGTTCAGGTACGGACAAATTAAATAAACGACCCTTAGGGAATTTACTACCAGGAATCAAATCGATAGCACAATCACAATTCCTATGCGGAGGTAGGGCATCAGACTTGGACTCTTCAAATACATCCTGAAAGTCCGACAAGAACTCTGGGATGTCAGAAGGAATGGATGACGAAATAGACAAAAATGGAACATCACCATGTACTCCCTGACAACCCCAGCTGGTTACCGACATAGAGTTCCAATCCAATACTGGATTATGGGTTTGTAGCCATGGCAACCCCAACACGACCACATCATGCAAATTATGCAGTACCAGAAAGCGAATAACTTCCTGATGTGCAGGAGCCATGCACATGGTCAGCTGGGCCCAGTACTGAGGCTTATTCTTGGCCAAAGGTGTAGCATCAATGCCTCTCAACGGAATAGGACACCGCAAAGGCTCCAAGAAAAATCCACAACGTTTAGCATAATCCAAATCCATCAGATTCAGGGCAGCGCCTGAATCCACAAACGCCATGACAGAATATGATGACAAAGAGCACATTAAGGTAATGGACAAAAGGAATTTGGACTGTACAGTACCAATAACGGCAGAGCTATCGAACCGCCTAGTGCGTTTAGGACAATTAGAAATAGCATGAGTAGAATCACCACAATAGAAACACAGTCTGTTCAGACGTCTGTGTTCGTGCCGTTCTACTTTAGTCATAGTCCTGTCGCACTGCATAGGCTCAGGCTTACTCTCAGACAATACCGCCAGATGGTGCACAGATTTACGCTCGCGCAAGCAACGACCGATCTGAATGGCCAAGGACATAGACTCATTCAAACCAGCAGGCATAGGAAATCCCACCATTACATCCTTAAGAGCTTCAGAGAGACCCTTTCTGAACAAAGCCGCTAGTGCAGATTCATTCCACAGAGTGAGTACTGACCATTTCCTAAATTTCTGACAATATACTTCTACATCATCCTGACCCTGGCATAAAGCCAGCAGATTTTTCTCAGCTTGATCCACTGAATTAGGCTCATCGTAAAGCAATCCCAGCGCCTGGAAAAATGCATCAACATTACTCAATGCAGAATCTCCTGGTGCAAGAGAAAACGCCCAGTCCTGTGGGTCGCCGCGCAAAAAAGAAATAATAATCAAAACCTGTTGAATAGGATTACCAGAAGAATGAGGTTTCAAGGCCAAAAATAGCTTACAATTATTTCTGAAGCTCAGGAACTTAGTTCTGTCACCAAAAAACAAATCAGGAATCGGAATTCTTGGTTCTAGCATCGATTTCTGATCAATAGTATCTTGAATCTTTTGTACATTCACAACGAGATTATCCATTGAGGAGCACAGAGCCTGAATATCCATGTCCACAGCTGTGTCCTGAAGCACTCTAATGTCTAGGGGAAAAAAAAGACTGAAGACAGAGCTAAGAAAAAAAAATGATGTCAGGATTTCTTTTTTCCCTCTATTGGGAATCATTGGTGTGGCTCCTTGTACTGTTATGGCTGGCAATCAGGCAACACAGCGTGCAGTAATCAGCGCACATACAGAGATCTGGCAATAACCAAAAACAATAGGACGAGCTCTGAGACGTGGAATCTCTGTAGACTGCAGTACCTGATCTATCCTCACACAACTATAAGCAGCAGTGGATTGCGCCTATCACTACCTATGCAACTCGACACTGCCTGAGGAGCTGACTAGCCTGCAGATAGAAATACAAGCCTGACTTACCTCAGAGAAATACCCCAAAGGAATAGGCAGCCCCCCACATATAATGACTGTTAGCAAGATGAAAAGACAAACGTAGGAATGAAATAGATTCAGCAAAGTGAGGCCCGATATTCTAGACAGAGCGAGGATAGCAAAGAGAACTATGCAGTCTACAAAAAACCCTAAAACGAAAACCACGCAAAGGGGCAAAAAGACCCACCGTGCCGAACTAACAGCACGGCGGTGCACCCCTTTGCTTCTCAGAGCTTCCAGCAAAAGTTAATAGCAAGCTGGACAGAAAAAACAGAAAACAAACTAGAAGCACTTATCTAGCAGAGCAGCAGGCCCAAGGAAAGATGCAGTAGCTCAGATCCAACACTGGAACATTGACAAGGAGCAAGGAAGACAGACTCAGGTGGAGCTAAATAGCAAGGCAGCCAACGAGCTCACCAAAACACCTGAGGGAGGAAGCCCAGAGACTGCAATACCACTTGTGACCACAGAAGTGAACTCAGCCACAGAATTCACAACAGCCAACACCTCACGTGCTCCGGCCGGAATCAACACTGAGGCGTGGTTGGAGGGGGTGGAGCTAGCCTAAGTATGACATCACAGCTGCAAGGACGGGTGTGTGAGGAGGCAACTACCAACGCATTTCGAGGGATATCACCCCTCTTCATCAGGGCTAATTTCAATAGTAGGCAACAACAACCATCTAATATATAATTGCCTAGAATACTACTTCCTGCAATTTGTGCCAACTTCCGTGGCTTTGTCCGGAGCTAATGTCCGGAGCTAATGTCCGGAGCTAATGTCCAGAGCTAATGTCCGGAGATTAATTGCCTAGAATACTACTTCCTGCAATTTGTGCCAACTTCCGTGGCTTTGTCCGGAGCTAATGTCCGGAGCTAATGTCCGGAGCTAATGTCCGGAGCTAATGTCCGGAGCTAATGTCCGGAGATAAGTGACGTCAACAGTGTCCAGTGTCTGATTGGTTGCCGCCTGCTGCGAGCGACCAATCAGAAACGTGCCGTACTGTGACACACTCCGCCCGCCATTTTGGTGTGATTTTTGAATTTTTACCTCACAGCAAGTTTCTACTGCGTGGAGGCGGGCCCAGTGACGTTGCTCTTCAAGCTCCTGCCGAATTTCGTCAAAAAAATGATAATACCATTTACCAAAACTATATATATTTAGTTGTGAAGTGGTTCAGTGACATTTTCACACCAATTTTGAACTTTTGTTTGGTGTTTTCTCCATATACTGCCTATTATTCACTGACTGTTATACTGAGAGACTGCCGTTTATTAACCTCTTCTTTGCCACATTGGGTATATTGCTCTATTATTTGCCACATAAGGACATTAATTGTATTATTCTTACATTTGAATAAATAAAGTATATATGGATTCTAGACTCCCGATTCTTTAGAATCGGGCTGCCATCTAGTAGACTATATTCACAAGAAGTTTTTTAAGATAGTCAAAAATAAAAGTGTAATTCATTTCATCAGATGTTTAAATGCTTCTTTTTTGGAGGTAATTTTTTATTTTCCTAAAAGAGTTTTGAAAGATTTCTTTATTCTCTAGAAACATTTTTTATAGTCTTTTGATTTTCTCTGAGACTAGTTTGGAGTGGATTTCATTAATATCTGATACCAACAGTAGAAATCCACTTTTTTCAACCTAAACTATCATTTCACTATGAGGGGGACCTTAAATATTATCAACTTCGTGATTGGGCCAATTTTAGTTTTTGTGTTTTCGTCTTTTCATCCCCTTGTTCCCAGAGCCATAACGGCGGATGTCAAAAAGGGGTTAAAAGTGCAGACAAATATAATAGTTAAATATACTGTATAGCTAACAAATTTAATATTTAAATATACTCTATAGCTATCAATAATAAGAAAAGTGGCAAAGTAAAGGCAGATTCAAATATTTAACAAAATATTCTTTATTAATGACATATATTTAGCTTACAAACAAAATGAGAAATTATTCAAATAATCTAAAAATACAATGATGTGTATAAGACTGGTTTCATACCCATGACTAAAGTCAACATGCTAACACAAGGACAAGATTTGAATAGGAAAGCAATCTTCTAAAATGAAGCTATCCTAAGACTTAGCCTCTTCCTTAATACTTCCTAAAAAGTTAGCCAAGCAAGTACAAAAGATAAGTATTTATATGATTTATATGCTATGAAAAGCCATGGGTGGTATTGAAAACCACAAGAGTAAACTAATTAGTGGATGAAAGCATAGGATAGATAGTTATAGGCTACGTTCAGACTAGCGTTGCGCGCCGCTGCGTCGGCGACGCAACGCACGACGCACACAAAAACGCGGCAAAACGCACGCAAAAACGCTGCGTTTTGCGACGCGTGCGTCGTTTTTTGCCGAAAATCGGACGCAAGAAAAATGCAACTTGCTGCGTTTTCTTGGTCCTACGCTAGCGGCAAAAAAGACGCAAGTGTTGCAAAACGCAACACACAAAAACGCATGCGTCCCCCATGTTAAACATAGGGGCGCATGACGCGTGCGTCGCCGCTGCGTCACCCGACGCTAAGGCGACGCACACTAGCAGAACGTTAGTGTGAACGTAGCCTTAATTATACCAAAAATAAAGCTCCTATTGTAGAGCCATGTGGCTGGAATAAGCCCCATGCACATGCATTTAGGCAAGTTTCCTCAGGGGGTGATGTCTAGGAATGTGAAATGTCTGAGTATATATGGATTGGATAGAAGAAAGGCAGCTGCAAACATTAATTTAATTTAATTTTTATTTCATTTATTTAAAATAATTATCAAGTTGCTATTCATTGGTGATGGCTAATCGCCTAAACAGGAAATGATGTTGATGCTACAGCAACACTGAGATAAGTCAGGCGACAAAGTCTCATTGTGAATCCACATTACAATAAATGATGGAGGATCGAGCCGACTGCACACCTTTAATAATGGCAGTCATGAGACCATATGAGTGTTCATGCATAGTACAGGTGATCGGATGATCGCAGGTATAAGTTTCCTGCTCTGAAAATATGAGCTAAATTAATCCGATCTGTAAATGGCATAACGAGAGAAAAAATATCGGAACACCGGAATTGCATGTTATTGTAGTGTTGCAGCGACCAATAAAAAAAAAGGTTTAAATAAAACAGCTCAGAGCAGAAAAAATAGGCTCTCACACAAACCTATATCCCTAAAAGTGAAAATGTTATGGCAAAATAAGATACCGTATATACTCGAGTATAAGCCGACCCCCCCTAATTTTGCCACAAAAAACTGGGAAAACTTAATGACTCGAGTATAAGCCTAGGGTGGAAAATGAAGCAGCTACTGGTAAGTTTCAAAAATAAAAATAGATCCCAATAAAAGTAAAATTAATCAAGACATCAGTAGTTTAAGTGTTTTTGAATATCCATATTGAATCAGGAGCCCCATATAATGCTCCATACAGTTCATGATGGGCCCCATATAATGCTCCATACAAAATACGCCCCATATAATGCTCCAAACAGTTTATGATGGGCTCCATTAAATGCTCCATATTACAATCTGCCCCATATAATGCTGCACAAATGCTGATTATGGCCCATAAGACTCTCCAGAGAGACATTTGCCCCGTATAATGCTCCACAAATGTGGATTATGGCCCCATAAGATGCTCCAGAGATATTTGCCCCATATAATGCTGCACATGGCTCCATACAGATATTTGCCCCATATAATGCTGCACATAGCCCCATAAGATGCTCCATACAGATATTTGCCCCATATAATGCTGCACATGGCCCCATACAGATATTTGCCCCATATAATCCTGCACAAATGCTGATTATGGCCCCATAAAATGCTCCATACAGATATTTGCCCCATATAATGCTGCACAAATGCTGATTATGGCCCCATAAGATGCTCCATACAGATATTTGCCCCATATAACGCTGCACATGGCCCCATAAGATGCTCCATACAGATAATTGCCCCATATAATGCTGCACATGGCCCCGTAAGATGCTCCATACAGATATTTTCCCCATATGCTGTTGCTGTGATTAAAAAAAAATCACATACTCACCTCTCAGGCCCCCGGCACTTGCTATATTCACCTGCTCCCTGTTCCACTGCCGAGCATCGCTGTGTCTTCCTGTACTCTGCACTGACGTTTAGGCAGAGGGCGGCACGCACACTAATCGCGTCATCGCGCCCTCTGACCTGAGTGTCACTGCAGAGGATGCGGAAGACGCAGCGGTGCAGATGGTGGAAAGGGGAGCAGGTGAATATAGTGCACTGCGTTATACTCACCTGCTCCTGGAGCGGTCCCTGCATGTCTGTTTCCCGGTGTCGGCAGCTTCTTCCTGTAGTGAGCGGTCACATGGTACCACTCATTACAGTAATGAATATGCGGCTCCACTCCTATGGGAGTCGGGTCCATATTCATTACTGTAATGAGCGGTACCATGTGTTCGCTCACTACAGGAACAAGCTGCCGGCGCCTGGGAAAAGACGTGCAGGGACCGCGCCAGGAGCAAGTGAGTATTATTACACAGCTCCGCTCCCCCTCCCCCGCTGACCCCCTATGATTCGAGTATGAGCCGAAAGGGTTACTTTCAGCCCAAAAAAGTGGGCTGAAAATCTTTGCTTATACTCGAGTATATACGGTACTTTTTTTTAAATTTCTTTTTAGCACTTAAATAGAAAAAAAAACTACATGTTTGGTAATTGCAGGATTGCAGAATTGTACTGCCATGAAGATTCATATTGTCACGTCAGATTTACCGTATAGCATACACTGTGATTTAAAAAAAATCACCAAAACAATTGCAGAATTTGGCTGTTTTTTTTTGCTACTTTACAGCACTTGGAATTAATCTCCTGCTTTCCAGAGCATGAAATGAATTATGTAATTCAGAAGTTTAAGTCATCCCGCAAAAAAACACGCCTATGTACCGTTACGTAAATATTGCCCAGTCAGGAAGGGGTTAATCAATATCTCACGGAGTCTGAGTTTCAGAGAACATTTTCTAACCCATAACATGAACGTACGGTTAATAATGTTAATAAGGTAATTTTCTTTACAAAATCTTCAGTTTTACTTAAATTAGTTTATGCAAAAATGAATACACCCCACATCAAAAACTACTAAATCTAGTATTTTGTATGACCTCCATGATTTTTTTTCAGGGATTTTAAGCAAGTTCTTCTTCTATCTATACCCATTCTTCAATAGTGACTTATTTCAGATGATGGACGGAGAGTGATGCTCATTTTGCATCGTCAGAATTCCCCAATTTATTTGGGTTCAGATCAGGACACATACTTATCTTTAGTTAAGTCCACGTGGGTGTTATCAGATACTTTTCACTGGGGATTTGTACTTCTTCCCCCTATATGAATTGCTATCTGATAACACCAACTTGGATATATCAAAAGGTTAAATAATTAAACGCCAAATACTTTGCTAATTTCTCCGTAACAGAGAAACAAAAATTAAAAAAATATCAAATGTTTTCTTCCACTCTGCAGCGACTATTACATCGTGTTTCCGCTTAAAAATTAAAGAAATTGATGAACGGTCCAGTTTCAGTTTAGACACACAGTCTGCGTTTAATATGCACACAGAACAATCAGTAATAGATTGTTCTGTGTGTAGAGGACGCCATTGTTCTCGGCAGTTCAAGTCCTGTTTAATACTACTAAAAATGATCTTTTAATAAAACCAAAAGTTCATATCACCCAACAATCGAGTGTTCTTCGGTTGATCAACACCCTGTTTATACTACATGATCATCAGGGATTGACCATTCCTAGGATCATAAGTATTGAATCCTTGATAATTGTACAGTATAAGTAATCACTGCCTTATTATAAAGCCTATTACTTTCGAGATAAAACATTGATTTTCATTAATACTAACAGTATGAATTGCAGTTTACGTTTTTTTTTTTACATTGTATCAATGGCCTACACTTAAAATATTGTATATACCGAAGGAAACGCCCAATATAGAAGTTGAACAGAGGCTAAAGAAATGTAACAATGCATCCATCACCCACTAACTCGCTAATTTATCTATTGAATAGATGCGTTTGTAGCTATAGTTAATGGACACCACTATTAGGCATCCATCACAGACATCCGGCACCCATAATGGTATCTGGTCAATGCTTACGTCATTTAAAAGCTCTTGACATATCCATGGATCGCATGACTGTGACAAGTACTCTACAGTTAAGTGTGGGCACCAGGAGATGACTGCGATCCAAGACTAATATGTTTCTGTTCATTTGAGCGTAAGATATTTGAAATGATATTTACCTAGTGATGAAGATGCTTTCTCCATCTATTTAATATCTGATTGAAATTAAAGTACATCTGTTCTCCGGTTAAGTCTGATATATTACAAAGAATTATGGGGGACGTCATTGTGTGGGCTATTATGCTCTATATTTGTCAACCGGTAAGAGACTGAACGAGAAGAAAATAGATCAGGGTGGTTGTCAAGCAGAAATGTAATTTGTGTCTTTTCTAGACTGGTGCCTTTATCTTAGGTCATCACATCATCACAAGAGAGGAGGAATATTTCTCACAAATCAAAGATGCTACCGTTAAAGTTTATCAGTTGCATATGCATGCCTTCGCGAGTAAGCAGCTCCAGTGTCAGAGAAAATAAGAAAATGGATCCACACGGGATAATAAATAATGCTGAGATTTATGGCATGGCATAAAGAATGTACTGCTAAAACAGTTGTGAAGGTCATCTTATAACACATGACTACAAATTGGACTTTGGCATCAAATATTTAATACGGTGGTGACATTTTCAGTAGTCATTTCATGGCATATAACTTATGCAGTAATTTCTTAACCCAAAAAAGTGAGTGGTTTTTCTTATTTAGGGACATTGTTTCAGAACATTTACATAATAGCACATACAGTGGATATAAAAAGTATACACACCTCAGTTAAAATTCCAAATATTTGCCATGTACAAATTCCATACCAAGAAAAGTCATTTCAGATGTTATCCATCTATAATATATAATAAAAAACAAACTGAAATCTAGATGGAAAAAGAAAAATAAAGAACTAAAATAATGTGGTTGCAGAAATATGCACATCCTTAAGCTAATACTTTGCTGAGGTATCTTTTGAATTTATGACCGCATTAGTCTTCTTGATAGGAGCTTGTCAGCATGGAACAGCTAGTATCTCTCCACTTTTCTTAGCAGTAGTGTTCCAAATCTGTGAGATTGCAAGGACATCTCCTGTGCAAAGTCCTCTTGAGGTCATCCCACAGATATTTAATTGGATTCAGGTCTGGGCTCTGGCTGGGCCATAGCAAAACATTAATCTTTTCTGGCAAAGCCTTTCTCTTGTTGATTTGAAGGTATGCTTAGGGTTGTTGCCATGCTGAAAGTATATTTCCTCTTAATCTTCAGCTTTTTAGCAGTGGCCTGAAGGTTTTGTTTCAAAATAGAAAAAATTGAATGTTGTCTGGAACTGTTCATAATTCCCTCCAACCTGATTTAAAATCCTAGTTCCAGCTGCTGAAAACAGCCCTATACAATAATGCTGCCTCCACTATGCTTCACTGCAGGTATGGTATTTTCTTTTGGTGAAGGGTGGTGTTGGCTGTACTTCTAACACAGCTTTTGCAATTAACCATATCATGTTTATCCACATGTTTTTGTTAAACTTGATTTAGGCAAAGCATAGCTGAACTTGTATGTTTCTGCTTATAAAAAAATAACTTTGTGACTGGGATAACATCTGGTGTTCCCACCACTGTTACCACTTTGTTACAGATGACACTGGGGAGATCATGCAGATTCTCATGCTGTCACCAGATTGTCAGGAGTAACACATCTCTTCTGCCTCCAATAGTCAGGACAATTACTGCTTCCACTGCTAGGCCACTTTTGGGGATCTCACAGTGAGCTTATGGTATATACACATCTGATTCCAATGCATGAAAAAAAAAATATATACATAACTTGTATGGTCATTGGCATCTCCACAATAGCAAAAGACAAAAAACCACAACTAGCTGCCACCAACAATTGTATATACAGGTCGGTTGAACACCCATTACAGGTAGCATATAGCTTCAGGGGTGGGGTTTACAGACCAAGAGGAATGGAACTATTCAATTTTATATATTTATTCCAGAAAGGCAGGCAGTGTTCATAATGTTATGGAAAATATTTATACTCTCCTTTGATTATTTTGGACAATTAAATCTACCTTTATATCTTTGCTGTTTCTGTATTTTAGTATTAGCTTTTTAAGTGTTATTCATAATAGCGACAACACAGGGCGTTCTCTCTGATATAGAAATGTCTGTCTTAAACAATCCTTTGTCTCTGAAAGTCCAGATCTGGGTAGAATTGGTTTGAATTTTATTTGCCAACTTAAATATCTTCTCTCTTAGGCCAGGTTCACATGTGGATGACTGTGGATGAGTGTGTTAAAAAAAACGCATTTCTGTCTATGAGAACGCATTGGTATGCGAGGACATGTTTACGTATGCGTTCGATACGTATGCATACTTCAGACTACGATTGTCCAGGAAGTGATGTCACCAACTCCTCCATGCGAATAAAAAACACAAACGCATGCCAAAACACATTTAAAAGCATGCACACGCAGCATTATTTTTTTTGCATCATGCGTAAGATGATGCGGAGGCGTAAGCATGCGTTTGCATGTGTTTTGGCATGCAGATACCTATATGTCAAAGGTCATAAGGAGGTTAATAGAGCAATCTTTTATTCGAAGAAACTATGGCTACGAAACCTAACATGGGTATTTGCTATGTAAGTAATCAAAATCCTAAGAGTAAACCAAACATTATGTAAAATAATTATGCATGAGATATTTATTTAAAAATCTTGTCCAGTACTCGCATAACCCCTCTTAATTCCCTATATTTTCCCACTAGTAAAATAATAACACTTATACTCACCTCCAATGTCACCACAGTTTCAGTTGGTTTTCTGAGTCGCAGACAAGCCCTTTAAATAAATAGCTCCTATTAGTGCTGTGATAGTGGTCCTTAAAGTTGAAAGCTCATGTCTCTTTGCATTATTGGAACTTTGACCTCTCTTGGGTGTAGCATCCAACTATCACTATAGCCACCATTTGAGTGGCCATCACACATGAGCAGAAGACAGGGGTTAGACTTTTATCTGGCACTATCAGCAGTTTTGCAGGTTCAAAACTGATTATTGACTCTATGTTCCTTGTTTTTAAGGTGAACATTTATCTCTGAAATCAAAGTTTTAGACTAATTTTGACACTATCTATATATATATAATCATCTAAGGGGCACTTCCGTCTGTTTGTCTTTCTGTCACGGAAATCCCGCATCGCTGATTGGTTGCGGCCGGTAGGTACTCTCTGTCAGTGCCCCCTCCATACTCCCCTACAGTCAGTGCTCACACAGGGTTAATGGATGCGTTACACCGTGTTATGCCGCGGTGTAACGCAGTCCGTTAACGTTGCTATTAAACCCTGCATGACCAACTTTTTACTATTGATGCTGCCTATGCAGCATCAATAGTAAAAATATCTTATGTTAAAAATAATAAAAAAATAAAAAATCATTATATACTCACCTTCTGGCACCTTTCCTGCTCCTCGCAACGCTCCGGGCCATGCATTGCGGTCTCGCGAGATGATGACGCATCGGTCTCGCGAGTCCGCTACGTCATCATCTCGCGAGACCACAATGCATTCTTGGGACCGGAGCATTGCTAAATGCATCGCCTGGATCCGGGGGCTGCTGGAAGGTCAGTATATACTATTTTTTATTTTAATTCTTTTTTTAACAGGATATGGTGCCCACATTGCTTTATACTATGTGGGCTGTGTTATATACTACATGGGCTGTGTTATATACTGCGTGGGCTGTGTTATATACTACGTCTCTGTGCTATATACTACGTGGGCTGTGCTATATACTACATCACTGTGCTATATACTACATGGGCTGTGTTATATACTGCGTGAGCTGTGTTATATACTGCGTCTCTGTTCTATATACTATGTGGGCTGTGCAATATATTATGTGGCTGGGCAATATACTACATGGCGGTGTTATATACTGCATGAGCTGTGCTGTATACTACATGAGCTGTCCTATATACTACGTTAGCTGTGCTTTATACTACATAGCTGTGTTATATACTACATGGGCTGTGCTATATACTACGTAGCTGTGCAATATACATGGCTAGGCAATATACTATGTGGCTGTGCTATATACATGGCTGTGTTATATACTACGTGGCCTGTGTTATGTACTATGTGGCCTGTGTTATATACTACATGGGCTGTGCTATATAGTGCGGGGGCTGTGTTATACACTGCGTGGGCTGTGCTATATACTACGTGGGCTGTTATACACTGCGTGGGCTGTTATGTACCACGTGGGCTGTGCTATATACTACGTGGGCTGTGTTATACACTGCGTAGGCTGTGCTATATACTACGTGGGCTGTGTTATACACTGTGTGGCCTGTGCTATATACTGCGTGGGCTGTGCTATATGCTGCGTGGGCTGTGTTATATACTACGTGGCCTGTGCTATATACCAAGTGGCCTGTGCTATATGCTACGTGGCTGTGCTATATGCTACGTGGGCTGTGTTATATGCTACGTGGGCTGTGTTATATGTTACTTGGCTGTGGTATATTTTTCTGCTGTATCTGTGCATCATGATTCGTGGTATGTGTTAAAGTGGGGGGCCCACTGAGACTCTTATGCCCGGGGTCCTCAAAAACCTGGAGCCAGCCCTGGCTTTACAGATTGGTCACGCCCGGCCGGCCGCGAACAATCAGTGACAGGCGCCGCCCGGCCGCGAATTGATGTGGAATTTGAACCACGCTTCGCTAATTGGTCGCGCCCGTCCGTCTGAATCCTGTGTATAAATTGCATTATTCTGAAAACTTCATAAATAAACTACATACATATTCTAGAATACCCGATGCGTTAGAATCGGGCCACCATCTAGTACAGTATATGCAAATTATGTATTTACTAAAAGTGTTACCGTTTGTACATTTATTCCTTTTAGGAGCTAGGCATCTAAGGTTCAATTTAGTTTGTAATGCAAAATTATTCTGTGATGTGAAATTGTATTTAAAGGCTTTTTTAATAAATAAAACGGATTGTTTGGCATGCTGTCAATGTGCAAGGTGTTTATTTTCATAAAGTATTAGTGGATCAGTCAAAATACCGTAGAACAGATTTTACAAGCCACTTTGATTACTTTATAAGCTGTCCTGAAATTTGTTTAATGCTCAGTGGAAAAACAATAAAAAATTAACCACCCAGAAGGTTTTTGTTCAGATACACTGTCTTTTAGGTGCATTGTTATTTGAATTTGCCCAGCTCTTCTTATATATATTATATAAATGTATTTTTGTTGTCAGCCACTATATTCCCTGGTAAATTACAACTGAGGAAAAAAAATAAACTCATGATTAAGATCAATAGCATCAGCTACTGCTAAAGTGTTTACTGATAGAACTGCTTCTAAGTTCATGCTGATGGTAGGAAAATAGAGAGGCAGAATGAGCGATCTGTATGATATGACAGGTCATTTACACGTACTCACATACCGAGAAGACACATTAAGTGGTTTTTTCAGGATTATACAAAATTGGCCCTAAGAAAATGATGTAAAATAAAGAAGAAACAAACAATTGCTGCTTCAATACTTTGCCATCCCAGCTCTGCCATTACTGTGGTCTTCAGTAATTCTGGAACTGATGATGCTTACCAGCCACCTGAGCAAACTCAACAGTATAAAAAAATTCTACTCTTATTAAATATGGAGGAATTTTGAATTCAATAGTTTATGGCTTGTTTCCAAGTTTACTAGTTACCTTAGAGGTGTCTGGTCTTCTACGTGAGAAGCGTGCACTTGAAAAGAGTCTGCAATATAGCTTGCCCTCAAGCTGGCTCGATTCCCTGGATCCAGCCAGCTTCTAAGCCCCTTTTGCTCTATTGATGCTGGGACCATTGGTAGTTTGCATCATCAGTGACAGAACAGTTCAGGCCAACAGCTCTGCCATGCCACCAGCCTGACCTGTCAGTCATCAAAAGAGAACCACCCCCAACAAGCAGAAAGATCTATAGGCAGAGGAGCTCTGTGCTCCTGAAGACTCAAAGCGAGACAAACCCTTAGGTAGCAGAAAAAAAGAAAAGAAACTGAGTTTATATTCCTAAAACGGTTGTTATTATAAAATGACTGCAATCTGCCATATTAGCTTTTCATGGCTTCCTGAAGGTGCATAAAGAAACATGAGCTATAGTGTATATTAAAAGTAGGCATTTTATTCACTTACCTTTTTCTTATGATATTCCCTACCCTTGACGCATTTATTGATTTAAAATGAACATAAACCATTTTCAATCTCCTTAGTAGCTCAAGATGTGTATTAAATGTAGAGCAGCCACAAATGTTTGTGTCACCTGGACATTTTGATATCTGATGTTTTCTGGCTGTGCAGGCTCCTCAAAGTTTGATGCACACTGTGTGCACAATTAGGCAATTTGTATTTTTGATGATTCATTTTATTATTCATCTACTACACTGCTTTCAAGGAATCCAAAAGATTCATAAGCCTGATACCTGAACATTTTAGAATATCTTAGTGTGCAGAATTATTGAGCAACTATTAGAGAACAGAATTTTTTTGTAACTAAATGAAAAACATAAATGTTTACATCCGAAGTGTTTCTTTTCATCTGTTACAGTGAGAATAATACCCAAACTACTTAAAATATATAAAAAATACATTTCTTATATTTAAAAAAATATATTAGTCATCAATACAGCCCCCTTCTTTTCAATAACGGTCATAAGTCTCCCATCCATGGAATCAGTTGCTTAATCTGTTGACAATCAACTTTTTTAACAGCCTCAATCAAAGTCTCCCAGACACCGGTAAGAGAGGTGTAATATTTTCCTTCAGTGTAAATTTACTGTGTATAAAGGGCTCATTAGTTTGCAGTAGGGTTTAGGTCAGTTGAGGAGGGTGGGATGTCATTATTATTGCAACTTAAGGCCTTTACTGGCTGACCAAGCAGTGGAGACTTCAGTGGTGCATGCGATAATGCATTGTCCAACATAAATAGAATGGTTTTATTGAAAAATGCAGGCCTTTTCCTATATCACGGCTTGCTGGAATCTGAGAAGTAGTGGTCTATTCCCGTTATTGGTCCTGCCGGTCCATCAAGAGTCACTCTCATCTCATCAGTCCATAAAACCTTTAAAACATCTGTCTTCAGATATTTCTTGGCCCATACAGCTTGGAGTTGGAAAATATGCATCAAGATGATGATATGATCAAAATACTCACCTGCATAATACTTGTGTACTCAGTGTGGTAGCTTTGCTATTTAGGGAGCAGAAGTACTAGCTGCTGTTAGGCTCACATACCACCATGGAACACAATGAAAGACAGCATCATCTATATACTATAACAAGATAAAATGTGGCACCTTAATGACAAATTTGTCTCAATTTCTGCCAGAAGATTTTTTTAAGCGTGATTGTACACTTCTGGATGTTAGCAAAGAGCAGAACATCAATTTTGTTCAGATTGTGATTTTATTTTATTTTATTCATGTTAAAAATGGTTGCAGCAAAAATGTATCAATTCCATGTCTTTCTAGACAGCTATAACCTGTCTATCATATTCAACTTTCTTGCAACTTTTATGTACAAATACTTTCATAAAGATGCTGTATTTTAAGTGAATCTGTTAGTAGGATCACCCATCCTAAACCATCTATATGGACATATAGGTCATAGGAAGCTGGATAAAATGATAAAATTGATATCTGCGATCTGATGTTGTATTCCAGAGAAATCCATGTTTTTCTTATATATAAGTGACCTCTACCAGGCTATGGGGCGGATGATGCCTGGAACATAACTCTGCCTCCAGAGCTTACTCTACATAAAGAAGGAGTTACCTGTGTGAGACATGTAACTAACACAGAACAAGAGAAATTAAATATTTTGTGCCCTTTCTGTGCTCTGCTATATTTAAAAAATATTGCAACCCTGTCGGCCTGTGAGTTGGAAGATGAAACGAGGAATCTGCAGATGTGTCACTTACAATCACACACAGCCCTGCAGTGAGATCAGGAGAGCGGCCATTACATATCACACTGGTAACTCTCATTAATGCAAAATAATCTCTGGAGTCAGAGTTACCGGTATCTTCCAGGCAGCATTCTCCCCAAAGCCTTGAAGAATTAATTTACATAAAGTAAATGTCTCCCACTGTTTTCTGGCTAAATGCTAGACAGGTTTACATTTATTTATAGTATGTTTTCAAAGAGGAACTACAGGCTGCTGGAAGTTAAGCAACAGACTAATTCTTTACAGGTTTATTTTTGGTCAATTATGTTGGTGGTGATTTTTTTTGTAATTTACTTAATTACTATCTTTGGAAACTCAAAAAGTAACATCTATAACAGCATATGTAACCAGATCATAAAATGGTTCCTATAACAGGTTAAAGTCATAGTGGAACTGCGCCATCCAGATTTCTGTATCCATCACTATTAAGTCTAATCTTTGCATGATAATAATGCACAGTGCATGACTGTGACTGCTTCCAGTCCTCATTAAGTATTTCCATTCTAGCCATTATAACATCTTACCAACTCTAGAGATGCCACCATTGTAATGCAGCTATCTTTCAGCTTTGAGCGAATTGTAGGGACATGCCTGCAGGGTTCCATATTTCTACTACTATAATGGACTCATCTATCAAATAATGTGCGAACTGGTCACAGAAAAGGAGCTGGATTCAATTTTCTGCTACTATTACTAGAATCAAAAAAGAAGCCCACTGTACATGAAAAAAGCAATTAGATTTTTAGTAGTCCATGAGATATTGTATTTTATGCCTTTAGCTATACTAGAAAATTGAACCACAGAAGAGGATTCACCAATCTGTTGGATATTTTTATGTTAAAACATTGGGAATCTTGATATTAATTTATTTAAATAATTTCCAAACAAATACAGATTCAGGAACTGTTCTATAATGGAGAATGAAATATTTTAACAAGTAATCAGAATGTAGTCAATGGACTATTATGCTATTGAAATGACGATATAGTCATTTTCTTTGCATTATCCTAACATACGCCACACTACCTAGAGATCTTGAGTCAAAAGAATTGTAGCATCTTTTGTCTTCATGATCACAACACTCCTGCTTTTTGGGGAATGTGATATGCTACTGATAATTGATAGTGCGGATCAACACCATGGCTAAGTCTCTGGCCCAAACTGTGCTCTCTCATCCTGCAAGTAAGAGGCAGCTTTGTCTCTGCAGCATTGTGGGAGTGCAGGGTAGCAGAAGCTGGTTGCATCTAGTGATCCAGCCAGCTTCAGACCAGTGTTTGTATGCTGTATAGCAAATAGCTATGTTGTGAGTGTTGTGCTCCTTGTCTGGGTGACCGTCCATCACTGATATACTGTAGAAGTGGCCAGTGATCTAGGCAATGTGTAATTTAATACATTTAAGAATGCCTTTTGAGGTGAAATTATTTATGATAATTTTAATATAGATTCTCTTTCCATGAAACTCAATTATTATTATTATTATTATTATTTACTATTATAGCACCATTTATTCCATCGCTCTTTACATGTGAAGAGGGGTATGCATAATAAAAATAAGTACAGTAATCTTAAACAATACAAGTCATCACTGGTACAGGAGGAGAGAGGACCCTGCCCACGAGGGCTCACAATCTACAAGGGATGGGTGAGGTTACAGTAGGCAAGCGTAGAGCTGGTCGTGCAGTGGTTTGGAGGATCGGTGGTTACTGCAGGTTGTAGGCATTACGGAAGAGGTAGGTCTTCTGGTTCTTTTTGAAGGTTTCCATCGTAGGTGAGAGTTTGATAAGTTGGGGTAGAGAATTCCAGAGTAGCGGTGATGCGCAGGAGAAAATCTCGTATGCGATTGTGGGAAGAGGAGATAGGAGATAGTAGAGAAGGAGATCTTGTGAGGATCGGAGTTTGCGTGCAGGTAAGTACTGGGAGATGAGGTCACAGATGTATGGAGGACACAGGTTGTGGATGGCTTTGTATGCCATGGTTAGGGTTTTGAACTGGAGTCTTTGGGTAATGGGGAGCCAATGCAGGGATTGACAGAGGGGAGAGGCCAGGGAAAGAAGAGGGACAGGTGGATTAGCAGCAGAGTTTAGAATAGATTGGAGGGGTGTGAGAATGTAAGAGGGAAGGCCACAGAGCAGGAGGTTGCAGTAGTCAAGGCGGTAGATGATGAGGGCATGGGCTGGAGTTTTTGCAGATTCTTGGTTGAGGAATGTACGGGTCTGGAAAATGTTTTTGAGTTGTAGTCGGCAGAAAGTGGAAACTGCTTGGATACATGGTTTGAAGGAGAGATCAGAGTCAGCGAGACCTCGAGGCAGCGTGCTTGTGGGACTGGGGAGAGTGAACAGTCATTTACTTTAATGGATAGGTTGGGGGGCTCGAGTGAGATGGGGAAAGATGATGAATTCTGTTTTGTCCATAGTAAGTTTTTTAAATCTAATGGAGAAGAAGCATGAAATAGCGAACAGACATTGTGGGATTCTGGTTTGTTGGGAGGTGATATCTGGTCCAGAGATGTACATCTGTGTATCATCAGCATAGAGGTGATACTGAAAGCTATGAGATTCTATGAGCTGTATGAGGCATAAGGTGTAAATGGAGCAGAGCAGGAACCCTAGGACATGAAATACTCCAACAGATAGGGGGCGAGGTGAGGAGGTGGTGCATGAGTTGGAGACGCTGAATGTCCGGTCTGTTAGGTGTGATGTGATCCAAAATAGGGCTAAGTCAGTGATGCCAAGAGATGAGAGGGTCTGTAGTAATAGGGAATGGTCCACTGTGTCAAAGGCAGAGGACAGGTCCAGGAGGAGGAGGACAGAGTAGTGTTGTTTGGCTTTGGCGGTTAATAGGTCATTGGTGACTTAGGGCAGTTTCAGTGGAGTGATGCAGCCAGAAGCCAGATTGTAAGCAGTCAAAGCATGAGCAAGAAGAGAGGTGGGAGGACAGTTCAAGATGGACGTGTTCCAGTAGTTTTGAAGCAAAGAGGAGAAGTGATATGGGACAATAGCTAGATACAAAGGATGGATCAAGAGAGGGCTTTTTGAGAATAGGTGTGATTGAGGCATGTTTAAAGCTTGAGTGGAAAACAACTGTTGTTAGTGATAGGTTGAAGAGATGGGTTAGGGTTGGGATGAAGACTGTGGTGAGGTTTGGGATGAAGTGGGATGGGACCGGGTCAAGTGCACAAGTGTGTTGAGATGTGATCTTGAGAGTAGAGTGGAGAGTCGATCTTCTGTATTGGTGGAGAAGTTGGTTTTGGAGGAGGAGTTATGAGCAGTTAGGAGGAATGGCTCTGGGGGTTGTCGACCAAAACTGTCTCTGATGTTATCAATCTTATCAATCTTCTGCTTGAAAAATGAGGCAAAGTCTTCGGCTGAGTTGAGTGGAGAGGGAGGGGATGCTGGGGGATGGAGGAGAGAATTGAAAGTTGAATAACTGTTTAGGGTTGTGAGACGGAAGATATGAGAGATGAGAAGTAGGTTTGTTTTGCTGAAGCGAGTGTGACCTTGAAAGTAGTGAAGGACTGTTTGAATGCGATGAAGTGCTCATTGGAATGGAATCTTTTCCATGTCCGATCAACAATCCTGTAGGCCATCAGTTCTTTGGTCAGGCTGGTGTGCCAGGGCTGTCTGTTGATTTTGCGAGATTTGGTATGTGTGAGAGGGGCGACCAATTACAGAGCTGCAGAAATTGTGGTGTTATATGGATCAGCAGCGGCATCTGCATTGTGAAGGGAACTTATGTCTGTAAGAGGGAGAAGGGATTCAGACAGTGAATGTAGATTGAGGTGTTTAAGATTTCTGCAATGGTGTACAAGTTTGTGGAGTGGGTATTGTGGACAAGGAGTGGAGAGGGAAGAGAATGTAAGTATGTTGTGGTCAGAAAGAGGTTACATAGTGAGCTGAGGCAGGTGAAGTTGAGGTTCAATGTGTGGCCATCTTTGCAAGTGGCTGCAGAAGACCATTGATTGAGGCTGAAGAAGAAAGTAAAAGAAGTTTAGTGGCAGCTGAGGGAAGTGTCAATGTGGATGTTGAAGTCACCCAAGATGATAGTGGAGATGTCAGCGGAAAGGAAATTAAGTAGCCAGGTGGTGAAGTGGTCAAGGAAGGTGGTGGTTGGCCCTGGGGGATGGTAAATGACAGCCAGCTGGAGGTTGGAGGGGGAGTAGATGAGCACAGAGTGCACCTCATAGGAAGAGAGGGTAACAGAGGGTGGCAGTGGTATGTGGGTGAAGGAGCAGTAGTCTGACAGGAGATAACCAACTCCTCCAGCATGCTTGCTGCTGGAGTAGGGTGTGTGGGAAAGGTGGAATCCACCATACGAAACTACAGCAGGGGAGGGGAGGTGTCAGAAGGGGTGAGCCAAGTTGCAGTGATGGCGAGAAAGGAAAGTTAGTAATGAAAAGATCATGGATGTAAGAAAGTTTGTTGCAGACAGAGTTAGCATTCCTTAGAGCTCCTGTTAGTGGGACTGGGGAAGGGGGGCTGGGCAAATGGGTATAAGGTTAGAGAGGCTATGGAAAGTTGTGATAGAGCATGGATGGAAGGTAGAAATGACTGCGGGAATGTAGTGAGGAGGACCAGGATTTAGAGAAATATCACTGGCAGTGAAGATGAGCAGAGGAAGCGATAGCAGGTGGGAGCTGGAGAGGGCATGAGGGGGCTGTCTGTGTATGGAGACAGAGGATTGTATGTTGAGGAACAGTTCTGAGGAGGAAGTGAGATGGATGGAGGGAGAGATAATCGGTTCCTTACTTGGTGCAGGGATTACGAGGGTTAGCAGAAAGTTAAGGATTAACCCCTTAGCGACCGCCGATATGCCTTTTAACGGCGGCCGCTAAGGGTACTTAAACCACAGCGCCGTTAATTAACGTCGCTGTCGAAAAAGTGAATAGCACCCCCCAGAGTCGGATTTTCTCCAGGGTCTCGGCTGCCGGGGGTAGCCGAGACCCCAGAGAACATAATTCGGGGGCTTTTTAACCGACCCCGCATTTGCGATCGCCGGTAATTAACCGTTTACCGGCGATCGCAAAAAAAAAACCGCGATCTCTTTTTAATTTCTCTGTCCTCCGATGTGATTGCACATCGGAGGACAGAGAAAAGGGGTCCCAGGTAGCCCCCCAATACTCACCTATCTCCCCCGATGCTCCTCGTGTCTCCCGGTGGGCGCCGCCATCTTCAAAATGGCGGGCGCATGCGCAGTGCGCCCGCTGGCTGGCACCGGGAGAATCTTTGGGGTCTCGGCTGCCGGGGGTAGCCGAGACCCCAAAGAACATGATCGGGGTTGGTTTTACCGACCCCTGTTTTGCGATCGCCGGTAATTAACTGTTTACCGGCGATCGCAAAAAAAAAAAAAAAAAAGTAAAGTGTAATTCTCTGTCCTCTGATGTGATCGCACATCAGAGGACAGAGAAATAGGGGGATTTGGGGACCCTAGCATACTCACCTGTGTCCCTGGGTCCTCCTGCTGCTCCTCCTGGCTGCCGGGGAAAAGAAAATGGTGGGCGCATGCGCAGTGCGCCCGCCATCTGTCTCCATCTACTGGCCGGCAGGAGAACAGCAGTTGGGGCTAAAATTAAGGTTAGGGGTAGGGGTAGGATTAGGAGTAGGGGTAGGGTTAGGGGTAGGGCTAGGGTTAGGGCTAGGGTTAGGGGTAGAGTTAGGGCTAGGGTTAGGGGTAGGGTTAGGGGTAGGGTTAGGTGTAGGGTTAGGGTTAGGGCTAGGGGTAGGGCTAGGGTTAGGGTTAGGGGTAGGGTTAGGGGTAGGGTTAGGGCTACGGTTAGGGGTAGGGTTAGGGGTAGGGTTAGGGTTAGGGCTAGGGGTAGGGGTAGGGTTAGGGTTAGGGCTAGGGGTAGGGGTAGGGCTAGGGCTAGGATTAGGGCTAGGGTTAGGGTTAGGGCTAGGGTTAGGGGTAGGGTTAGGGGTAGGGGTAGGGCTAGGGTTAGGGCTAGGGTTAGGGCCAGGGCTAAATTTAGGGTTAGGGTTGGGGCTAAATTTAGGGTTAGGCTTCTTTCACACTTACGTCAGTACGGGGCCGTCGCAATGCGTCAGCCCGACATACCGACGCACGTTGTGAAAATTGTGCACAACGTGGGCAGCGGATGTAGTTTTTCAACGCAGCCGCTGCCGAATCTATGTCCTGGGGAGGAGGGGGCGGAGTTACGGCAACGCATGCGCGGTCAGAAATGACAGATGTGACGTACAAAAAAACGTTTCATTGAACATTTTTTGTGCCGACGGTCCGCCAAAACACAACTGATCCAGTGCACGACGGACGCGACGTGTGGCCATCCGTCACGATCCGTCGGCAATACAAGTCTATGGGCAAAAAACGCATCCTGCGGGCACATTTGCAGGATCCGTTTCTTGTCCAAAACTACGGATTGCGACGGATGCCAAACGACGCAAGTGTGAAAGTAGCCTTAGGGTTAGGGTTGGGGCTAAAGTTAGGGCTAGGGTTGGGGCTAAAGTTAGGGTTAGAGTTGGGATTAGGGTTAGGGTTTGGATTAGGGCTGGTATTAGGGTTAGGGTTGGCATTAGGGTTACGCTTGGGAATAGGGTTAGGTTTGGGATTAGGGTTAAGGTTAGGGTTGTGATTAGGGGTGTATTAGGATTAGGGTTAGGTTTGAGGTTAGGGTTGAGATTAGAATTAGGGGTGTGTTGGATTTAGGGTTTTGATTAGGGTTATGGTTAGGGTTGACATTAGGGTTGTTTTGGGGTAAGGGTTGTGATTATCGTTAGGGTTAGTGATTAGGATTATGGATCAGGTTTAGATTAGGGTTAGGGGTGTGTTGGAGTTGGGTTGGAGCTAGAATTGGGGGGTTTCCACTGTTTAGGTACATCAGGGGGTCTCCAAACACGACAGCCAATTTTTTACGCTCAAAAAGTCAAATGGTGCTCCCTCCCTTCTGAGCTCTGCCGTGCGCCCAAACAGTGGGTTACCTCCACATGTGGGGCATCGGCGTACTCGGGATAAATTGGACAAAAACTTCTGGGGTCCAATTTCTCTTGTTACCCTTGTGAAAATAAAAACTTGGGGGCTAAAAAATCTTTTTTTGTGGAAAAAAAATATTTTTTATTTTCACGACTCTGCATTCTAAACTTCTGTGAAGCACTTGGGCATTCATAGTTCTCACCACACATCTAGATACGTTCCATGGGGGGTCTAGTTTCCAAAATGGGGTCACTTGTGGGGGATTTCTACTGTTTAGGCACATCAGGGGCTCTCCAAAGCGACATGGCGTCCGATCTTAATTCCAGCCAATTCTACATTGAAAAAGTAAAACGGCACTCTTTCTCTTCCAAGCTCTGCGGTGCGCCCAAACAGTGGTTTACCCCCACATATTGGGTATCGACGTACTCAGGAGAAATTAAACAACAACTTTAGTGGTCTAATTTCTCCTGTTACCCTTGTGAAAATTAAAATTTGTGGGCAAAAAGATCATTTTTGTAGAAAAAATGCGATTTTCTTTTCAGGGCTCTACGTTATAAACTTCTGTGAAGCACTTGGGGGTTCAAAGTGCTCACCACGCATCTAGATAAGTTCGTTAAGGGGTCTAGTTTCCAAAATGGTGTCACTTGTGGGGAGTTTCCACTGTTTAGGCACATCAGGGGCTCTCTAAACATGACATGGCGTCCCATCTCAATTCCAGCCAATTCTGCATTGAAAAAGTCAAACGGCGCTCCTTCACTTCTAAGTTCTGCGGTGCGTCCAAAAAAGTGGTTTACCCCGACATATGGGGTATTGGCGTATTCAGGAGAAATTGCATAACAAAATTTATGGTTACATTTCTGTTTTTACACTTGTGAAAATAAAAAAAATGGTTCTGAATTAAGATGTTTGCAAAACAAAGTTAAATGTTCATTTTTTCCTTCCACATTGTTTCATTTCCTGTGAAGCACGTAAAGGGTTAATAAACTTCTTGAATGTGGTTTTGAGAACCTTGAGGGGTGTAGTTTTTAGAATGGTGTCACACTTCATTATTTTCTATCATATAGACCCCTCAAAATGACTTCAAATGTGATGTGGTCCCTAAAAAAAAATGGTGTTTCCAAAATTGTGCTGATGTAAAGTAGACATGTGGGAAATGTTATTTATTAACTATTTTTCGTGACATATCTCTCTGATTTAAAGGCATAAAAATACAAAGTTTGAAAATTGCAAAATTGTAAAAATTTTCGCCATATTTCCGTTTTTTTCATAAATAATCGCAAGTAATATCGAAGAAATGTTACCACTAACATGAAGGACAATATGTCACGAAAAAAACAATCTCAGAATCAGTGAGATCCGTTGAAGCGTTCCAGAGTTATAACCTCATAAAGTGACAATGGTCAGAATTGCAAAAATTGGCTCGGTCATTAAGTACCAAATTGGCTCTGTCACTAAGGGGTTAAAGGGGTAAGAGTGAAAACAAACAGAAGCATTGTTTACAATGACTTTCCAGTTACCTTCAGTTCCCTTCTGGTTCCATTCTGGATTAATTCTGAGCTTCACTTCGCTTGTATGATACACTTATATGATGCACGGGGCAGACTGATGTCTTGGCAGACTTGCGAATTATATCATTCACCAGAGGAAGCATTTGCAATATGTCTGACAGAGTTGTACCTTCACTTACTTTATAGCTCTTTAATTAAAATATTAATAAAGCCTGTGGTTTTCACACTATTTACAACTTAAAGAAGTTGTTTGCCACCTTGGCTTAGTTATTGAATTTGCCATAAATGCTTATGAATAATGCCACAGAATAACCCTCTGTACATTTTCTGCCAAGTTCTATGTTGTTTTTTGCCTTTTAGCTTCACTTTCTGTGTCCTGGCACCAGCTATGGTGTCTTGTGGTATTAGTTTCTGGTTTTAATGCCAAATTCAACATAGTGGCACTAGCAGTTCAAGAATTTGGTGCTAAGTAAAAAAAAAAACAAACACTTTTTTTCTGCCTTGAACTGTTTTTTGCGACGTTGCGTTTCGGCACCAAAAGTCACTAAAATTTATGCAAAAAGATTGCCATTCTCAAGAATTCACCAGAGGCGACTGGAGGGAAGTTGCTCCAAACTTTGTGACTTTTTAAAAGTCGCAATTGATAAGTCGTACTAATATATCTGAAATTGCTAGACTGCCCACAACATCCAAAAAATCCTGGTGAGCACATAAAGAATAGACTTAAAAAAAAGGCACAAATAGATTAATAAATTTGGTGCAAACAAAAAAAGGCGCAAAACACAGTTTGGCCTTTTTGAATGTGATTTGTAGAATGGAGAGCCATTATTAAATCTTTTGTTGCTGATTGTTTGCAAAGAACTTTCATTAAATGTTTTTTTTCTTTAAAATGTCTACAAGCCTTATTGGTAATTGTCTTTTTTATGTCTTATCAGAACAAGATGTCGAGTTGGCACACAACTATATTTTGCTTGGGGTGTTGCATCCTGCTAGCACAGGGAAGAGCAGTAAAAGAAGATTTTGGCGTCAAGTCCTTTCCATCATACATAAGACTACGACACAAGGTGAGACATATATTTTTTTACTGCATAATTATTTTAATTGATCTGTTCAATGTTACAATTTTCATCAAGATTAGGGTTCTGAATTTTGCCTATAGAGACAAGAGCTTCAGATTTTGCCTATAAACATGTCCTGACCTTGGTCTTTAGTTTCTATTGTGGTTTAAAGGGACTCTGTCACCTGAATTTGGAGGGAACAATCTTCAGCCATAGGGGCGGGGTTTTCGGGTGTTTGATTCACCCTTTCCTTGCCCGCTGGCTGCAGTATTGGATTGAAGTTCATTCTCTGTCCTCCGTAGTACATGCCTGCACAAGGCAATCTTGCCTTGCGCAGGTGTGTACTATGGAGGACAGAGAATGAACTTCAATCCAATATTGCAGCCAGCAGGCAGCCAGCGGGTAAGGAAAGGGTGAATCAAACACCCGAAAACCCCGCCCCTATGGCTGAAAATTGTTCCCTCCAAATTCAGATGACAGAGTCCCTTTAATTCAACCAGCAACAATTGCTATGATGCATTTGGATACCTTCTTCAGCTTATTTGATAGAATGTCTGAAAGTTCCAACCAGACCATCCCACTGAAGATGTGCTGTTGGTCTAAAAACCCTTTCAGTCGCCAGGCCATGACAAGGCCAAATTTTTAATAAAAAATATATATATTTGTACATTTTTTTTAAAAACTTTTTTACTAAGTCTCTCTATGGGACATTCACTTTCTCCAGTCTGATCGCAGTTCTAATGCATTGCTGCAATGGATTAGAACTTTCAGCCCTTTCAGACACAAGTTAGTTAAATCATGCACTGTGCATGATCTTACTAACTTGCTAGTGCCTGGCGACCCTGTTGTTGTCATCACAACATCGGGTCACCTTGGCAATGATCAGGCCCCCACGATGACGTTGTGGTTTCACCGATCGGACGTACCTAGCAATCTGGATGTATGGATATGTCCTGAGGTCGGGAAGAGGCTAAATGCAGATTAAGTATCAAAGAGATTTTTATGAGAAGGACTACTAAACCTACAAATAAGTAAGGAAAAATAAAGATAAAATAATGACCTACAGTTCATATGAGGCTGCAAGGAAAAGTACAAGCTCCAGAGACAAAATCTTAAATGAAATCTTGTAAAGAAGCAGTACTGTTTCACTCCTGATTCACCCAGTGTTTGGGTTCTTGATGGAGAGTATTAGGTAAGTATTGCTTTATCTTCATTACAGTCAAAGTGGTGGCTCCTTTTTTAGCAAATTTCTTTCCAGATAATGATAATACACCTTTTAAGCAGCACTTTGGAAGATAATTGTGTATGAGAATTATTGAAAATGCTCATTTCATGATTATCTTGCCATGTAAAAAAAATCTGATGATCAGCCATTGAATGAGCAAAATGTTCATTTATCAGGTAAAATGATATTTTGCACAGTGCAAAAAATCTGTCATGAGCCTGTGGTAGTTTTCGGACTGACGTGCCAGGGGTTAATTATTTGTAGCCTCTTTCTGGTTCTGGGAAGGCTTTTTATAGCTTTGTTTAGCTTGAGTCCTTGTCAGTTATACTCCTTCCCTCGGCTGAGTTAAGTTGACCCTGGTGTTTATGTGTTTTTACCTTGTGCCTGATCTGCATAAATATTTCCTGTCGCTGACCCGGTCTGTCTCCTACTTTGCTATTGCCTGTTGATTCTGTACTTCATTGATGGTTCTATTGTTAATTGACTACGGCTTGACACCTAACTATGTTTTTGTTTCACTCCTTTTGTCCTGCACTGTCCTCCTGCTACTGAAATTGACTTGTCTGACTCTGCTCCTGGCATTGCCAACTCTTATTTTCAGCCTTGCGCCCCCAGTATGCCTGGATGCTAGCTCTTGTCTTTAGGACCTTCTCGCTCTGGTCATATGACCCGCCAGGTCCTTGTCTGTGTCTTTTCACGCCGCTGCTTCAGCCTGCTACTGTCTCCTTCCCTCCCCCTCTGGAGTGTGCACACGGTAAACACAGTCGTCTTCGGTACAGTCCTCTCCCTCTTTAGTTTGTATACACTGGACACTGGCTGTACCCTTACATTGTAACTGACCAGTACCTTTCTCCCCCCTCCTGTAGTATGGACCCAATGCAGGCGCTGTCTGAGCAGGTGAAACACCTGACTCAGATGCTGCAGAAGCTAAACTTGGAGCAGCGTGCCCTAGCTCAGTTCTACCAGCTGGTTGCGGATACTGTTCAGTGGGTTCTGGCCTCAGGGATTCAAGGGGCGGGAGCTAGGGACGTCGCTTTTGTTTATTCCGAACCCCCGGTCAAGTTGCCAGGTACATTTTCTGGTGATAAAAAAAGAATTCAGAGTGTTTAAGGAGGGCTGTAAGCTCTTTCTCTCATTGAGACCCCGCTCCTCTGGGGATGAGAAACAGAGGGTGGGAGTGGTTATGTCTCTGCTTAGGGTGGCTCTGCAAGCCTGGGCGTTTTCCTTCCCCTCTACAGCCCTTGAGAGAGTGTCTGTGGGTGCGTATTTTGAGGTTCTAGGGCACGTTTTTGATGAGCCTGATATTGTGCGCTTGGCTGAAGACATGATGATGAGTGTCTGTCAGGGGAAACACTCGGCCGAGTGGTTTTGTTCAGAATTCAGACATTAGGCTGCTGAAGTTTCTTGGCATGATGCTTCCCTCCGGGGTTTGTTTCGTAGAGGTCTGTTTGAATGAAGGATTTGTTGGCACTTCATCCTCCACTTGACTCCCTGGAAGACGCCATAACCCAAGCAGTTCATATGGATCGCAGACTACAGGCGAGAGGTGTTATGCAATTTGAAACACCATTATTCTCCAGTGGAGGCGATGTCCGGCCTACTCCTGAGGCTATGAAGGTGGGCACCATCACCTGTAAGGAGAAAGAGAGAAGACGCCTCCACGAGAAGCAGTTGTGCTTCTATTGTGGAGAATCAGGACACTGGAGGAAGGACTGTCCCTTCTGCCCCTCATCATCGAAGGTGGCGAGAAACAACTAAGTTTAGGTAGTAGTCGAGGAGGCTATTGAGACCTTCAGGTACACTTGTCCTCATGTTTCAAAATTTTGCTTCAGGTGGAACTTTTAGTGGGTGGTTCTCCTTCTTTTTCTACAGCTTTTGTGGATTGTGGTTCGTCCATTAACTTGGTTAGCCATCATTTGATTTCCCAATGCAAGAAAGGGACAGTTAGACTCCAGACTCCTGTTAAAGTGGTGGCCATTGACTTTTCTCGCCTCACCATTAAAGGAAATCATTACATCTCTGAAGTCTTCTTATTCAAAGTGGGCTCTGATCACACTAATAAAAAAGTTGTTTTGTTTTGGAGAATTTACCGGCTGGGTTGGTGTTCAGTATGCCCTGGTTACAATGTCACAAGCCTATGATCAATTGGGAGACGGGGGAGATTGTCCAATGGGGTCCTAATTGTGTTAACCATTGTTGTGAATCTGCATTATTATCTGAACCAGTCAAATCTGTCTCTGTGTCGTCTGTCGGTCTGGATGGTATTCCAGAGTGCCTGACAAACTTCGAGGACGTGTTTTCCAAAAGCGAAGCAGAGGTTTTACCACCGCATAGACCCTTTGATTGTGCTTAAGAGAGCTAAGTTACCGAAAGCCCATCTGTTCAATTTTTCCGATCCTGAGTGGTTAGCCATGAAGGAAAATATTGCGAAAAGCCTCCATAAGGGGCATATACGCCCTTCCGTTTCTCCTGTGGCTGCCGGGTTCTTTTTCATTAAGAAAAAAGATGGCGGTCTGCGTCCCTGCCTCAACTTTCGGGAGCTCAACAAAATAACTGTGATTTGTGTAACCAGTTATCAGGGGCCAAATTGTTCTCTATATTAGGTCTCCGGGGAACTTACAATCTGATAAGGGTTCGGGAGGGGGACGAGTGGAAAACGGCGTTCCTCACATCAGAGGGATTCTTTAAAAATCTGGTCATGACATTTGGGATCACTAATGCTTCTGTGATTATTCAAAATTTCATTATTGTGTTCGCAGACCTCCTGGGCCGCTTTGTTATTATTTATTTGGGGGACATATTAGTGCATTCCCCGGACAGTCAGACTCATTTCCAACATCTAAGAATGGTTCTCCAAAGACTCAGAGAAAATCAATTATTTGTTAAATTGGAAATATGTTCGTTTTTTTGTACAAGAACTATCTTCTTTGGGTCTTATTGTCTCCTGTGAGGGGCTTCACATGGATCCCAAGAATGTGCAGGCGATTGCGGACTGGGTGCAGCCACGAGATCTTAAGGGTCTGCAGCGCTTCTTGGGATTCGCAAATTATTATCGCAAGTTCATTAAGAGATTTTCACAAGTGGTTAAACCTCTTACTGATCTTACCCACAAGGGGTCGGATGTAAGAAATTGGTCTGGGCCCTCCAAGGAGTCATCTTGGCACTCCAAAAACATTTTATGTCTGCTCCAATTTTGATTCAGACTTGTCCAAACCTTTTGTTGTGGGGGTGGGGCAGTGTTGTCCCAGGGTCCTGCCACTTTATCTAACCTCAAACCCTGTGCTTTTTTTGTCCAAGAAGTTCTCATCTGCCGAGAAAAATTATGATGTGGGCAATAGAGAACTTCTTGCGATTAATTTGGCGTTCAAAGAATGGAGGCACTTTTTGGAAAGGGTGGCTCATCTGATTACCATAATCACGGATCATAAAAATTTGGCATATATAGAGTCTGCAAAAAGACTGACTCCTAGACACGCTCGTTGTTTTTTCACGGTTTCAGTTTTCTATTACTTTTCATCCTGGTTCTAAGAATGTTAAGGCGGATGCCTTGTCCAGGAGATTTGAGCCCATATCTTCTCCCGAACCTCCTTGTTCCATTATTCGTCCTGGGGTGGTGGTGGCGGGGTTCTCGTCTGAGTTGGAATGAGAGATTCTGGAGGCCCAATCTGTAGCCCCTGCTTCTAGGAATTTCATGAGTCCAGGCTTAGTGTCCACCTCGGTATTATGGCCACATGACAAGCAGTGGCCAAGGTTTTTTGGTGGCCCTCACTAGGTTCTGATGTCAAAAAATTCATATCTGCATGTGGGGTTTGTGCCTGTTTGAAAAACTTCCATGGCAGGCCAGCTGGGGAATTGGTGCCTTTGCCGATTCCTGATAGGCCATGGACTCATCTGTCTATGGACTTTGTCACTGGCCTCCCGCCTTCCAGAGGCAATACTCTGATATGGGTAGTGGTGGACAGGTTTTCCAAGCAGGCCCATTTTGTTCCCTTAGCGGCTTTGCCCTCAGCTGAAACTTTGTCTAGATTGTTTGTGCAGCATGTGGTCCGCCTGCATGGGGTACCTCTGAATGTGTGGTGTCTGACAGAGGTGTTCAGTTTGTGGCCAAGTTTTGGAGGGCATTCTCTAAGAAATTGGGCATTTTGTTATCTTTCTGTTCTGTATATCACCCAGAGAGCAATGGCCAGATTGAATGCACGAATCAATCTCTGGAACAGATTCTTATGTGTTTGTCCTCTGTCAGACAGGATGACTGCTGTGACGCTCAACCTTTGGCTGAATTCACTTTTAACAATCGGGTGAATCAATCCATCGGTATGTCCCCATTTTTGGTCAACTCTGGGTTTAGTCGTCCTTTTGGGGAATTTTCACAATTAGATTTTGGGTGCCCAGGAGCGGAGAGATCTGTTCAGCAGTTAAAAGATCTGTGGGCTGAAGTCTGCCAGAATATCTACAGGGCTCAAGGGAGGTATAAAGTTTTTTCGTGGATAGAAGGAGAACTCCGGGCACATATTTCAGGTGGGGGAGAAGGTTTGGCTTTCCACACGGAACATCAATCTTAAGGTTCAGTAGGCCAAATTGGGACCAAAATTCATAGGTCCATATGAGATTGTGGAAATAGTTATCCCGGTGGCATTTAGGTTGCATCTTCCTGAAGCCTTTAAAATATCTAATGTATTCCATAAATCCCTTTTGAAACCATTGGGATCAGTCAAAGAGGATCCTGGGTCCATGGCCCCTCCGGTGTTGGTGGAGGGTCACATGGATTATGAGGTTGGACATATCATGGATTCTCTGTTGGTGCATCGCTCCTTGCAATATCTAGTTCACTGGAAGGAGTATGGGCCGGAGGATCGCTCATGGGTCCCTGCTCACTTGGTACATGCTGATCATCTGGTTCAAGCATTTATTGACAAGCATCTGGAGAGACTTGGGGGTCCAGGGGCCCCCCTTTGAGAGGGGGGTACTGTCATGATCCTATGGTAGTTTTCAGACTGATGTGCCAGGGGTTAATTATTTGTGGCCTCTTTCTGGTTCTTGGAGGGGTTTTTATAGCTTTGGTTAGCTTGAGTCCTTGTCAGTTATACTTCTGCCCTCGGCTGAGTTAAGTTGACCCTTGTCTTTTGTGTGTTTGTGCCTTGTGCCTGCTCTGCGTGAATATTTCCTGTTGCTGACCTGGTCTATCCCCCACTTTGCTATTGCCTGTTGATTCTGTACTTCATTGTTCGGTTCTGTTGTCAATTAACTCCAGCTTAACACCTAACTATGTTTTCGTCTCACTCCTTTTGTCCTGCGCTGTCCTCCTGTTGCTGACCTTGGCTTGCCTGACTCCGCTCCTGGCATTGCTGGCTCTTATTTTCAGCCTTGCGCACCCCAGTACACTCGGGTGCTAGCTTTTGTCTTCAGGACCTTCCCGCTCTGGTCACATGACCCGCCAGGTCCTTGTCTGTGTCTCTTCACACCGCTGCTTCAGCCTGCTACTCCCTCCTGCCCTCCCCCTCTGGAGTGTGCACACGGTAAGCACAGTCTTCTTCGGTACAGTCCTCTCCCTCTCTAGTATGCTCTGCACACTGTCTGTTTCCTTACAAAATCGTCATTCAGGTAAACAGGATTCACACTGTCGAGAACCATGGCAGCCATGGCAGCCTTTATTACATTGCTAAGTGCGCATCGTTTACTTTGGTCTGCCTGTGTAGACAGGCTTTGAAACGACCACCGAATGGTAAAAGTTTACTGATAGGCGGTGGCATTGTGCCGGTGGTCGGTCCATACAAATGGAACTCTAGTCTTTGTAGAAACCTATCCTTTGCTTGTCTGTAACACTTGTGAGGAGAAGAAGATGGAAATTAAAGCCTCCAGAGATCCCTATAGTTTATTATTCCATTCCATAACTTCTGGATTATAATGTGAAGCAGTGCATTATAAGACATAACTCAGCACTACTATTGTTACATCACAATGAACTATATCATAACTGATAAAGCATAACAGTGTCATATAATACAGCAAGCGATTTTCACAATGAAGAGATATATTGTCTGATACAAAAGAAAATATTTAGCGAAATGATAAATGGGTCACAGCAATATAAAGTGCAAAATTCTATTTATCTTGACTCCATCTGATATGTTGAAAATCGCTCTAAAAGAAATAAAAAATTGGAATCTGTATTTTTTTTAAAGCTTGTCTGAGTAGCATGCTGTGCCATGAAATAGTTGCTTGATTACTCAGCAGGATTTTTGTTTTTCTTGTGTTGTTTGAGGGCTTGGAAAAACACAGATTTAATATATAATAGTGTTCTCTTAGATAACAGCCAATATATCAATAGCTCAGCCAACCATATGGCAGTCAGTGCAAACTATCACATCGCATTCTGACATAATGCATTAAAGTTCGGAAAACCTTCTGCAATTCCGCAATGACAAATCTAAGAGAATTAATACAATACATGCTAAGAATCATGAACTGCGCCGTATATTTCAATTTCACATCTGGGAAAGTTGTCAGTGATGCATCACGGCCATACTGAGAAACTTGAAAACACTAGTGATTGATAAATCATTGAGAGTAATATTTATGAGAGATAAACCGAGTTCTCTTTTTAGTTTTTACAGACAGTCATGATCTCTGCACAATGTAAATATGTCAAGCGTTCAAAAAATATTTTTTTCATTTTTCAGAAGTAAAAAATATTGTTGGGCAGCAAATAAACCCAACACAGAGAATATGCTCCTGACAATAATGAAAGTGAATCAGAAATAACAATTATACAAATCATTAATGTTTGGAAAATTAAACAATCTTGTGTATTTCTACCGATATTTTACTGGACAAACACATGTAAACCATATGTGGAACTATTGTGTAATCCAATTAAATTTAAAATGTAAGCATCATTTTAAACCATTTTTTTTTGTCTAAATATATTTTTACTTAAAAAGAATTTGTGACCAGGATTTTGCTGTGTAATTTGAGAGATGCATGTTGTAGGGTCAGAGAGCCTGATTCTAGTGATGTGTGACTTACTGGACTGTTTGGGACACTGAGTACTGATCTGTGTATAACCCCGCCCACATGCTTGATTGACAGCTTCCTGTGTTCACTGTACATTGTCAGCAAGCTGCCAATCAGTGGAGGGGGCAGAAAGGGTTGGATACCGATTATTTAAAATTCCTGGATTTAGATACCTAGTCCTGCAGTGATAATCTCTTGCTGATAAAGCACTGATTATATTGCAATTACAGCAAACTGATAAGTAAATGACACATCGTTGGAGTCAGGCTCTTTGCTCCTACATCACACTGTTTTTGGACAAAATAGCAAAGACTGCTGACAGATTCCTTTTAAGTATAATTATTAGACTTATTCAGTGAGGGCTTAGACTCTGTGCTGTCATGTCAGGTAAGTCAGCTTCTAATATGTACAATTAGCTACTAAATTATGTATATTCTTAAATGGAATCGGTCATCAGGTTTTTACAACCCAATTTGAGAGCAGCACGGTGAAGAGGCAGAAACACTGATACCAGCAATGTGTCACTTACTAGGCTCCTTGCTGTACTTTTGAAAAAATCACTGTTTTATCTGCTGCAGATCTTCAGTTTACTGAATGCTCAGCTCTGTATAATCTCGCCCACACCACTGATTGGCAGCTTTCTGTGTACAATGTCTATGGGCAGAAAGCTGCCAATCAGTGGTGGGGCGGGGTTATACAGAGCTCCTGAATATGGAGGACTATATGGCAGCAAGTTTACTCATCCACTAGTGATTTTATTACTACAACAAGAAGTCCACTAAGTGACACATCTCTGGAATCCAGGGTCTTTGTACATAATGCTGCTCTCAGATTCAGTTGTAAACACTTGGTAACAGTTTCCGTTCGAAGTGCTTACATAACCTGGAACCATTATAATGTCAGTGATGTTGGTTAGCTTTATGTCAGGTGTCGAGTTCCCACCACTGCACAGGGGGATCTCGAACCATGTCTGCTGTGGTCTCACATTCTCCTCCAGCCGCAGTGGAACCTGCTCAGCGGAGATGTTGGATGTCTGGCTCAGCCTGATACTGTGCGAATGGTTACTGCTGCCTTTCCAGGCTCTGCCTTTGTAGCCAGCACTGGTCAGCGGTGAGCAGGCTTTTCTGGGACTAAGTCCTGCTTTTCACGCACTGAGCGTGCCCATGGGAGGACCTCTCATTGGAGGTCGGGGGTCACACGCTCAGGTCCTGTAGCAGCTCCCATTGATCCACCAGGAAGGTCCAGAAGAGCTGCAACTATAAAAGGTTTGCATGGCCATGTGCTAGTATCAAATGTGTTTGGCTTATGCCAGTGGATTCTATACCACTCTGTTCATATGTGATGTGAGGCTGTAGCTTTGGGACTGTACACTCAGGCAGGCAGCTAGCGTCAGTGGGGGCAATTAGCCTTGGCTTAGCATCTGGTTCCTTCATGTGTGCGGTTAGCACAGAAGAGTTCCAGACCAAGCACAACCCTAGTTAGGGTAATAGTTTTGTGTACAGCGTGACTCTGTGAGGCAACAGAGATCACTTCCAATACACATTGGGTGAAGCTTAACCCACGTGTGAGCTCAGAGTTTATCCGCCATTACTTAGCAGCAGATATCTCTACACAGTAGACCCCGGGCTGCGAACTCACCTTGAAGCTACCTATCTTTACTTGTAGTAAGTAACACAAAGGATATTACCCAAGGTCAAAATAATAAAAATAACAAGAAATTAAAACCAATTTTCAAATATCAATAAATACCAAGGAAACACCAGTGCACAACAGAGAACAAGTGGAACCCACTTAAAAATAGAGAACTAATCCATGCACCAAAGCTGGTTAAAAGGTCAGAGATCACCAAGGTAGGAAATGTAAAAGATAATATCACTTTATTTATAATTAAATTGACAAAAACAACATATAATTGATGTGCATGTATCAAGGTAAAAATTGCAGAGGGTAAATAATAATATATTAAAAAGTGAATATATAAGAAACTAATTTGCATTCAGCGGATAAGGTAATATCACAAATCCATATATATATTAAAAGCACCAAAAAATTTAATTAAAAGACATAACTTCTAACATGTGTTAGTTAAACACCAATAATTATTATAATATATTATAATATATATACTAATATATATAATATATTATATAATATTATTATTATAATATGTGCCAAAATGTGTAACAGATTGAAACTGCACTAGTGTAAGTAAATCAATTTACATCTTGCTATATTAGTAGATGTATATAAAAAGGGGGTGATAAATAAGGTGCAAGTGCAAACCGATTCATACATTAAAAAGTGACTGTAACGGGGTCTACCAAGCTGGGGTACCTCTTTCAGTACCACCCCGTGTTTCAGGAGGTCCACTCTGCTTTTAATGTAGATTCTGAATGAAGGACGCTGGCAGAAATTTCTTGATTACATGAGAGCATATAAAAGCTGACGGCTTCTCTACGTATTTCCAGTCTAAGAACACCCTTTATTTAAAGCACACAGAATATATAACACAGATACACAGGGCAGGCCAATAGGAACACAGCAGGCCAGACCTACATTACAATAGCCGCAGGGGGCCGGAGCCTGCCAATATTTACTTTGAGAATTACAAAGGTGGGGGGAGGTCAGAAAGAGAATATCTTGTCCAGGAGCTCAGCCTGTGGACTGATGCATTTCACATGGAAACTATTATACATACATATACTGCATAACATTCTTGGTGCTGGGGGGTTCTGTAACAGTGACGTGCTTGCAAATTCAATAATACACAAAGTGCTGATGCTAAAATAAATCTATATATCTGCTCCCAAGAGTAGATTGAAAATGATGACTGTACCTTTAAAGGCCGCTGGACTTGATAACACGCACCCCGATGCGCGTTTCGGAAAGGAGACTCCTTCGTCAGGGAAAAATTGCACATTGCAAAATATGTGTATATTCTCAAGGAGACTCCTTCGTCAGGGGAATTGCACATTGCAAAATATGTGTATATTCTCATGATGATGTGATTTGGTTGCATTTTGATTGCAGATCTCTTGACATTATGTTGGTCCCAGCAGGTAGTTATGAGTAATTATACCAATAAATAAGTCTCTTTAACACACATTACCTGCACATACCCTGCACAGCAAACACATATCTCAATTAGAAGATTGCTTTTTGTGCTTCCCCTAGTCATTCATTAATTTTGTTATGTGTCATTAGATTTACTATCTTATTTTTGTGGCCTAACAGCTATAAATGCACCAATTATTGTAGTTAAGAGACCTGTTTATTTCGGCATTTGTCTTTTGTGATTTTAGTATATTATATCACTTAACAATCAGGCGTTGCTCTGTATGGTTTGTTCTCCTCTGCTTTGCACTTTTCATTTCTATAAAATACTATAAGTGTATTATTAATCTATCAGTTTGTACAGTAGAGGAATATGGGTGTATTTGGCGTATGGTGAAAGTCCCATATTAAAATTTAGTTAGAGCATCATTTAGTAGTTCAGTATAATTTCATGTTTGTTGAAAACAGCAGCGCTCTTCCATCTGTAGACCAGGCACGTGCATTCTGTCAGCGGGGAGAGTAGAGGGCAGTCATGATGTGCCCACAATCACCATGACAGCTCTTTTGCTGTCTCTGTAGACAGAATTTCTATGCTAATGAATGTTCTTTTTTTAATCTCAGTTCTAGTCAGTGCATAAATAGGTTCAGCAGCTGCTTAGCAACAGCATAGCTGCAAATGGCTGACAATGCTGGGCCTCAACATTTTGGGTGACATTTGACTCTTCACTATAGATAGAAAAAAATGGCTGTTAGTATGTTATTTTACCCCCAGTGAAGCATGGTGGAAGCAGCATTGTGCTTTGAGGTCTGTTTTTCAGCAGCTAGCATTTGGGCTTTAGTCAAAGGAATTTTGACAATTTCCAAATATTAGTCAGTTTTGCAACAAACCCTTCAGGCTGAAAAGCTGAAGATGAAGAGAAATTCTACCCCTCAGCACGACGATACAGAGCATACCTCCAAATTAAAGAATGCCTTCACCACAAGAAGTTCAACGTTTTCGAATGTCCCAACCAGAACCCAGACCTGAGTACAATTGAAAATCTTTGGGTTGAACTAAAGAGGGCTGTACACCGGAGATGCACGTTTCCCCTGGAGCTTAATGGGAGCAGAACTCTGAATGAAAGACGACTAAATAATTTAAAAAATCAGTCTTCCAGGAATGTGAAATTATTTTTGCGGTGACAACAAAGGCAAGAAACGCAATTATGTTAATGTATGTGAATAAGTATGCCACTGCATGCCTAAATCTCTAACTTAGCAATAATCCTCAAGTCTGATATATTTAGAGTAGTCAAATATTTTCACTTGCATGGTTCCTTAAACTTGGCACATTCTGTGCACTTTGCGTCACTTAGTAGCTATAATTTGAATTACATTTCATTTGAAAACATTTGTACTGTAACCAAATATAATCTATTATGGAAGTAAGCTGCGTAATGATCAACATTACTTTTTCTCAATGGTTTCAAGGTACAGGTAACAATTACCATGCACTCTGAGCAGTAATAGCTGTTCAGAGGGATTTTCTAACCTGTGGTGACATCTGTAGATGAAGTTCTTAGATATAATTGTAACTCGACATTTAAGTGGGTTAATATAAAGCACTCTTTACAGTATACTCAACCGGAAAAGTGGCACAAATGAATTTAACAAAAAAAGGACCCATGACATTGGAGGCCCAACCATCTGTTTACAAGACAGATCTTTCTTATCCCTAAAATATAGAATTGAAGAGGGATCAACCTTACAAATTAACTGAATTGAACCTAGCAGATATATGGCACTGAACCAGTATGCCTTAGCATTTTATAAGTCCAGAAAATATGCATGATAAAGTAAAAAGTAAAAGCTATAAATTACCGTATATACTCGAGTATAAGCCGACCCCCCTAATTTTGCCACAAAAAACTGGGAAAACCTAATGACTCAAGTATAAGCCTAGAGTGGAAAATGCAGCAGCTACCGGTAAATTTCAGAAATAAAAATAGATACCAATAAAAGTAAAATTAATTGAGACATCAGTAGTTTAAGTGTTTTTGAATATCCATATTGAATCAGGAGCCCCATATAATGCTGCATAAAGTTCATGATGGGCCCCATAAGATGCTCCATATTAAAATATGCCCCATATAATCCTGCACAAATGTTGATTATGACCCCATAAGATGCTCCATACAGACATTTGCCCCATACAATGCTGCACAAATGCTGATTATGGCCCTATAAGATGCTCCATACAGACATTTGCCCCATACAATGCTGCACAAATGCTGATTATGACCCCATAAGATGCTCCATACAGATATTTGCCCCATATAATGCTGCACATAGCCCCATAAGGCTACTTTCACACTAGTTTGTCGGTACGGGCCGTGCAAACCGTCAGCCCGACGTACCGACAAACAGTGTGATTGATTAGTACAATGTGGTCAGCGGATGCAGTTTTACAATGCATCCGCTGCCCATTGTGAGTTCCAGAAAGTAGGGGGCGGAGAAAATGGCGGACCCGATGCACAAAAAAAGTTACATGGAACATTTTTTGTGCGTCGCGGCCACCAAAAACACGATGCATCCGTCGCACGATGGATGCGACGTGGCAATACGTCGCAATGCGTCGCTAATGCAAGTCTATGGAGAAAAAATGCACCCTGCGGGCAACTTTGCAGGATACGTTTTTTCTCCAAATCGACGCATTGCGACGTCCATCACACGGCGCTAGTGTGAAAGTAGACTAAGACGCTCCATACAGATATTTGCCCCATATGCTGTTGCTGCGATTATAAAAATAAAAAATCACATACTCACCTCTCGTCGCTCAGGCCCCCGGCACTTGCTATATTCACCTGCTCCGCGCTCCACCGCCGACCGCTGCTGTGTCTTCCCGTCCTCCGCACTGATGTTCAGGCAGAGGGCGGTGAGCACTTACGCGTCATTGCGCCCTCTGACCTGAACGTCATTGCAGAGGACGCGGAAGATGCAGCGGTCCCGACAGTGGAACGGGGAGCAGGTGAATATCGTGCAGTGTGTTATACTCACTTGCTCCTGGTGCGGTCCCTGCACGTCTGTTCCCCGGCGCCGGCAGCTTCTTCCTGTAGTGAGCGGTCACATGGTACCGCTCATTACAGTAATGAATATGTGGCTCCACCCCTATGGGAGTGGAGTTGGGTCCATATTCATTACTGTAATGAGTGGTACCATGTGACTGCTCACTACAGGAAGAAGCTGCCGACGCCGGGAACAGATGTACATGGACCGCGCCAGGAGCAGGTGAGTATTATTATACAGCTCCGCTCCCCCTTTCCTTCCGACTCCTGGGTATGACTCGAGTATAAGCCGAGAGGGTTACTTTCAGCCCAAAAAAGTGGGCTGAAAATCTCGGCTTATACTCGAGTATATACGGTATATGACGACAAGTACATTTTTCTACAAACATATGTAGAAATGTACAAATTGTAGGTACATTATAACTTTTTTCCTAGATTATAATAATAGAAAGTGTATAAAACAAATACATATTAACCTGCTGATTGCTCAGCGTCCCAACATTGACAGATCCACGAATCTTAAGTCCATGTTCAAATGTTCAGTATGTGGTCAGCATTTTACCTCATTATTTGTAATACAAAACCAGGTGTGGAACAATCAGAGGAAAAGTATAATAGAAATATGTCACTGCTTCTGTATTCCTCACCCACTCCTGATTTTGGCCTACAAATACTGATGTAAAATATTGACCAAATACTGAACGTGTGAAAATTGCCTGGGAATAGATATTTAGATTGTGCAGTTTGAACATGAACACATGTGAACCACAACTCCATTCATTAGCTTATCAGAGAAATTTAGGAGTGCTGACTTCATAAATATAGTGCAAAAGGTTAATTTATTAAATACAAATTACAGACAGAAGTGCAATACATAATCAATAGGAGGTAAACAAAGAAGGATCCATATAATCACCTTGGGAATAAATAGAGAGTTTTCATTGATCATATCTAATATATAAAGCTGAAGGTGTGTGTGTGTGTATGTATGTATGTATGTATGTATGTATGTATGTCCGGGATTGGCATCTGTACCGTTGCAGCTGCAGCCACAAAATTTTGCACAGTCACACATCTGGACCCCGAGAGCGTCATAGGCTATGATGTGAGGTGAAATTTTAACCCCGCGCTTTCCAATTCACCAAACAATTTTGCCCCTATCTACATAATGGGGAAAAAGTGAAAGGAAAAGTGTTGGAGGCAAATTGACAGCTGCTAGATGTGAACAAGGGGGACTTAAAGAGTGAGAGCGATGGCGCCAAAGAGTATATACCGTACAGTTGCTAAGGTGGGGCCCCGACATGGGATACTCACCACACACGGGGATATGAACACACACACAAAATGCACCACACACTACAACGTGCTTGAACGCATATACCACCCTTAGCACACATTTGACCACACATACACCAACCTTGCCGCATAAAAGTCGAAACACAAAAGTCGCCGCTCAAAACTCGCCACGCGCAAAACTCGCCACATGCAAAACTAGGCTCACGCAAAACTAGCCACACGTGCAAAACTCACCTCATGGAAAACTCGCCACACGCAAAGCTTGCACACGCGGTAAAATTGCCACATGCACAAAAGTTGCAACACAAGCAAAAATTGCCTCACACAAAACTTGCACATACTCAAAACGCACCACACATAAAACTCGCCATGCGCAAAACTCGCCAAGCGCAAAACTTGCTGCACACAACTTGCTACACTAACCTGTCACATGCAACTCGACACACAAAAAGTTGCTACACGCATGTCGCCACACAACACTCATCTCACAAAAGTCGCTACATGCATGTCGCCACACGCAACTCAACACACACAACTTGACACATGAAACTCGCCCTAAAATACACACAAGTCTGGTATTATCCTTCAAAAATAAAAATCTGATTAATAAGCAGACAAGCTACAAGAGCAACAAATGTACAATATAGGAAATACGGCAGCTGTCAGTCACATGACCTGTCTATTATGTGTATGTGTGAGCTAATATATACTGCCAGGGGGAGGGCTTCCTGTTGGCTGGGGATTTATCAGGCTGCCAATTTAGCTTACAAATACTGAGGTAAAAATACTGACCAAATAACGTGTGAACGCGGTCTAATACAAGGGGAGATGACACATAGATATATACTATATACAGGAGGAGATGACACACAGGTATATACTATATACAGGAGGAGATGACACACGTATATACTATATACAGGAGCAGATGACACAGGTATATACTATATACAGGAGCAGATGACTTACAGGTACATACTATATAAAGGAGGAGATGACACACGTATATACTATATACAGGAGGAGATGACACACAGGCATATACTATATACAGGAGGAGATGACACACAGGTACATACTATATACAGGAGGAGATGACACACACGTATATACTATATACAGGAGCAGATGATACACAGGTATATACTACATACAGGAGGAGAGGATATAGAGGAGATAACATACAGCAGGTGTATACTATATACAGGGGAGATGACATACAGGTATATACTATATATAGGAGATGACACAGGTATATAATATATATAGGAGGAGATGACATACAGGTATATAGTATATACAGAAGAGATGACATAGAGGTATATAATATATACAAGAGGAGATAACACATGGGTATATACAATATACAGGAGGAGATGACATACAGCAGGTATATACTATTTACAGGGGAGATGACATACAGATATATACTATATGCAAGAGAAGACATACAGGTGTATACTATATATAAGGGAGATGACAAACATGTATATACTGAGGTGAAAATGAAAAGGTGTGAGTGCAAAATGAGAGGAGTGAGGGAAAATAGTGGAGTGATCGGAAAATGACAGATGTGAGGTCGAAATGACAAGTGTTAGGGGGGAATGACAGGAGGGGGGGAAATAAGAGGAGTGAGGGGGACAATGAGAGGTGTAAGTGAGAAAATGAGAGGAGTAAGGGAGAAAATGAGAGATGTGAGGGGGAAAATGAGAGGCATGATGGGAAAATAAGAGAAGTGAGGTGCTATAACTAACCACAGATACTTACTATGCCCAGGTAACGCCGGGCTCTTCAGCTAGTACAATATAAATGATAAATTGGATTCTACTGTACTGAATTTCAGATGTGTATAAGTTATCAATCAGTGGAAAATCATACTGGTTGATATTAACCAATACCAATGTTACAAACTAGGGTCCAAAGATAGGTCACTTTCTTAACTGAACACAGCTCTATCTATTTGGTCACACTGGCTAGGTGTAAGGTCCAACGCACCAAATAATTAGAAAGATAGGGTAAGGTGCGTTCGCAGCCCGGGGTCCATCGTGCAGAGATGGAACCTGCTGCTAAGTAATGACGGACTATAAGGTGGTACACACACAGGTTAACTTCATCCTGTGTGAAGGAAGCAATCCCTGTTGCGTCACAGGGCTGCGGTACTGCACCAAGAGCGCAAGCAAGGAGTCTCAGAACTCAATCCCAAGACATAGTAACATAGTAACATAGTAACATAACATAGTAACATAGTTCGTAAGGCCGAAAAAAGACATTTGTCCATCCAGTTCAGCCTATATTCCATCATAATAAATCCCCAGATCTACGTCCTTCTACAGAACCTAATAATTGTATGATACAATATTGTTCTGCTCCAGGAAGACATCCAGGCCTCTCTTGAACCCCTCGACTGAGTTCGCCATCACCACCTCCTCAGGCAAGCAATTCCAGATTCTCACTGCCCTAACAGTAAAGAATCCTCTTCTATGTTGGTGGAAAAACCTTCTCTCCTCCAGATACCTTCCTTGGTATAAACAGATCCTCAGCGAGATATTTGTATTGTCCCCTTATATACTTATACATGGTTATTAGATCGCCCCTCAGTCGTCTTTTTTCTAGACTAAATAATCCTAATTTCGCTAATCTATCTGGGTATTGTAGTTCTCCCATCCCCTTTATTAATTTTGTTGCCCTACTTTGTACTCTCTCTAGTTCCATTATATCCTTCCTGAGCACCGGTGCCCAAAAATGGACACAGTAATCCATGTGCGGTCTAACTAGGGATTTGTACAGAGGCAGTATAATGCTCTCATCATGTGTATCCAGACCTCTTTTAATGCACCCCATGATCCTGTTTGCCTTGGCAGCTGCTGCCTGGCACTGGCTGCTCCAGGTAAGTTTATCATTAACTAGGATCCCCAAGTCCTTCTCCCTGTCAGATTTACTCAGTGGTTTCCCGTTCAGTGTGTAATGGTGATATTGATTCCTTCTTCCCATGTGTATAACCTTACATTTATCATTGTTAAACCTCATCTGCCACCTTTCAGCCCAAGTTTCCAACTTATCCAGATCCATCTGTAGCAGAATACTATCTTCTCTTGTATTAACTGCTTTATGTAGTTTTGTATCATCTGCAAATATCAATATTTTACTGTGTAAACCTCCTACCAGATCATTAATGAATATGTTGAAGAGAACAGGTCCCAATAGGGTTGAGCGAAACAGGTCGAAATTGTTCAAAAGTCGCCGACTTTTGGCAAGGTCGGGTTTCATGAAACCCGACCCGACCCCAGTGGGGGGTCGGCCATGAAGTCGGCGATCTTTTGAATCTGGAATCGGAATTCCGATCCCGATTCCCGATATGTTTAAGATATCGGGAATTGGTATCGGAATTCAGATTAAAGTGTAAAATATAGAATTAAAATAAAAAATATTGCAATACTTACCCTCTGACGCGCCCTGGTACTAACCGGCAGCCTTCCTCCTTCGAATCCGCGCTTCTAGGACCTTGCCGTGACGTCGCGGTGACGTCGCAGCTTGTGATTGGCCGCACGGCCACCCATGTGACCGCTCGCGCGGCCAATCACAAGCCGCGACGTCACCCGCGACGTCACTGAAGGTCCTGGAAGGGCTGATTCTTAGGAAGGAAGGCTGTCGGAAGGAAGCAGGGCGCTTCTGAGGGTGAGTATATACCTAATAGAAATATACTCACCCTAATAGGAATATACTCACCCTCGGAAGCGCCCTGCTTCCTTCCGACAGGTTTCCTTCCTAAGAATCAGCCCTTCCAGGACCTTCGGTGACGTCGCGGGTGACGTCGCGGCTTGTGATTGGCCGCGCGAGCGGTCACATGGGCGGCCGCGCGGCCAATCACAAGCCGCGACGTCACCGCGACGTCACGGCAAGGTCCTAGAAGCGCGGATTCGAAGGAGGAAGGCTGCCGGTTAGTACCAGGGCGCGTCAGAGGGTAAGTATTGCAATATTTTTTATTTTAATTCTATATTTTACACTTAAATATGGATCCCAGGGCCTGAAGGAGAGTTTCCGCTCCTTCAGACCCTGGGAACCATGGAAACCCAATGCACTGCATTGGGTTTCGAGTTTCGGCCGACCCCGACCCCGACTTTTTTATAGGATCGGCCGATTTCACTCGACCCGACTTTTCCAAAAGTCGGGTTTCGTGAAACCCGACCCGATCCTATAAAAGTGAAGGTCGCTCAACCCTAGGTCCCAATACCGACCACTGCGGTACCCTACTGGTCACAGCGACCCAGTTAGACACTATACCATTTATAACCACCCTCTGCTTTCTATCACTAAGCCAGTTACTAACCCATTTACACACATTTTCCCCCAGACCAAGCATTCTCATTTTGTGTACCAACCTCTTGTGCGGCACGGTATCAAATGCTTTGGAAAAATCGAGATATACCACGTCCAATGACTCACCGTGGTCCAGCCTATAGCTTACCTCTTCATAAAAACTGATTAGATTGGTTTGACAGGAGCGATTTCTCATAAACCCATGCTGATATGGAGTTAAACAGTTATTCTCTTTGAGATAATCCAGAATAACATCCCTCAGAAACCCTTCAAATATTTTACCAACAATAGAGGTTAGACTTACTGGCCTATAATTTCCAGGTTCACTTTTAGAGCCCTTTTTGAATATTGGCACCACATTTGCTATGTGCCAGTCCTGCGGAACAGACCCCGTCCCTATAGAGTCCCTAAAAATAAGAAATAATGGTTTATCTATTACATTACTTAGTTCTCTTAGTACTCGTGGGTGTATGCCATCCGGACCCGGAGATTTATCTATTTTAATCTTATTTAGCCGGTTTCGCACCTCTTCTTGGGTTAGATTGGTGACCCTTAATATAGGGTTTTCATTGTTTCTTGGGATTTCACCTAGCATTTCTTTTTCCACCGTGAATACCGTGGAGAAGAAGGTGTTTAATATGTTAGCTTTTACCTCGTCATCTACAACCATTCTTTCCTCACTATTTTTTAAGGGGCCTACATTTTCAGTTTTTATTCTTTTACTATTGACATAGTTGAAGAACAGTTTGGGATTAGTTTTACTCTCCTTAGAATTGTGCTTCTCTGTTTCCTTTTTGGCAGCTTTAATTAATTTTATAGATAAAGTATTTTTCTCCCTATAGTTTTTTAGAGCTTCAATGGTGCCATCCTGCTTTAGTAGTGCAAATGCTTTCTTTTTACTGTTATTTGCCTGTCTTACTTCTTTGTTTAGCCACATTGGGTTTTTCCTATTTCTAGTCCTTTTATTCCCACAAGGTATAAACCGCTTACACTGCCTATTTAGGATGTTCTTAAACATTTTCCATTTATTATCTGTATTCTTATTTCTGAGGATATTGTCCCAGTCAACCAGATTAAGGGCATCTCTAAGCTGGGCAAACTTTGCCTTCCTAAAGTTCAGTGTTTTTGTGACTCCCTGACAAGTCCCCCTAGTGAAAGACAGGTGAAACTGTACAATATTGTGGTCACTATTTCCTAGATGCCCGACCACCTGCAGATTTGTTATTCTGTCAGGTCTATTAGATAGTATTAGGTCTAAAAGTGCTGCTCCTCTGGTTGGATTCTGCACCAATTGTGAAAGATAATTTTTCTTGGTTATTAGCAGAAACCTGTTGCCTTTATGGGTTTCACAGGTTTCTGTTTCCCAGTTAATATCCGGGTAGTTAAAGTCCGCCATAACCAGGACCTCATTATTGGTTGCAGCTTCATCTATCTGCTTTAGAAGTAGACTTTCCATGGTTTCTGTTATATTTGGGGGTTTGTAACAGACCCCAATGAGAATTTTGTTACCATTTTTCCCTCCATGAATTTCGACCCATATGGACTCGACATCCTCATTCCCTTCGTTAATATCCTCCCTTAAAGTGGACTTTAGACAAGACTTTACATAGAGACCAACCCCTCCTCCTCTCCGATTTTTACGATCCTTTCTAAACAGACTGTAACTCTGTAAGTTAACTGCCCAGTCATAGCTTTCATCTAACCATGTCTCGGTTATTCCCACTATGTCAAAGTTACCTGTAGATATTTCTGCTTCTAGTTCTTCCATCTTGTTTGTCAGGCTTCTGGCGTTTGCGAGCATGCAGTTTAGAGGATTTTGTTTTGTTCCAATCTCCTCGCTGTGGATTGTTTTAGAAATGTTCTTACCTCCCTTCTGAGTATGTTTTCCTGGGTCTTCTTTGTTCGAGTCTAATGTTTTTCTTCCCGTCCCCTGTTCTTCTAGTTTAACGCCCTCCTGATGAGTGTAGCGAGTCTTCTGGTGAATGTGTGTTTCCCAGGTTTGTTGAGGTGTAGTCCATCTCTGGCGAGGAGTCCATTGTACAAGTAATTCACACCGTGGTCCAGGAATCCGAATCCTTGTTGTCTGCACCATCGTCTTAGCCAGTTGTTCGCATCAAGGATCCTGTTCCATCTCCTGGTGCCATGCCCGTCTACTGGAAGGATAGAAGAAAAAACTACCTGTGCATCCAGTTCCTTTACTTTCTTCCCAAACTGTTCAAAGTCCTTGCAGATTGTCGGTAGGTCCTTCCTTGCCGTGTCATTGGTGCCAACATGTATCAGAAGAAATGGGTGGACGTCCTTGGAGCTGAAGAGCTTTGGTATCCTATCGGTCACATCCTTGATCATCGCACCTGGAAGGCAGCATACTTCTCTTGCGGTTATGACACAGGATTAGAGTTCGTCTAGACCTCTTGCGGTCGACACCACAACTGGGGTGTCAGAGCAACTGCAAAAATAACTTAAATGCACAAGAGTGCATGCAGTGCCGCACTGGCGGACGCCACTAACCACCCAGACTTGGGATAGGAAAGCGCTCTAATAGCGTGAGGCGCCGCATTGTCGGTCACAGCAATTAGATGCTGTTTCGTGTGTTTATTGCTGAAGGCTCAGCCGGGCGCTAGATAGCAGTCATACACAAGGGAGGGGATGATTAATGAATGACTTTCACTCATCAACACACACACACGATTTCAAGAGTACATTAGCGCATGGCCGAGCGGCCATGCAAACCTTTTATAGCGGCAGTGCTACAAGACCTTCCAGATGGACCAATAGGAGCCGCAACAGGACCTGAGCATGTGACCCCCAACCTCCAATGGGAGGTCGTCCTGTGGGCATGCTCAGTAAGGGAAAAGCAGGACTTAGTCACAGAAAGACTGCTCGCTGCTGAACATTGCTGGCTACAAGGACAGAGCCTTGAAGGGCAGTAGTAGCCAGTCGTCCAGTATCAGCCTGAGCTAGACGCTGGGGCCGACATCTCCACTGAAAAGACTCCACTGTGGCTGGAGAAGAAAGGGAGATGACAGCGGAGATGGTTCGAGATTTCCCCTGGGCAGAGGTGGGAACTCGACACCTAGCAGTGCATGTGTCTCAATATTCAGATCAATATCACTTACCCATTGTAGTATGCATGTGCACTTTTCCCAGGAGAGCCCCAGACGCGTGTTTTGCCCTGTTGAAAAAGCTAAACGCGAAACGCGCATCTTGGGCTCCCCTGGGAAAAGTTTTTTATGCAAATTTTTAGCTGCGTTTTACAGTACCAGCAAAATCTAAGATTTCAGAAATCTCATGCAGACAGCTTCATTTTGTTCTCATCAGTATTTTGTACTTTTGATGGTGAAGAAACTCTGAAAAAACGTGCCAAAAATGCAGGTATCTGGTTTTGCTGCATTTTTTGTGCCAAAATCTGATTCTATGTAATAGGCCTTTTTTTTTCAAAACTAAACTTTATCAGCATGCAAGAGACAAATCTAGCGCAAAAAAATGCTGAGAAAATGCGAACTTACCCTAATAATTTTCCCAATATCCCAATATTCACACACTCAGTTCATAGCTAGGAATATGACTAGTTCCTCTCATCAGCAATAGCAAAAACAAATTGATGAAGTACTCCCATGCAATTATCCACCTACAAAACCAGTGAAGTAACTAGAAACCATCAAATTAGTGTAAAAATACATTTTATTGAAATACCATTAAAATATTTAATAATTCATTTTAAAAGGTCATTCAAAGAGGAATTCATGTAGAGGAGGAAAACAAATGCCACAGCAATTCCATATCGTAATCAGATTCAAGTGAAGTAGATAATAAAATCAATTTACACCCTTGCCACTACTTAGAAATATTATTTAAAAAAACACAAAAATTGAGCTTAATTTGAGTTTGTACACATGCAGAAGTTAAACGCATGTTCACATAGGCCACAAAACATTAAAGGGACCTGTCACCCCCTCCAGCCGTTAGAAACTAAAAGAGCCACCTTGTGCAGCAGTAATGCTGCATTCTGACAAAGTGGCTCTTTTAGTTATTGGTGCAGTCAAAGCAGAAATAAAGCGTTTTATAATTTCGCAATAATACCTGTCTTTAGTCGTGGAGGCAGGTCTTAACCCCCCTGCTGCACATGCCACACTGCCGTCACTCAGCCCCGCAGTGTGTTATACATTATGCACAGTGCCGGGCTGGGATTCACAAGCTGGGTGGCCACACAGACGCAGTGTGCGAGACTGCATCTGAGGTCAGATGGGCAGCGCTCACTGCGGGCGCTGGATTTTATTTGAAAACAGCATGGAGGGAGCGGTGCCCGGCGCCAAAGAAGCCTTGAGTGACGGCAGTGTGGCGTGTGCAGCAGGGGAGTTAAGACCTGCCTCCAGGACTAAAGACAGGTATTTTTGCGAAATTATAAAACGATTTATTTCTGCTTTGACTGCACCAATAACTAAAATAGCCACCTTGTCAGAATGCAGCATTACTGCTGCACAAGGTGGCTTTTAGTTTCTAACGGCTGGAGGGGGTGACAGAGTCCCTTTAAAACCTACAAGAGAAAAAGTAAGCAAAAACCCTGATGTAACTAAGTAAAAAAGCAAAAGTGCATTTAAATAACACAGAGTTTTTAGTAATACTGTTTTTTGATCAAAAAATAGCACAGAAGCCATCCCACCGCGTCAAGGTAACTCTGATTGGGACAGTCCTACACTAAAACCTTATCATGTGTCAATGTTGACCTCAGTCTGAATAAGGGCAGACAAAAGGAGTGGGCCCAACCAGTGAAACACCAGACTGGGGAAGCCTTATTTATAGTCTCTAGCTCAGAAACAGGGAGGCCACACACCGGACTGCACAGAATGCAACAATACATTTTTTAGAAATCTCATTATAAAACCATAGTGCTTGATGAGTCATAGCAGTATGCTTCAGAACTCAATGAATAACAGAGACGATATGCAATATAAATAAAAATTGCAGTGCTTACCAATATAGTGAAAAATTGCTGGACCCTCCATGCTACGCCAATGTGCGTTTTGCATATTGCTTCCTCAAGGGGCCTTTTATGATGCACTCATAAATATTTTGATAGTATTTCAATGAAACTTTTTTTTAACTAATTTGGTGGTTTATAGTGATGAGCGAAGAGCATTGTTGCTCGGGTCTGCGAGTTTTTTGTAGTGTTCGGACATTTAGTTTTTGTTGCCTCAGGTACATGATTTATGGCTGCTGGACG